>NW_025335550.1:987438-1074938 GCF_004798865.1 Varanus komodoensis | reverse complement strand
TCAATAAGGCAATAGACAAAATGAATGATTTGGTAAACATCACAAGGTAACATATTTCTTTCTATTGCTAAATCTATCCAGGATGTTATTTGGACAATTTATCACTTAAAGAAACCAGCATTTTAAGCCTCCACACATACAAAGGTTTTTGCTAAGGTATGGTAGATTGAGAGGGACGAAGTCTCCTCTCAACTTACATAAATAATAAAAAGGCCATCTCAACGCTTGTGACATGTGCCAGAGAAAACACCCAGGCACATGCACGAAGGCCCTCTTGAGCCAATATGATGCGAGACACCACCAAGCCAACGCATGCCTCTCCTCCAGAAATGAATGTCACATTGTATTAGAAGCAATTTATAAACATGAAATATGCATGTTAATTTGCACTTAAAAGTTTAATTTAATATAGACAACATTAGTTGTGCTCGTCGTTGGGCACCCTCGCTAACCCATGAATCATTAAAGAGAAGTTGCAGTGCTCCTATTTCCTCACTTACCGTCCCCCCCCCCCCCCCCCAGCTCCGAAGGACCATCTCCACAGTTTCTAAAAGTCTGCTTACCATTGAATTCTGAGCAATGACTGGCTACTTCAGCAATTAAAATCCAGGGCAAAGACACAGCAGCTTCGTTTGGCTGAAAGAGTCCGCCATTCATCATCTCAGCTGCCATAAAATAGCGCTAGATGGAATCTTTGATTTTAGCTTTAGAAGAACATAAATCAAAATCTAAAGCATGGCTGTCAGAAAGATCACCAGAATTATCCATTTGAGAGAGGTCTGGAGTACAGGGGCATTCTTCTTCATTGTTCAAACTGAGCTCACCTCTTGATGCATGTAAAAAAGGGCCTACACAAGCAGTTGCTGTTGTATAAGTAGTTTATCCTAAGTGACCCATAAAAAGACTCTCCAACAGAAGAGTTTATAACTTTAGTTACAGTAATTGTGTGCTTGATGTGTCGGAATACAAAATAAATGGACAGGCTTTGCTACTCCTGCAGAGAGGCGAGCTTTGCTTTCCCTGCCTTTTAGAACGTAGATCGACAAATGCTACGGAGCAACTAAACCGAGCGACAATGACTGTAAGCAAGTACTGTTTTTAGGACCGAAAGATCTACTAGGAATTGCTCTAACAAGTTACTTTATCAGGACAAGCTGTATCCACCATCTAGCTTTCTGTGAATAAGTACAAAAGGGGAGGGGGGCGAAGTACAATAGAAGATAGAGAAGCTGAAGGTCAAAATAGAAGCAGCGGTGGGAGATGCCTCAGAAATAAGGATCAGGCTGGAGAACACCCAGGAGAGAGCGGGAAGACCTTTTATTTATCAGCTTCACATCTGCTGTTTTTGTTCAATTAGAGGTCCAAATTAGTATTGATATTTCCTACAGTGCCACCACCAAAAAATAAATAAATCCTTTGAATGGAGAAAGAACTGAAATAAATGTGTTAACACTCCACGCAAAAGTGATAGAAGCTGCAAGGGATTATTATTTGCAGAGAATAGACATCTGAAGATGTCTTGGCGGCATGTAAAGCAGCCATGGACAACCAAACTGGGTATTCGGGAGTGTTCAGAGATGGCAGCAAGGACAAATAGTGGTGCTAAGAGACATTGTTTGAAAAAGGTTCCCTTCCGATCTTCAGCTGCACCCTTTTTCTGGAACACTCCCAGCTAGAACTAGAATCACAGAGCTGGGCAGGTCAGCCAAGACCACCTGGTCCAACCCCTGCTGATGCAAGAAATCCCCAGCTAGGTGTCCATCCAGCTTCTTCTTATAATAAATAATTCTATTTTTAAAATATGTGAAGAAGAACCCACCTGTTTGCCAGCAGTCTGTCTGTGCCATCAGGAAGTGCTTCCTACAGTTTAATCAAATTTCATTTTCATCCATTTCATTTGTTTGCAAAGTTCATAAATCCACTCTAAACTTCAATTGGAGTCCCAAATGGTCTGAGTTAAAAAGATCAAAAGGTGAGGGAATCAGCATATTTAAAATATTTAAAATCAGATTTAGAGTGCTTGCATAGTTATCTTGAGTACTATTTGGGTTGACAAATAGAAAGGCAAGATAAAGTAAATACTTTACATAAAATAAACACATAATGTGCCTACATAAAATACATAAGAATTGTGCATGATTCCTTGATAGGAAAAAGACAGGAAATAAATAAAATAAATATAATTTGGCGGAAGGGTGGGATGAAAATCTCTAGAGATCGGCAGGTAGATCGGCAGAGAGACAGACAGAGAGATGACCTGGAGGCTCCATCCACATGATGCTATGAAAGCAAGTTGGTGAAGCACATCTATTGCTGGGCTAACATTTATTTCGAAAACATACATAGGAAAGGAGGTAAGCAGCATATCTCAAAGGCATCTCAAAGAGCCAGTGTGGTGTAGTGGTTAAGAGCATGGGACTGGGACTCAGAGGATCTGGGTTCTAGTCCCTGCTCAGCCATGGAGCCAACTGGGTGACTTTGGGCCAGACTCTCAGCCCAACCTACCTCACAGGGTTGTTGTTGTGGGGATAAGATGGAGGAGGAGAATGATGTAAGCTGCCTTGAGCCCTTTGTAGGAAAAAGGCAGGATATAAATCGATAAATAAATAAAATAAAATAAAATAAAAAATAAATAAATAAAATCTCTGTGATGTCAAAGTGATGCTCAGCTTTTAAGCTTGTGGCAAATCCTCCATGCAGACCCTCTCAGGTGTCAGGCAAGGCGTGAAAATGTGCTGGGCCATTAAAAAGTCCATCTCATGTCCCCCCGCAAGGAATGCTTGTGCCAGGACAACTCCCCTGGGTTCCCCTGACTTAGCTCAGGACCAATCAGGCTGGGGAACATAGCCTTTCAGTGGTGGGATGGCAGCCATGGACACCACCAGCAGGGGCTGGTAAGGAAGGCCCTCTGCACTTTCCAGGTCACCAGTGAAGACATTTTCATTCTCCGAGGGTAATTTTAATGGGTAATTGGATAGTGTCTGGATGTCATTGTTGTGGCTCTGTTTCCACTGATGCCATATGATGTTTTAGATCACTTTTGAGGTCGCAGGTTTATTTGTTAATGCATATCTAATGCTTATTTTGGAATGCAGGTGGTACAATGGGTTAAACTGCTGTGCTGTTGGCTGGGTGATTGAAAGGTCATCGGTTTGAATCTGCACAACGGGGTGAGTTCCCCTTGCTCTGTCCCAGCTCCTGCCAACCTTGCAGTTCAAAAGCATGCAAACGCAAATAGATAAAAGGGTACCACTTCGATGGGTAGGTAACAGGGTTCCGTGCACTTCGGTGTTTAGTCATGCCGGCCACATGACCACGGAGACTGTCTGCGGACAAACGCTGGCTCCCTCGGCCAGGAAACGGAGATGAGCACCGCCCCCTAGAGTCAGGCATGACTGGACTTAACATCAAGGGGAAACCTTTACCTTTTTAATGCTTATTTTATGCTGGATGTTGGAAGCTGATTCAAGATGTGTCTTTGTAAAAGAAAAATGGCACCAAAATCTCTTAAAGAGAGACGATACCTCCCAAATAAGCCCTTTGATTAAATCACAATTGAAAAGACTTTTAAAACATACTGTGCAGGTGTCTCCATCCCCCCATAAACAACACTGCAAAGGCAGGAACATATTTGCATATGTGCATGGACACGCACACACACATGCGTACATGCACTCACACAAGGAGAACTCGCTGCCTGTTTGTGATCTGCCCTAAATTGCTAAATTTCAATTTTAGGAAGGGGAAAGGGAAAAGAAGAAGGAAAGGGGGAAAGGGAAATGGGAAAAGGAAAAGGGGAAAAGGGAGAAAGGGAAGGGGGAAGGGAAAGAAAAAGAAAAGGCACACTAATTTTATTTAAAAACCAGGGCCGAAACTTCAGAGATGCTGCCTGAAACAGATGGGATTCTATTGCTCAAAGGCTGGTCTTTAAAATCTATCATCATTATTAAAAACTTGGACACTGTTAAACCTTGGATGCTGCGTGCCCAGCTGGATTAATTAATACCCACCAGTCATTGACCTTTCACTGAGAACGTGGACAACCATTCCCCCAAAGACAGATGATCCTTTCAGTTGCCTTATGTGGATGATGCATGAAGGGACCCCCACACGCGAAACAACACACACAAGAAGTATCAAATTCCCAGGGTGTGACATGTTTTCTTTCGGATCGGCCCATCATTCACTGAATATTCATAAAATAGAACATCGATAGTAGTTTTGGCACCGCCAGCAATTCAAATAAAAATAACACCTCCTGCTGTGAATTATGCATTGCCCACCCCTGCGGCCGGGACTGAGATTGCGTGGCCTGTGTCCCGCCAGGTTATATGCGCGAGAGGGAAACAAGCACCATGAATGCGTGGAGCGTGAAAGAGTTGCTTTGTCCACGCAGCATCACACGTGCACACGTGGACTGCGGCACCGGGCCATTGGGCCTGCCAGGCCAAAGCGTACCTGAGAAAGTTGCGTGCAAAGCCCCACGGGAAGCGGACCGTGAGCTGCCAGTTTAAATTTCCCGTGATACTCCAGATGTTACAGGCCTCACGAGAAACGAAAATGGTGTCTCCTAGCCTTGCGCTGCTGCTGTGGTTGCCACCGAGGTGGGTGAGCCCTCCGTCCTTCAACGGCCTCCTCAAAAGGGCTGTGGCTCCTTGGGAGGATATGTGCTGTGCATGCAGGAGGGCTCAGGTCCATTTGCAGCATCTCCAGGAAATCATCCTGCCTCAGGCCCTGCACAGCCACAGCCCACCCAGATCCACAAGGCTGGACTGGCTGGACCAGCCGTCTAACTCCATATAATGTGGAGGAGGAGGATTATACCCTGCCTTCCTTTATACGCAAGGAAACCTAAATAGTTCAGAAGGTTCTCCTCCTCTCCAGGTTATCATCACAACAACAAGCCCGTGCATTGGGTTGGGCTGGCCATCTGCAGCAGCCCCAAAGGCAACCCGTGAGTTTCATGGCTGACTGGGAACTAGAACACGTGTCTCCTGAGCCCCAACCCTGCACTCCGGCTACTACTCCATACTATTACACTGCCATCCCAAGATCCCATGCTACCTGGATTCTCTGATCCAGGTCTGGCGCCTTCCCTCTGACTCTGCCCATGCCGCCTCGGAGGGCATAGTCGATGGCAACAAGAAGAGCCTTCTTGGTGGCAGCCCCCCAGTTCTGGAACAAGTTTTCCCCTGAGACCCACTTTGCGCCAACTCTAATATTGCTTTGGCACCAGGTTAAGACAGTCGTCTATATCAGCACATTTAATTAGCTTAAGTATTACATTGGGTCATGATGGCTACTGTTTAACAGGTCTGGTGATTGATGTGGCATTAGCTATTGCAACTTTTTAAACTGGCTTTTAATTTGCATTTTAAATTTTGTATTGCAATTTTATGATGCTTTCACTGCTATATGTATTTTATATTGTATTTTGATGTACTTTATGCACTCTTGTATACCTCCCAGAGGACTTTGGCTATTGGGCAGTAGAGAAATAATAGTAATGATAATCAAGTATGAAATCTTCTCTCTTCCTGCAGCCCCAGGGGAAGAGGGGGAGTGCCAGTTGAGTGGTGTGGAGATCTGTCATATCTTGGTGCAAAGGTTCTCCAGGGTACATATATTATCGAATTCATTCCATTAAATGTTGTGAATCAACCAAGTGTCTTTCATTCTGTCATCCCTGCATTGACAAAGCAGGATTTCGCAAAAAGGCATTTGTGTTGCTCTTCTTGTGTGTTCCTTGAAACAGATCCCAAGAGAGGAGGCAGAGATCCCACCGTTTCTCAGCTGGATCCAGATCTAGCCCAACATTGAGGAAGGTTTCTGCTCTAGCCCAAACCCAAGCCCCAGTTCTGGCAGGGCTGAAGCCCAGCAAATTTGCAGAGGCCTCTGACCATGGGGATTCAATTACTGATCATGGTCAAAGTGGCTAATAGACCCGTGAACATTCTTAGCATCTGCAGTCACACGGTTCAGCTCTTCTGATGCTACAGGGCAAGACTACAGCTTAACTGTCTTTTCATTTATTTTCATGGAAACTACTATAAGAGTGCTCGATATCATAAGATCTCAAAGTGGTTTACCTAAGAAATACATAAAATACAATATCAGAGTAATAGATCCATTAAGAGTGTTACAGGAAGAGTAAAACAGAGCTGTGCAATTCCACATCTGGGGAAGCCTGAGCAAACAGGTGCAGCTTCAAGAGGCATCTAAAGTTCACCAGGGTTTCTGTCTCTCGCATCGCATGGGGCAAGCATTCCAGAAGGGAGGAATCATCAAGGCCCACTTACTGTTATTTGCCGTTCCTTGACAATGCCTTGCTGCTCATGGATAGACTAACAAGTCCTCCTTGGCGGATCTCAGGGTCAGTGTTGTGTTTGAGGAGCAGACCTTTCTGACTCCCATCAGATTAGTTTCAGTACTGCTTCCAGGTGCTATTTCAGAATTCTTCATCACTCCTGAGAAAGAAAGCAAGGTTATATACAAGGAACTGAAGATAGAAATTCAGATCAATTAAAGCTGAGAGTATTCAGTGTGGATTAATGTTTAAAGCTTGTTGAGTGGATGTACTTTCTACCATTGCAGTTGGAACTAGTTGGGGCTGTCCCTGAGTCTATGTGCATAGAATGTGAAAAAGGAAGGAGGGAGGGAGGGAGGGTTGTCTAATTGTGTGTTTCTCATCAAAGATGTTGTACTTGACCTCCATCCATCTCCATCCATCCATTTTGTTGCTTGCAAGGGTTTTCAGCCTTTCAAAACTGTTGATGACTTGGATGGAAGATGATTCAGGTACCATGGTTAGATGACGATACAAGGTTTCTGTTCACCCAAGACCAAAATACTGGTGTAGTTTAACAGAATTAGGTAGAAGAATTCGGTATCAACTTCCTCTCTTTCCAGAAATGGTAAAATGTACAACAAGACAGCTAAAGATGGGTTTTATTAATTTATTAATAAATGGACATCCATTTATTTCCCTTATTTGTAGTCTGTGTTAATATTTGATTTATGGTGCTAAGATCACAGCTGAGATGAAATTTCTTAGAAGTGATCCTTCTGCGAATATTTCTGAGGTTTTCCTTTCTTGCCCAGTTTGCGTCCTAGAAAAAGATGGCAATTTTGCAGAATTTCCTCTGAATGCTCACTGCCATTTTCCAAGTGTGGTAGCCATCACACACAGGAGAATGGGACAGGATGGTGCTTAGCCACGGTCATTGCAGAGGAAGCGAGACTGTGGCTGGACTGCTGATGTAGCGGCTGGTACTGCTGCTTGCCATGACTTCCCTCAAATCCAAATAAACTTAGGAAAAAAATTGAGCAGTAACTTGGCGAAGATGTATGCATTTTCCTACAAAGACTCGTAGATCATTAATCCAATCAAAGACTATTCAAATTCACAGTAGAAGCAGGGACTTAAACTTTTCATAATCAGCATCTCTGTGATAACTAGAAACACAGCTCTTACCATTGCCAAATGTTTCCGTTGTTAGGGGAAAGGAGAGTGTACTACTGCTATTGTTATTAATGAAAAGAAGTTGGAAAATTATCTTTTACTGGACATTTGCCCTAAACCCAAAAAGTATAGAAATTCCTAGAAGCCATTTCTGCACAGCTGTGGCCAAAACCTATGCTAATAACAATGTTGGGTTTTTTTTCCTACTGTTTCCGTTACTGAGAAAGATTGTATGTCACAGCATCTGGGTCTCTTTACTCCTTGCTTTGGAAATCTGTTGGTGCCTATATCATGTCAGCCACCTGTTTTCAAGGATCTGGTTACTGGTCCTGTCCTGTCTGGGGAAAAGCTTGTCTTGCCATTGAATTTGGATGTTTCCAAAGGATGTCTTAATACTCTTGATCCTGAAGATCTATTCAGGAGACATTTTCCAGGTGCAGTTGAGAGATATGGACTTCTTAGTGATGGCACCCTGTTTGCTGTAGATTTTTCCCAAGAAAGAATCTGAAAACAGCAACACTGATGGCTTTTTGAAGCCTAGTTACAACTTAATTTTTATTTTCCATGTTTTTTAATGAATGAAGTATCATTCTTTGTTTTGCATGTTATCATCCAAGACTCTCTGTTTTACTGATTCTGGCCAGCTAGCATCTTTGCAACTTCCATGGATTATATTGTTCATATTTGCTTGTATTTCAAATGTGTATAATATCAACATCTCTAGGCTGTTTTTACTGGCAACCTACCTTAAGCTAAAACATTGTCCAAGTAGCACAGGCGTGCCTTGGAAAGGATGTTCTCCTACATCTTTTTCAACCATTTTCATTCACCTTAATAAAAGGAAAAGACTTCCTAAAGACATTCGAAGGGGAAGAAAATTGAGGCTTTCTCCTGAGTGTCTGTGCTTGCTTTTCTTATGAGACAGGGAAGAAGCATAGGAGATGATCCTGTCTTTCATTGCACAATTATCTTGCCGGCAACCCGCTGCACCTGTGACAGTCCACACCTCATTTGGAGCACAGCAAAGAACTTCTCCTGGAGCTCTCCTCCCATGGGGCTCCTCCAGTTGAGAACTGCTGGCATCCTAGGATACTGCAGAACAAGGTGGAGCAGTGTGGTGGAAAGGAAACACGTGTGCACACCCACTGGCCATCCTGTGGTAATTAGGAAAATTTGAATACACCGCTGAAAGCAATTCAGCACACGTGGTGAAATGCCTTGGGAAAGAGGTAATTGAATAGCAATTTCTTTCACAGAAGAAGACATTTACGGGAGATTAGAGGACAGCTTTTGAGACTGTGTTAGGCATAGCTCTTCACATCTGCGAAATGGAGGCGGCAAAAGAGACCAAATGCATCTAGAACCAGAAATGTGACTTTTTGAAAGGCCTGAGAAAGGTGTTGAACCCTGAAGGAGGAGAGCCAGAGTGGAACCCAATGGCTTAAGGCATTTCCCCCCCAGAACCATTCTTAGATCTTTGCCTCCTAGAAATAAGAGGCCACTTTCCACAATTGTCCCTCTCTTTTGACTTTGTGGTCTTGTTTGGTGGTGGACACCACCTCTCTCTCCACTCCACGATGCTCCACAGTGACGGCACGTGGAAGGCATGGCAGAGGATGCAACATGAGAGCAAGCAAGCAAGCAAGCAAGCCGTCTTTCAGCTCTGTGCTATGCCTTGTGAGTCCTGTGTGAAATAAACCGTTCAAAATCTTCTTATCCCCCAGAAAAATTTGTCCCACAATTTCACTGCCTGCCTACAGGATGGAGAAATTCAAGATGCCATCTGTGCACGATTCCATAGGTGTCACAACGCATGTTCTTGTGCTTTGTTTTGTGTGTTTTAAAAATTGTCAATTGGCTTTAAAACCTGCTGCTGAGAGATGCGAGAGCCGTTGGACAATTTCACATAATGAGAAGCGAAAGGCAGACAAGTAGGTACACTTCTCCTTAGGGATTGGGTGAGTCTACAAAGGACTGGAGGAACCTTGCAAATTAGAGAGGTGTGTGAACTACATTGCAGTTCATTTTTGATTAGAGTTTATCCAGCTTGCTATTTCCAGATTAAACATCAATTCATATGCAACCTGTCACTGAAATTTCTACATTTGGTCTGATTTGTGGAAACCCCCCTCCAAAAACAATGTGTTCCACTGCAGGTGAACATTTGAAAACCACAAATGATAATGTGTATACTTTTGAAAAATCTGCACAAACCTATTTTAATCAGTGGGAGAACAGTGAATACCTTTCAAAGATGCACTCAGTAGATGTGTGCATTTGGAAAATGTGCATGAAAATACAAATGAATTTCATGTGAAAAAAACTGATGACCATCTGATATGGAATCAAGTCAGAATGAGTATAGAATTCAGGGAACTCCAGTGGGCTCGGGTTTTTCCATTTGAACGGAATACTTTCTCCCTATTCAGAGTTCATTGCAGAACCATCTGGACTGATCGGCCTCGAAATATGGCTTTCTTTCTGCCCCATCTCTGCCATTTACTTCCCTCTACATTGGGAGTAGGGCTTGCAAAGAGAGAACGGAGTGGTGGGAAAGAGCCCAGTTCCTGAGCTCTTTGGGCTTTTATCCTGCCTACCCAGCTACTGCAACTGAATGGAGGATTTTGAGTATTCTCAGAAACTGCATTTCCTTCTGGCATCATGGAAATGGTTGCTTCAGAAACTCAATTTAAGTCTAGAAGCTCAACTGGCAGGATGGCGGCCTGCCAAATAGAAAGGGAATCTCTCTCCCACCATCCATCTATTACCTTCCCTAATATGGGTCCAGGACACTGAAGTGGGGATGAGTAAATGGTTGCCAGCAGTCCCCATCCCCCCCAAAAAAGTTTGAAATGACATGGAGAAAATTCTGCAAAACAATCATTTTTTTCTAGCAGGACGAGGAAAAGACAAACATCTGAAATTTTCTCAGAGGAAAAAATGGTCTTCTGTGAAATCCCATTTCAGCTCAACCCCAGCACTAGCGTGGAGAACAGTCAGCAAAATTCCCCCCGTTTGGCTGCATGCAAAGAGAGAACCGAATTTCATGAGGCCATTTTCACTCAGCCCGATGAAAAATTATCCTTAAAGACATCCCTAAATATGAGTTTGCTAATAGGCCTCTTTGATAGAGTGCTTAGAAGCTGAGGATTTTTGAAGGCCCTGTGCAATATAATTCCTGCTAGTGCTGTTGTGTTGTAGCTGTGTCAACATCCATCACGCTTGCTCACTCATTACAGCAGCCATGCTGCTCTTTAACCTGTTTCTCCCACTCCTTTGCAACAGGAGAGCCTCTTTCAGAGTCTTCCGCCTAAAGCATATTTGAAGAGCTCCTGCATAATGAACATCCCTTCTGCAGCTAAGGGCACAGGTGTCAGTTCCTTGTCAGCCTTCAGGGCCAAACCTGCAGTCCTTGTGATGTTAAACGAGACACCATGCCATTATATTTGGCTGGTACATGCTAAGCTCTAGAACAAATAGTTCAAGCTATACAACACCCTCTGTATTCATAAGGCTCATTACAATTTCTAATTTTGTTGGCTGCTTATTTATTGCTTCTTCCACTGCTCCATCGCCCTAGTAGAATCGTTACTAATTGATGCCATGCGGATAGGAACATTTAATTATTATTTTTAAAGAAACTTAGAAAAACATGGCCCATGTCAAGGCTTGGCACCACCAAGATGGAACCTCATTAGGAAGTTTAATGAAGTCGATCCAGATTTCTGTATCCTCTTTGGTTTTTCTCTCTCATCCGTCTTTTAAAGTGGCTTCTTGACAATCAAAGTGGCCAGCTTTATTTTGCAACAGAAGGACTTTCAGCAGAAGCAATGACCTTATTTACAAAAAGATGGTGTTGCTTTAATGACTGCAGTCCCTCTGCTATTTGTTTCAGAGACACACCGAGTCCTACTCTGTAGAACAAGGAACCTCCCCCACCCCAATCCTCCCTCCCTCCCACTCTCTCTTTCTCTTGCAGTATCTCAGGCTTGTCAATGTTATCAACATCATTATTGTACCACCACAAGGTTTCTCATTCAAAGTTTTCCCTCTCTGGTGACTGACAAGAGCAATTGCCAGTAGCAATAGGAAGCTTGAGGTAGGTTGATACCAGTGGTTGTACAGTGCATGTGGCCAACAAAAATGAAACAATTAAGTAATGGAAAACGAATAAAGCACAGATGGAAACGCAGGACATTTCAAGGACTGTTCTGTTGGCAAATTTGAAAAACAGCTCTGAAGACCAAATAATTTTACCAATGTTTAATAAACTGTTAACAAACTCTACTATCATGGTTAGGAGCATATGAGGAAACAGGTAGGGCAGTGCAAATCCAATGGATTTCACAGTTGGGCATTTCAGCATTCAGCACCCCTGGTTTCCACTTTGTTACTCTCACACTGGTGCTGACTCTCCTTTGCGCGAGGCAAACCAGCTCGCCAGTTTGTCTCTAAGACAAGCTGTGGTTTGCATATTAAAAAAAAAAACAACCCCTAAGGAAAATTGTGCAAATTACTGTGTTGCTGTTATTTGTGCAAACCAGGAACTGAAAGCCAAGCGGTTCTACTGCAACTTGTACACATTTCCTTAGTGCTTTTTATAACATGCAAAAATGTGTCTTAGAAGTGGAAGTCTGAAGGAAAAAATAAACTTGTCTTGACTCACTTTGGTTTATCAGATCAGAAAAAAATCAATGGCTGTTCCTTATGCAAACTAAACAATAACTATGAGAACCAAATAAGTTTACCAAATGTTCATCAAAGAGAATAAAGATAACAAAATCTACTATCACATGTAGGAATGTCTGAAGAAGAAGGATCAGAAGAAGCCCATCGAGCTCAAACAAAGCAGATGTCCCATCATCAGCAGAACCCTGAAAATCTGTTTCTTCCTCTCTCTTACTTTCTCCCCCCCCCCCCCCCCCCCCCCCCCCACACAGAGCATTTTCTACTGGATTAAAAATGAAATGGGTATGACTGGAAACCAGTTCATGAATGCATCCAACTCATGAAGCCTCTTTGTGGTGGAAGAGTGGACAGCTTCCACATGCAGAAGAAGAGCCAGAACCAAGACACTTGGCGCTCTGGTAGTGCTCCCACCTCTTCCCCTCAATACAGGTACAGAAGCTGCCTGGGCTGGTCCCTGAATCTTGCTTCCAACAATGACCCATGGGACCTGTGGGCAGCGGACTAGCTTACAGCGACCCTTGCACAGACTCAGTTAAACCCGCACAGCACATGCTTTCTTCTGTGAACATTAGAAGCTGCCTGACACTGACTCAGGCCATCGGGCCGTCTAGTGCCGTACCCTCCGCCCTGATTGGAAGAAGCTCTCCCAGGCTTCAGGTCTACGTCCATCAACAGGACATGCCAGGAACTGAACTCAGCAGCCTCTGCATATACCCACAAGCTGTGCTGCCCCACAAGGCTCCAGAAGAAAACCCACAAGCCTCATTCTCCACCATGGAAAGAAGACTGTCAGGCACAACCGCTCTATAAAGCAGTCCTTGGGAACTCACTGGCAAGCAGAATATTATTGTTTTTTAAACTGTTCATCTCTGGAGGAAAAAGAAAGCTGATAAAACTTCATAAAACATTCTGCATGTTGAGCATTTATATAATTAGCTCTTGGTTGTACTGGAAGAGCTGATGAAGTGTCCATTTCAAAATTAAACCATCTTCTGTTTAAGATTGTCTTAACTTTATTTTCATTGTCAGCTTGGTGTAGGCCATGGCAAACTTGTAAGTGATATAAAGTGAAGAATTAAAAATGTTTCCAGGGAGAGCACCACATGGTTCCTTTGGTCTGAAGTAAAGTTAATGTTACGTGGCAATACTCTGCAGGGCTGTTACATTATTGACAAAAGTCACATCCCATCCCACCACAACATTCAGAGGCAGTCACTTTAATACCACATTTTCAGTTATTACTATAAAATTGTAATTAGGTAGTAAATTACACTGTTAATATTCACTTTGAACAAATAAGTGTTAGCAGTGGTGGTAATGCACATTATTATGGTAGCACAGGGACCTATTCACCAAACAAAGCTGGGGCTTTCTTCATAAAAGTTACTTTTTGTGGTTTGTGGAGTTTCTTCCCTTAAACTTTAATGTGAAGGCCACTACCTCAAGTGCACACAGAAAGTTCCATGGCCGAGTCTTTTCCAGGTCCATAATTAGAATTGTGCTTCCAGGAATGAGACCAAATAGCCATTCAGGGCTAGAGTCTCCTTGGCACATTTTCATTGTTCAACATTGACTCTTGAATATCTTATTTTTATTGCCATTATAGCCCCTTTCACATCTTTCATGTGCATGCATCTGTCACTTCCTGAAGTCTGTCTGTCAGCGTTGTTGTGGGTTCGTTTGACATTGCAGAAGCGACACTAAGACCACAAGGAAAGCCCTGCTGGATCAGTCCAAAGGCCCATTAGTCCAGCAATCTGTACACGGAGTGGCAGACCAGCTGCCCAGGATCCCTCGAGCAGGACAAGAGCAAGGCCTGCTGCCCAAGCAACTCAGTATGCAGGCAGGCCACCTCTGGCGAAGGAGGCATCCCTCAGCCAGCAAGGCTAGTGGCCACTGGTAGCCCCCTTCCTCCCGAATCTGCCCAATCTCCCTTTAAAGCCACCCAAATTAGTAACCGTCACCACTTCCCCTTGCAATGAATTCCATAGTCTACTCTTCGTTGGGTGAAAAAACACTTCCTTTTATCTGTCATAAATCTCCCACCAAACAGCTTCATGGGATAATCTTGGGTTCGAGTGTTATGGAAGATGGAGAAAAATGTCTCCCTCTCCACTTTCTCCACTCCATGCATAATTTCAAACACCTCTATCCTGTCTCCCCCTGCTCGCCTTTTTTCTAAGCTGAACGGTCCCTGTTGTTGCAGCCGCTCCTCACAGGGCAGCTGTTCCGGCAACCCGATCGTTTTTGTTTCATGATGGTACAAATCCACATAGAGGCATGTTCGTCAAGGAGTACGGCCTTATGCTTTAATCCTCTCCAGGAGAGCAAGCATGCATTGATAGCTTTGGATCAATCCATCCCAAACTTGGTGCATGCCTTCTCTGAGATCTGTCTTTTGGCTTAATCCTGAACCAAGGTCTATCCAATAAGAACTTAAAGTCTTAAATGGTTACCTGAAGGAGCGCTTACATCCATATATGCCCGGCCGCCCCTTGAGATCTGCGGGAGAGGCCCTTCTCCGGGAACCCTCCGTGAAAGAAATTAGGAGGGTAGGTACCCAGAGGAGGGCCTTCTCTGTGGTGGCGCCCCACCTATGGAATGTGCTCCCCAGAGAGGTCTGCCTGGCCCAGTTGTTATTTGTTTTTTGGCACCAAGACCTTTTTATTTAAACAATATTTTAACAACTTTTAATATTATTTATAGGTTTTAATTTTACAGCCAGGGTGAATCTGGATTTTATGTGCACTATTTATATGGTTTGTTTATTTATTGTAGGGAAGCCGTCCCGAGGCTCATGCGAATGGGTCGGCATACAAAAATCCTAAATAAATATATAAATAATTTTCTATTGCATTCCCCATTATGCCTAGCCTGGAGTTTGCCTTTTCACTGCCGCTGCACCTGGAGCCACATTTTCATCAAGCTGCCCAGGTCCTTTTCTTGCTCAGTCCTTGAGCAGGGGAGTAGATGAGGGTCTATGATTCTAGCATGCTATGATCTGTTAATTTATTCATCCATGAACTGTTTATGCTATTTATTTCAACCATCGAATGGAGCATTGAATAGTCAGGAGCTTTCCAAGGCTGGAGCTCCAGGTGGTAGCCTGCCTCAGAATCCAGCCCTGCATAATCCTCACTCATCCTATTATGACAAAAGGGAAGGATGCACAACAATGTGAGACAGTCAGATTAGCTTTCTTTCCATTTTCTTATTCATTATATGGATGTAGTTGGTAGGTGGAAACTGAAGGTATAAAATACAGAGGCATACAAGTTTCCACAATGGTAAACCGCCAGAGAAATACCATAGCTCACTGGGAGTTTCTGCTTTGCATGGAGAAGTTTCCTGGTCCCAACACCTACCCAGTTAAAAGGATCCCAGGAGAAATGTTGGACAAAGCCTTCTGCTGGAGATCTTGAAGAACTCCTCCAAGAAAAAGACTATTATTGGAGAGATGGATAATGGACCTACGGAATTCTACCAGCTCTAATTCTGTATAACCATATCCCCCAATATATGAAATCACTGCATGCTTTGTACATGGAGACATTTCCATCTCTCCATGTAAGTTGTGTGTTGCCATTTGAAGACCTCAGACAAAACCCTTCCTTGCACAACTAGTTTTTCTGGAAATCAATGCCAACCATCACTTCTGTTCTGTGTGACTTAAATATCTAGGTCCACATCAGTTCAACTAACAGTTTCTCCTGTCTGAACTGAGGATGTGTGTCAGGATCCAGAATGGGGACATGGGTGCCCAGAGAGGAGACAAAAGCAACAGGGGCACCAGAACTAGAGCAAAAGAATGTCAAGAAAGACAGAGTCCAAAAGCAGGTTTTGATGGAAAGGCCAAATCAAGGTCATGGCATAGGCTGAGGTCAGGAACCAGAAGAATGCATGAGAGCCATACGAGGACATGGTCAGGAACAAACCAAGGCCGCCCTGAGGCTTATGTGAATGGGGCAGCATGCAAGTATTCCAAATAAATAAATAAGGGTCATGCCTGTAAGCCAAGGGTGCAGGTACCTTGGACAGGATAACAAGGTGGGAGACACAGCATGGCAGGATGCACAGGAATGCAAGAGGTGTTTTAGACAGTCTTCTAAATGGGGCAGTGTGATTTAGTGATCTGTAATAGCAGGAGGCTGGACCCACTGGTGTTCTGACCCCTTCCGATTCTACTCTTCTATGATTCTGTGATGCTATGAGACAACAGGAGTGTCTTTCTTTGTAATGGCATCCATGTTATGGAGTTCGGAAGGGATGCAGTTCTATTGCAATCTCTGGGGGAAAAGCAAAGGCTGACTTATCCCAGCAAACATGTGGGGGAATATGATGGATTTTTAATTGCTACATTGACTTATATGTACATTTATGAGTGCATTTTTCTTAAAGATAATAGATTTTTTTAATGTTTTCCTTTGTCGTGGGGTTCACAGATTGACATGATGTTGTAAGCCACCCTTAGGGCTTGGAGCTGGTAGAGGATAGATCTAAAATAAGATGGACTAAAAATATACTGGAAACCAACAAGTCATGTATTTTTAAGGGACATTGAACACACCACACTGTTCCAACATGGGCGTCAAGTGCACACTAGATTACAGCACTGAATACAATATTACTTTGGTAAGGAAAACTGTTCCAACTAGATGTTCCGTTCTTTTCTTCCTTAAATGAATAGCAATAGTTAATGAGTCAGACCAATTAGGATCACAGTTGCCACAGCATGTGACAAAGACTTCTGCTTCACCAAAAACAGTCTACCTTGACTGCTTCAAATAGTTTAGGTAAGATCCATTATTTTTATAAATGGATCATACTCTTATTTCTCTCTCTCTCCCCCTCTCCCTCCCCCTCTCCCTCTCCCCCCCCATCTCTCTCTCTCTCTCTCTTTCTCTCTTTCTCTCTCCCTCTCTCTCTCTCTCTCTCTGTGTGTGTTCACTGCCATTCTAAAATAATATTCTTTTTTTTTGGTGTACTATGTACAGAAGAATGGAATAATTATTGTACTTTTTATCTTGTTCTTTATCTTGCACCTTCATGCCTTTATTTACTACTTCTCTGCCTCCTAATATCTTCATTCCTGGTATACTGAACAGAATTATTTTCAGGCATCTGAGTTTTCAATTCTCTACCTGCTTACCTGGAAGTAAGCCCCACTGAACAGAATGCCACTTACCTTGAAGTAGACATGTACAAGGTTGTGTTATTAGCATCTGTGCGGGTTCTGCTATGCATACCTGAACATTTTGGGACATGGGTACACATAGTCAATTGTGTCCATAAAATACATCATGCTTTATTTATTTATTTCTATGCTGTCTGATCGCTGCAGCTTTCTGGGTGGTTTACAGCAACACATAAAATACAATAGAAATGCAATATAAAAATACAGATAACAGTAAAAACATCATAAACCTTATACTACAAACTTTAAAAGCCACTTTTAAAAACAAATTTAAACAGCTACAATAGACTTGTTACTCTGACTTGCATTAGAAACCGAAGTTAATTGGAAAATATAACCATTATCCCAACTAAAAATGCTCCATTGTTACAAAAGGCAAAATCCTGGGTTTACTAAAGTTGCCCACAATTGTTCATTAGGCAGGAACTGAGTATTAGACCAATTATTCGATGAATTGTTTAGCTTAAAAAATATGTTTAGATAATCGATTGATCCCTTTCAATCATTGTGGTGGAAATTGTTTCTCTAAAGCTGAGATTTGCCAAGGGAAGGATGTTGGTTCTCACACGGAAGCCACCTAGCCATCTCACTTTCTGCAGTTGTAATCGTGATCATCTCTCCCCTTGGGGGATTCTGCAAAAGAAAAAGAAAGAAAGAAATGATGTGTTAAAAGTGATCAATTATTTTGGCTCTCTTAGGTTGAAAAGAAATTATACAAGCTGCAATCAGGGATTTTCTGTATCATGTCAATTTTAGCTTTGAGATATAACAACAACAACAACCCTGATAAAACTAGATTCCTAATGCAGAACCTAGAAAGCCAGCATTATCATTTGCATGACTATGAAGTTTTGAAAAAGGATTGGTCTCTCTCCTCTCTTCTTTTCTCACTAGTCAAGTTGATTTCTTCTGGTTTTTCCAATAGCATTAATTCCCAAGTCTGTACAACAATTAAAAACATAACAGTTTTTCAATATAAGAGATGATAACATAAAAAGACGATGAAAATGGCCCTCACTGCACTGAGGTTTTATATATGCAAAACATTCAAAGTATCTTATCGGTCTGAATGTCTGGTAAAATGTGAGCTAAAGAGAAATTATGCAAGGTGTACAAACACCTGCATATTTCTAGGAGGCAAATAATGCACAATCAAGTTCTCTTCCTCCATTAGGCTCTCCTGAAAAATTTTGTGGCAACTGTATCTGAAAGCAGACAAAGGGCAATCATAAGATTATGTAAAGTTTTTGTTGTAATGTGCAGAAGAGTATTGATTTGCATTAAACAAAGTGTTCTTTTTTCAACTGTGCATATAATTCCCACATCTCCTGCAAACATGAATGGGATACTAAGCACCTTGGGGTGTGTGTGTGTGTGTTTGCGCAGCAAAGAGAGATGGAGAACAGTTTGCTGTACTCTGTCTTTGGGACTATCAGAGAAGGATTGTTGCTTGAAGGTGGCTCCTATTTGAGGGCTTGTCCTGTGCATGTCTGCTTTAGTGATAAGCAAAAGAAGGGAGAGCAGTGGGTATGAAGCTGGCCTTCCAGCAGCGAGCCCCTAGGCAACAGGTTAGTGACCAGGACAGGTCATATATCCGAAGTCTTCCCCACACGGAGGAGACGCACTGAATTTCTGGTGATGCACCATCATCCTCCTGCCAATACAGGGCCACTGAGAGGCAGCTCAGTATGAATAACCATGTCTCGTGTAGCGCAGCTGGGTTGAGCCTCTTTGAGCCTGAAGGATAAAATCCATTTTGGAGAAGCTCTTGAGGTCGACATCCCAGCAGCGGGCAGGACCAAAACAGGAAGGGGTAAAAGGCAACAGAGGTGGCACCATAATCGTCCAATTGATTGGTGGCTGGTGGAAAATAGGTGGGCAAGGAAAAGGGAAGGTGCTTCGCTCAGACCGTACAGGGACACATTGGGACCAAGCTGGGTGCAAGACTCAGCATCCTGCTTGCAGAAGCTAGTAGCCATCTTAGTAGCCTTGTTCGGCTGTTCTGAACATAGCGGTGGATTCTAACCGGAGATAATCCAATGAAGCCCAGTCCATGCAGGGAGTAAGCTGGATGTACAGTTGCATTTTGCAGCCCAAAGTAGCCAGAAACAAAGTTGCTTATCATGAAGATCAAGATAGCATCTTTAAAAGTTTAAGACAATGTCACAAGGATCCAAACCCTTTATAAAATCTTTAACATTGACTCCAGCAAAGTAACTGCAAGGAAGGCCTGTAGAGATACAAAATCTAAGAAAAATAATGCTGGCATCTAATTACACCAGCGCAGTTTGCTGCTTTTATCTGTAATTGGACTGTATAGTCTTTCATTCTAATTTACTTTACATCTAAACTGTGATAATCAAGACAAGCAGAACAGAATGGCCTGTAACCGGCTATACCACTGACACCCGTTAATGCCTAATTATAACAACTAAATTAAAGATGTGACTGTAAAGAGGCTGGAGTCCTCGTCTGAACCATTTAATTTGGTGGAAAGAAGTAGAGATTTTAAATCCTATGTACGAAAATCAATATTATGGCTCATTATATTGGTATTGCTAAACAGATTAATGAAATTAAGTATTTTGCCTTTTGCTTTTTTAAAACAATGTTTTATTGTGATATAAAGATGGTTTTGTTTTTGTTTAAAACAAAGGCCCTAGATAAAGAAGAAGATCCACTCGCTGGACCAATTTACACAACAATCTAATTAAGATAGCATTCGGAAGACTTTCTTATGATGCCCACATGTCATTTCAGAATGCAGGTTATAGGTTGTGATCTCTCAGAGTCTTTCACTAAGTGTGCTTATTTCCAGGTCTTTAAAGAAAAGTAGACAGACTGCTGCAAAGAAAGGGGTGCATTTACAGGATCTCAGGGCACCCAAAACCAGAGGGGTGCTCTGATTAAGTTTAATGCTCAGAGAAATCACATCAGAAGATTAACAGAGGCCAGGAAGGGATGCAAATCAGCACTGAGGTTTGAGCCAGAAGACCAATCAGTTGTCAGAATGAGGACAAAAGCTGTGGCCCTGTAATGAACGACAGAACAGGAGAATTCCTTAGGCAGATGAGAAGAGGAAATCTTGCCACCCAGCCAAGTGGCCAACCTGAATGAGAGCGTCTCCACACTTTATGCTTATCCCATGATAATTACAGCCATCACTTGAGTATCTGAACATGTGAAGCTGCCAGCAAGACTCATCGACTCATCGGTCATCTCAGTCAAGCACCTTCCAGCCGGAAGAGGCCAGCTGGGGAATAGTAATTCAGTCATCGCCGTTGTTTTTAAACATAATTTGAGTGCATTGTGTGAAGTCCACATAACCGGAAGGGGCTTCTCAGTTGCATGCCAGAGGCCTTTCTGCACACTGATAGCACCAGAGCTGTAGGCTCCTGGCAACTCAAGTGTTTAACAAGGTGTTGACATGCTTGGCTACAGAGGTTTAGAAGAGGGGATGCGGCTAATTTGTAGGACACCTGCTTCTTGATGCAGAAGCTTCTCTAGATCCCTGGCATCTCCTGTTAAAAGACTCTCTGATACCCACATTCTGGTGGTATTTATTTATTACATTCCTATACCACCCAATAGCTGGCTCTTCTAACAGAATTAGAAGATGGACTATGTAAGAGAACCTGAGGATTTTACAAACTTTCATCCCGAGGAATATCGTCTCCACTAGTACCATGAAGTTCCTCCCAGAATCCTTTGGACTTGCCAGACTCCTTTCCTTGGCCCTGGCCTAGGAGGCAGATCAGTGAACCGATCTACTCACACAATCTAACTGTGCTGCTTCCCAAGGGAGAAGCACAGAAAGGAAAACAAGGACACAAAAGCAAGAGGGGGAATCGGGCTTTTCCTGCCGTTCATTGGCCATTGGCAGCAGAAGGCCCTGTGAGGTTCCCAGAGCCACATACGTGCAGCTGGGCTCTTCATGGTGCTGGGCCAGAGGCCAGGCAAGAGTGCCTGCACGGAGCGCCATTCCTTGTCCTTTGATGTACCTTGTCTCAGCTCACCTGTCTCAGGCCTTCACTGTGAACCAGACCTCACATGCCAGCGATGCCTGGACTGTCACCTGGACTGGGCTTGTGCTGGAACAGAGCAGAACTGAGCCATCGTGTATACCAATTAGGTCTACAGAATGAAGGTACCGGACTGGCAGCTAATGAAGCATTTCCTGTTTGCTTCCTTCATATATTCCCAAACTGCTTGTATCACACGAAGGAAGGCAGGCAGGCAGGCAGAGAGTCAAGGCAGCTCAGGGCCATGGTGCAAAAGGAAATGGTGTAGAGGAAGACTGGTACAGAACAGAGGAATCCAAAGGTGCAGATCCCAATGGAAGATCGTGGAGTGAACATAAAGCCTAGTTTAAGGAACCTAGGAAACAAGGTGGAGGATGCCTGAAGGCCCTATGAAGGAAGGAAGAACTGCAGAAGCAAACAAGGTGGGAAGGTAAGAATCCCCACACACTCTCGTGAACAAGGATAAAACAGGTCTCTGCAAGACTCGGTAGGTGATTTATTTGAGAGCTGAGCTGAGTGTTTCCATCCCCAGGGAAGCCCATCTTTTGTTCTGGCTGGAGGAAACAGACCCAGTTCAGATTTAGTTGGAAATCTGCACCCCTTTCTTCCCAATCCCTCTTTCAATTGTTCTGCAAGTAGATACAGAAATAATAATTTAACCTACACACTTTTCACCTTTCAAGATTGAATTTTAGTAATCATTTTGTTCACATTTCTCATACTTCATCAGCATGAGAAAAAGTGAGATGTGTTTTGGATGTAGTTGTGGTTAAATTTCTTAATTCTCCTAATACTGCTAAAAATGATATGTGTTTATATCATATATGCAATAATGACCTACTCCATCAGGCAACGACAGTTCACATCATTCCTAGCCATCCTTCCATGTGGCCGTGCAGTCCAACACATCTGGAGGCTGGGAAAACTGCACCATTGTTGTTCTTGTTTATTATATATGTTCTTTTTAACAAAGGAACCATCACAGAAATCAAATGCCAGAATGATATAAATCGCGAGTGCAATAAAATGGAAAGCTCTGCTCATGTAATAATGTTCCCTGTCCCTTTCCTTCCTCCGCAATCACTACTTCTGACTGCACCTGCAAGGTGTACAGTCCCGGGAAGTGGAGAGAACTGCATCCAAATTTATTACCCAAGACAGTCCCCAGGTGAATGGCAGCCCTATCCATCTTTTTATAGACAGGCACATATAACAGCTTTAAACATCTCTTTTGGAGCAGTTTAAAGACTTCTTTGCTTTTGCAGGTTTATTAAGTTTTCATTAAATTATGAAATGGCCCCAGTGGCGAGGTCCAGCCATTTTTGTACGCCTGAACCAGCAAAAGTCAAACCATTCAATAAACTAGGAAGTACCTTCTACACAGTCCCCGGTGCACACACACCCAATCTGGGGCATTCTAATCAATAAATGTGACAGCTGAAATACTTTCACATGGCCAGCCTTAAGGCCGATTTCATGCCACGGGTGTACAGTAAATAATGCACAGCAATATGGCAGCCCAGTCTTGGGCTAGCGGTGAGCTTTGCTCTAGAAGCATCTGACACGGAAGAGTCATTTTTTCGCATGACCACATTTGAAGCACGCTCTACATATGCAGCAAAATGAGGCAGCTTAATCCTGGGAGGGTGACAAGGGCTGTGCCTCAGATGCATTATGACATTTTCAAATCTTACCCTAAATATAAAAACCTGATGTAAGTAGAAACTAACACACTCAGGGGAAAGTTTGTAAGTCGGCCTTGTTTTCTACTTACACAGAGCTGGACTCTTCCTCCTCCTCCTCCTCATACAAGAACATTTGGAGGTGTGGTTAGCCAGAGAAGGGCTTTCTCCCCTTATTCAGCCATACGTATATACTCGTATATACAGAGTAAGCCTACATATGGTGTCATGAATGAACTCCAGATGGGTTCTAGAAAGGTTGGTCACTTGCAAATTGCCCAGAGGGCATCCATCACCCCAAAAGTGGACTAGCTTCATGGAATGTTCATATACTAATTTATATGTATACATGCAAAATTAGAAACAAGCATTAACATTTAAACCAGAATGCTGTACATCTCACCATAGTGTGGAAAACTGTGGCCAGGAGATCCGGGCACCTTGCTTGGTCTACTGTCCAGGTACTGTTGAGGGGCAGCTTCAAGGCACCACTCTTCCTACAGGTGGTTCTTTCTTTATATTGGATTGGACTGAGCCATGCTTCAAATGGACAGTGCCCCTACCCTTCTTCAAACAGAAACACAGAAACATAGCAAGTCAGAAGGGGTCTTCTGGGACATCTACTCTGATTTCCGACTTCAGCCGGCTCTGTTAGTATAATCCCCAACATGCGGTTGTCCGCTCTTTCCTTGAACACCTTCACTGATGGGACCTCAACCACCTCCCTTGGAAGCCCATCCATATCCTAGGGGTCCTAATCATCAGGAAGTCCTTGAGCTTTGCCCCTTTGGACCACTTTCCACTGAAAGAGAGAACAGGTCATGACCCTCTACCATGTGACACCCTTTCACATACCTATATGTCACTGTAAGATCCCTCTGAGTCGCCTCTTCTCCTGACTGAAATGACCCAGCTCCCTCAATCTCATCTCATAAGTCATCCCCACCAGTCCTGCTACCATTCTTGTGACTCTGTGCTGGACTGAGTCTGGCCTAGCTATGTCTCTCTTACAATGTGGAGCCCAGAATTGGACACACTACTCCAGTTGTGGGCACACTAGAGTGTTATAGAGAAGCACTAATACCTCTTTCTATCTGGAAGCACAGCTTTGTCCCTCTCAGTGTATATCTGGGCAATAATTACCAATTATTTGCAGCTTTGCAGCTTGTTGGTTTTCTGGTTTCAGCTGATACTGCTGTACCTTGGATTAGACACGTAAATAATAGCAATAACAAAATTATCTGAATTATCTGAAATTCTTGAGCTGTCTTTAGGAAGGCCAGAACATTTCAGCACTTTTCCAAGTGCTTTTCTGTAGTCTGCTTGCATGGAGTTAGGGGCAGGAAGTGGGTCCCAGAAAGGGAGGGTTCCTGCCTAGCACCTCCAACTTCTGCCTTTGCCCATGACCTCAGAACTTATCCCATGTTCCCCTATAGAGCTGCCCCCACGGCTCTTCACTAGGGCCAATTTCTCAGCACCACCCACTGTAAACAAATGGTGATGGCAAAGGACCGAGTTGGGGAAATTTGGAGTGTAAATCCCTACACTTTGAAACGCTCCCTGAAACAGGACCTCAGCCAAAACCCTTCCAGATTTGAACCTGGGATTGCTGTTTGCATTTCCTCCTGTCGTGACCACCCAGCCCTCCTTTCCTGCCCCACCAGTCACTGCCTTCTCCCACCAGCACCAGGCAGCAGGGCGTTACAGTCATGTTGAGGGCAACTGCAGGGACTTATTCCCTCTTCCTCTCTCTCCTCCCTCCATCGACGTCTCCTTCAATATACTTAGGGCTCTGCCACCAAAAGAAGCCCTGTGCACCACACCTGCCCCACACTAATACGAAGGAATGAGGAGGACAGCGCAGCCTGCCACTTTTCCTGCCCTGTTCCCGGGGAGGCTTGGGAGAAGGGAAGGGAAGGGAGAGTGAGCTTCCCACAGGGAAATCCTGCAAGATGGCCGACTTGGCAATACTTCTTTGTCCTCTCCAGGTGCTCCCCCACCCCCGATGCTTGTGGAAAAGATGGCAAAGAGCAGAACCAAAAGCAGGTGAGCCCAGGTGAGTGCTGCTGTCTCTGCTCCAAACATGCTGAACAAACTTGCCTTGTGTAAGAATAATAGCAGACAAGGAGAAATAACAAGAAATGCCACAGGGGGCTTTCAGCAGATGGGTGTAAGCCAGTTGGGCCAATTGGCCCTGCTGGTCTGAAGGTGTGGCTCAGTTCAGGATCTGCCCTCTGCCACTCAGGTGCCACACCTTGGGCTCCACTACACAAACAGTCCCCAGAAACCCCAAGTGCAAATAAAAGCCATTATTTGTTTCCTTTCATGAAAGCCCCCCCCCCCCCGCATCCTTGCCACTGACTTCAAAGGATTGTTTTTCTGCAACACTAACGATCAACAATAAAGCCATTTTATGAATACATATAGATAGGGATATCCTGCCAGCTCCACAGGCCGGTGTGGTGCACTTGTGAGGAAACTTCTGCTTTCCAGATGTCTTATGACAGGAAATTGTGATGGAAGTGTGCTCCAGATGCCATATATCGGTCTTCATAAGTCATTCCATCATAAGGGAAATTGCTTGACAGCACAGAGCCCCTAATGGGGTTCTGGAATATTGCAAACAGACCGAAGAGTACAGCTTGGTACTTGGGGGTGGGGGGTGGGGGGCAAGCAAAGTGATAAACAGCCACCGCGAACAGCTCTGCAGCCTCACCTCAGAGCAGGCTACAGCCCCCGGCCCCAGGTTTCCTTGTAGCAACGCGATGCGTCTGGCTGAGTGAGCTGGGCAAACTCCAGGCAGACAATAGCCAAGCAGGAGCAAAACTCTCGTGAGGAAAGGGGACCCACAGCCCCTCTCCTGCCCCTACCAAACCAGGCCTCCGATCCGGTGTGTGGGGAAAAGAGGAAGGGAATGCTGCCCCTGTGCCCTTTCAGAGCTGCAGGCATGACTCTTGCATCGCGTTTCTACTCTGCCTTGGTTCTTCTGGGGAGGAACCCAAGGCAACTTGCATTGCTCCACGTTCCCCTCAACAACCGCCCTGTGAGTAAGGTTGGCTGAGAGAAGGCGACTGGCCCAGAGTCACCCCGGGAGCTTTGTGGGTGAATGGGGACTAGAATCCCTGTCCCCCAGGTCTGCAGTCTGGGACTCTAACTACTATACCACACTATTTCTTTTGCTCCCTGCTGTGAAAATTCAGGACTTAAAACAGGGGTGGCAATTTTGTGCTTTAACAGCACTAAGGATCTGGACTGCTACCGAAGGAGGCGTGCTTTCTCTGTGCGGAGAAACAAGCTTCAGCCTATCCTTGTTCCCATCAAATTAACACGCCATACTCAAGACACATGCTGCCCAGATACTTGGATATTATGCATATAGAGGGGACAGAGCTGGTTGCTTACCTGGGGGAGAGAGACCCCAAGTTTGCAGAGCATTTAATTATCTCCAGAGTTGGAATGTAAGGATTTTATTAGGAGTTGAGATAAAGCAGGGTAGATAAATAGTTGATTGCTTTAAATTAAGGTGAAACAATGGCATCTAAGTAGACCTTACACATCCCATGAATGTGAAAGTAACCTGAGCAACATGCAAGCCTAGAAATCTGCTTCATGCTGGGCCAAGCCTTGGTCAATCCTGCTTGGTATCTTCAGCTCTGGCTGCCAGTGGGTCTCCAGGGCTTCTGACAGTTTTCCCTGCCCTGGCTGGAGATGCCAAGGGTTGCACCCAAGGCCTCTTGCTTCTAAGGCATCCCTCCGCCACTGAGCTGCACTCCATCCCCATGAAGCATCTGGCAGGCCAAAGGCACGGGCTCCATCCTGCAAGGGGACAAGCAGAACTTCCCCAGGCAAAATGAGGGGAAGGCAGCAGGTAATGACTATCCATTGTTATGTTGTATTCTGGGGAAGTGTGGCAGAAAGGACCAATGGCAAGTTACCAGTCTACTAGGACTAAAGGTAAAGGTAAAGGTTTCCCCTTGACGTTACGTCCAGTCATGCCTGACTCTCGAGGGCGGTGCTCATCTCCGTTTCCTGGCCGAGGCAGCCAGCATTTGTCCGCAGACAGTCTCCGTGGCCATGTGGCCGGCATGAATAAACACTGAGGTGCACGGAACGCTGTTGCCTGCCCACCGAAGTGGCACCTTTTTATCTACTTGCATTTGCATGCTTTCAAACTGCAAGGTTGGCAGGAACTGGGACGGAGCAACGGGAACTCACCCCGCTGTGCAGATTCGAACCGGCGACCTTTCGATCAACCAGCCCAGCAGCACAGCGGTTTAACCCACTGCACCACCTGCATCCCTATCTACCAGGACTACCTACTCCAATTTAGTGCCCTCCAAAGCCATTAGGCTACAAATGTTATATCTGCAGCCAGCATGGAAAAGTAATGGCCTTGAACCTTTGTGTGCTTCCCATGCAAGCCAAATCTTTCTCCCATGAACATCACGGATGAGATAATTCTCCTCTCCTCTTCTTTGGGAGCATCAATGCCAGGAAGCCACAGTCTTGCCGCATTACAGATGTGTAAGCTGCATATCTCACCTCCATCATGCAGCACCAGGATCCTGGCTTTCAGTGGTCAGTTGTATTGGTTTTGTGACCTGCTTTGAGATTCTTTTATGAGAAGGCAATGAACTGTATCATTAAATATACAAATACAATGAAAAGATGTGTTGGATTCCATTACATGGCCCAGCAGCACTCTAAATCTTTCCTTCTCCCACCCCAGCATTTGCAACTACCATTGCTACTTCAGGATCTTCCTGTGAAACTAGACTGTGCATTTATCAAGTATTTAAAAGACAGGGGAGAAGTTAGAGGCATGCACCAATGTGGCCTGGTTGATAGAAACATTGATCAAAAAAAATGAGAAATTGGAAATCTCTGTCCATTGTGTTACAAAAATATAGACATAAGGAAGATATATTTTTAGAAAACTCTTAAATGAGCCATGTTTGAAATTATAGGGATTCTCCAAACTTCACCTCGTCATCCATCATGTGCCCAATTTGGAATTGCTGCTCAAACTGCAGCACTGGAAACATTGCAAAAGTTGAGCGATGGGATGGGGCGTTCATTCCACTTTCTTCCATCAAGTCAAGTGAGTTGATTCAGACTACAAGGGAAATTTGTGCACATTTGGACAAAAGCAAACTGGAAAACGTCTGCTGCTTGAATAAAAGGATCTGTCCAGTGGCTTGTGGGCATTTTCAGCAGGCGCGTTCTCACATTCACATTTCATTTCAGGCTTGCTCATTTGTTCTGCAAGCAAAGCCAAAATGTTCTTACATCCCTTTCGAAATGCTGCTTGCATAGATGACTGAAGATGAAACTCCTCATTTTAGAAATGTGTGGTGTTTGGGTGAAATTTAGAAGGAATCATTGAAACGGCCTCTTCCCCACCACCAACCTTCTCAACCATTCCACATTTTCCCAAACCGATTCTGTATTGGGAGGTCAGGAAGGGGGACTGTAGTAAAGAAGGGCTCTTTGGAAGAGCAAAGAGCCTGTATTTATCACCATTTCTTTATGAACTCCATGCTTAAGTTCTATAGAACCCAGCATTGACTGAGAACTTTAAAATCAAATACCCCCCCCCCCCCATATCTGGAAGCATATTCATACAGCAGACACATTTGTTCCAGAAAAATTAGAGGCAAAAACAAGATCCAAAGTGGCACTAGCACTGGTCTGGATTTATGCTTAGCCTCGCTCTGTAATGTTAAGTGGCCCTGTCTTTTTCTAAAACTTAGCTAAACCTTTCCAGTGTGTTCATTGCAGCCCTGTTTCAAATTAAATAATCACCCATTATAGCTTCCTCACCTTGTAATCTCTCGATCTCTGCAATGACTTTTTGAAATATCACAGGAGTGGAAGTAATGCCAAACAGCATTCACTTAAATTTATAATGTCCAAATGGTGTATTAAAAGTCATTAGCTTACAATTTAACTCATCTAACTTTACTTGTGAACATGCATGTCCAACATCTACTACTGAGAACGTTTTTTTCTCTTTCCTTTTTTCTCTTTGGTTTCTGAAAGGTTATCTGCTATTTCTTCAGTACTTTTCAAGGGGTAACATTCATATTTTATAACTTTATTTAAATTGCATGGATCAATGAATATCCATACCTCTTTTCTGGATTACAAATTACAGCTGCAGAATTAACAATCTGTAGGCTGTTGATCCTTTTAAATCTTATGTACCTGTTTCACAATCCTAACATTTTTCTACAGCAACAAAGAAATGTTACAAATGCCATCAGCAATCAGCTCTCCTTGTTTGCGGATGGATACTCCACTGGGTTAACAAAATGAGCCAAGCTGGATCAGGCCAAAGAGTTAACCAGTCCCGAGCATTGTTCCTTCAGCCAAATGACCCAATGGGGAATCTACAAGCAGGGTAGGGATGTGGTGCTGTTCTTCCACTCTTGTTGCTCAGCATCAGGTACTGAGGTCCATCCTGGCTCTGATATGGAAAAGAAATGCACAGCCATCCCATCTACAATTTTATTTATGTTTATTTTATTTAAAACATGTTTATCCCATCCTTTCCAAAAGGCTCAGGACAGCTTACAATCATAAATAATACTATAATAATACAATAATATAATGATTAAGACAATAAATTATAGACAAACATAAACCAAACATCTCATAAAACTAAAGAAAAGAGGGAAAAGAAAAGAAAGTGCAATTGTGGGCAGATCTAAAAACATCTAAAATCTTTATTTACTTATTAAAATGTTGGCTAAATAAAAAGGTCTTAGCCTGGTGCCAAAAGGAGTATGCGGTCAGCGCCAGGCAGACCTCTCTGGGGAGCAAATTCCACAGTCTGGGCACCACGACAGAGAAGGCCCTCTATACAATCTATAGATAGTCTTCTCCTCCATGCATTTGTCCAGCCCCTCCTGAAATCATCCAAGCTGCTAGACGCACTGATCCTCATGGTGGCAAATGCCATCATTTCCCCGAGTGGCAGTTGGTTGTTCTCCCAAAAGCTGAAGAGATCAAGGTTCAGATCTCAGTGGAAATGAACTTTTTTATTTATTTATTTATTTATTTATTTGTGGCATTCTATCCCATGCATGTGTGGATGCATGTGCATGTAAGTACATGCATGTGTTTATCTCCAGGACGGCGAGTAAAAATAAAGACTAATTTCACGGAACTATCCATTACACAAGAGGAACTATGCAAGGAAAAACAGGATCTGTCCAAAAACAGCAACGAAGTTGTTAGAAGGCTAAGCCTGAAAATGCCTCCTGGTTTTAACCTTTTTGTTGAGATTAATGGGACTGAAAAGTCCTTACCTTTCACTGGTTCTCACCTTGCCCTTTTCCCCCTCAAATGTCATTTTTAAAGCTCTTACTCCACAAAACTAGTGAAGCCAGTAGAACTACTCTGAAGTTAGTAGGCTGGGGTATGAGCTTCAGCCTTCACTTTGCAAGTTCATGCATCTATATTTATTATGTCAAAACAGGAATGAAAATGTCATTGGCTTTTAAAATGGGTTGGTCCACTGCAAGTAGAAAGCTAAAGATTATGTATTTAGATTTTAATAATAATAATAATAATAATAATAATAATAATAATAGTAATAATAATAATAAATAATAGCTTGGGGACAGCAGAAACAAAATACTAAATGCTGAAAGTCCTTTTGCTTCATTTAGAGTCTTTGTTATATGAACTGCGCTCTTGCATCCCACCACCCCGGTCTTCAAGCAATTCAAACTGTGGATTATAAGGAACAACAAATCTACTTTTTGATAAAGATCAAGGACTTTATTTCCCCTGCAATTAAACACATATAAGTATAAAACTAGACAGTGTTATATTTGTTACAGAAGTGGGGGAAAGTACTTGTAAGTCTTCTTCATAATTAACGGCACTTGAGACTATCTCCTCGCCCCTCTTTCTTCAGGATGCTTACCCAAGTATAAAAAGTCAAAAAAGAGTCAGCTTGCCATCTTGTTTCTGCTGCCAATCGGCATGCACACAACTCCCACAAAAACGTCAGTGTATAACAGCGCAATGTAATTTGGACTGTCAAATGTACCTATAATTTTCTTTCTAAAGCCTCTGTGAATGCAAGCTGATTAAAGAGTTAGTGCAGAATCACATTTAATTTGGGGAGGGTCATATTTTAAATCCTTACCTAGTCCACATGAGTAGAAAATATCAGTAAAAATTAACCTAAAGCTTAACGGCTTATGTAAGAATGCTTGAATAAAAATGTTGCTGGAGCTATTGAGCTGTAGAATTAAACCCCTCCCACCAAATACATTTCAGACTAATTTCTATCAAGTGCTGAGTCAGCAAAGTCAAATGCCAATGGGTTTCTTAAACTTCCATGCCTATGAACAAGCCCCCCCACCCTCTCTCTCTCTCACACACACACACACACCACTATGTGTAGGTATGTGTATATGCACTATGCATTTGTAGCTAAATAGAAGCCCTTTATCCAAGAAAAAGGACTTAAATCTTCATTCTATGGTACCAATAAAAATTAAGCATACCTCAAAGATCCTTTGGATTGTCTTTGTCATGCTGTATCTGATTTATTTCAGTTAGGCCCTCCTTGTATAACAAGAATGCTAATAATCCAGAAATAACCTCATTAAAATGGCAGTGTATCAGTCTAAATAGAATGGACTTTTAAGCAGAAAAAAATTAGTGACCTGGAAAGTAGCAGGAAGAGGTAATAATAATGCGGGAGGGTGGGGGATGCATTCCTATTAACCAGTCAAAAGTAGAAATTGCCAGCAATAATAATAATAAAATACAATAAAAGACGGAGGGAGGAGTTTCACCAATTATTTTTAGTTTTTCAAATTCTGCAACCTGTAGCTATGGAGTGATGTCCTGCGTAATGCGGAGTGTTTTCCAGCGCTTTCTAAATGAGGCATGGATGGTTCAGGGAGTACATTAATCACGTCTAGCGATAAATAAGCCGTGTGTGTTTTGCAGCGAAGAGTCCGCTGGAAGACACTGGGGGACGAGTGCCGTTCCTGGATTTGCTCTCTGTCGTATGAGAAATTCACTGACAGGGTGCAATGAACTTACATCATTAGTGTGCAGAACCCACCCCATTCTGCTTGGGAATATGCTTTTATAGAGGGCAGACAGGGGGTGATTTGGAAAGTTAGGAGACACGGATAGAGCAGGGTCACCTACCAGAAGCCCAAACGGGTGGCACTGTGAGGCTGTTTGCTGTGCCCCAGGAGTTTCCTCTAAAAGTGTGAGCACCTGTTGCAGGAAGACAGAGGGGCACTGGGGAGGCCTGCATTATGCCCATGGCTTCTTGTGAGACAATGCTTTGAATTGCCCGGCTTCATCCTGCGACCAGAGGTGGAACTTCCAAGAGAAGGACTTGCCTTCACAGAGTGAACATGGAGTAACGCTGTTGGTGGAAGAGTCTCACCCCAGTGAGGGAGGTGGGGGTGGTGAAGGCCACGCAGGCCAAGGACAAGGAGAGGCAACGTCCACTCATGCCCCACACTGCACAAGAGCAAGGGTGCCCCACCTGGAAGGCCCAGGCCTGAGTTCTCTAAGCCCTCAAGCTAAGGAGCAACTCCATGCTGAAGAACCCACAGGGCAGAACAGTATTCTCAAGCACCACATTCTGGAGATGGCCCTCCAAGTGCAGTGGGGTGCCCCCCACTCCCAACACAGACGGTTGCCTCAGAAGGACACCAAGAGGTCCAGTATTAACAGGATATATTTATTGACCAGAATCTGCTGATTTCTCCATAAATAGGACAGAAAGAATCTGAAAGGCGAGGAGAGTCTTGGGAGACCACTTTCCGATTCTTAAAAAAAAATTGGAAAGTAGGAGAATTGAAAACTGACATCCAAGTCCGGGGCTTGTCAAAGTCCACATCTGAATCCCTGTGTGTTCATTTCTGTATGTGATGCTGTGTTTGTTTTTTCCTGAAAGGCTCATCATCATAAAGAACATGATTCTGTCTACACAGGCTATATCTGTATGGATTAAATTTAACCAGTACAGATGGGCATGAATTTCAGTGCAGTTCAGTTTTGACAAAATTTGCCAAAACTTGCAGATTTCTTCCTCTTCGAGACCGAAAAGTATTGCAAGTTAAATCTGAGTGTTGAAGAAAGCAAAACTGAAAAATCTATGCACACTTCTGTCTGCTTGCAATATCTGATTTGAAGTTTCATTGATTATTATTTTCTGTTGTTGTTTTTGTTGTTTTTCATTTAAATATGATTTGCTTTATTTTTTTACCACTTTTCACCAAATCAAGCTATGTAGGCATTTTCTGTACACTACACAGATCCCCAAAAAGGTTTAAACTTAGCTGCTCTTCCAGTCTTTCAAGTTGGTCTCTATGTAAGTATGTTAAAAATAATAAAAAAGTTTAGTTAGAAAAAGGCTTCCAGCTATGTGTTTACTCTGGTTTTAATCTACTTAAAATGAATGTAGTTTCATTTTGCTCTGGGCAGCACCTCAGGCCAAACCACACTGACTGGTCAGTGATGAGGTTCCTTTGAAATTTTATGACATCTCAATTCATTCCCTTGGGCTCAAAAGTATTCATCTGTAATAAATTCTATAAACCCAAGATAAGGACTCAAATATGCTGCACTGGATATACTGGAATGCAAGTTTGTATTTAACAAGGGATGGAAGGATCCATCTATCTCTGGGCCATGTCACTCTGACAATGAGTCACTCAGAAATATTTTCCATCCTGTTTAGAGAGAGAGAGAGAGAGAAAATACCCTGAAGACTCATTTGTTCCAGTAAGCATTGGCAGCATCGTTTCTGTACCACCCAATAGACCAAGCACTTCTACGGCAGGATATAAATGCAGCTTAAAATTCAAGTAAGAATGAAAGCAGAATAAAAAATTACCATGCAAAAACACCATATTTAAGACAAATGAAAAAGCTACAATAGCTTATGCAAACTATACAACCTGTTTATGCAGTTAACATAAACCCCCATATAAGAGTAAAGGAATTAAATGCACTGTGTTGGAGAACAGTCTTAACCCAGCACTGAGGAGATATTAAAATTGGCACCAGGTAAGCTTCAGTGGGGAGCTTGTTCCATAACTAGAGGGCCACCACTGAAAAGGCCCTTCCCCTTGTTGCCAGAAACTGAACGTTCCTTGGAGGGAAGTCAGAGGCAAACTGGTTATCTTGATTGTAATGTCTGGTTAGGATGGGAGGGTATCCACAACTCTATCAGTGATTGTGGTCCAAAGCCATGTAGGGCTTTGTATGGTAAAGCCGGCACCTTGACTTGGTCTCAGGAGCATTTAGGCAGCCAATGCTAGTGCACCAGCATTAGTGTTATATCCAATCATCAAACCAGCTATCAGACCATCTGATACTCGTTATTAATCTGGCTGCCACATTTTGCACAAGCTGAAGCTTCTGCACAGTCTTCAAGGACATCCCCAAGTAGTGTACATGACAGTAATCTAGTTTAGAGATTATGAGTGTGGATGATTGAAACCAGGATATTTCTATCCATATCTGGGCCACTAACTGAAGGTTCCATGAGGCACTGAAGCCACCTGGCCCACGGCTGACAAAGGTGGCTCAAGAAGCACCTTCAAGCTACGGACCTGGTCCTTCAAGGGGAGTGCAGCAGGTTGCATTCCCTCCATCCAGTCAGAAGAACCACACAGTAGCATCACCTCAGTCTTGTCTGGGTTGAGGTTCGGTTTCTTAGCTCTCCTCTGGTCCATTGTTACAGTCCTACATGGGTTTAGCACATCTGGATTGATCTAACACAACTCTCGCATTACTCCTAGATAAAGGCAGCTACCATGGCTTTGTTTCCCATACTCAGGGCTAAGCATCAGAATAAGCCCCAGGACATTATTCTTCCCCCTGCAGCCCTAGTCTATATATGAAGGCCTGCACTTGCAATTTGCATTACCAGTAAAGAGATCTACTGAAAAGAATGGGTCCTTTTGAAATGAATGGATTATTTCTGATCACCACAAAGGGCAGCCCAATATAAACTGGGTTTAAAAGTCATATTGTGTCATATTGCTTTGGAGTAAGGACGAAAGTCATAGGTGCTACCTATGTCTTTAAGGTAATGGTCATTTGAGACAAAAAATGGATACCATTCATTAAATACAGCATGAGCTATTCAGCATGAGCTGGGAGCCAAAAAGCAGAACCAAAAATATGGACAAATCTTTGGTTTCACTTTCACTGCAGCAATTCTTACTGCAAAAAAGGCTTTCCAAAGGAACTTGGAGCCTTCGCTCAGCTGCAAAAAAGCCGGTCTGGAATAGAGTATTCACAGCTACAGTGAAGCAGCACAATCAAAAAGAAAGGTTCAACACCCATCAGTGTTATTGATTAGCCAGATTTAATACAAATTCATCTATTAATTTTAACTGGGACTTTTATCTCTCTGGCTTTCTCTTCCTAAAAGGAGCACAATGTGCCAAAAGGCATGTTTGTAAGGGAAGCCCTTACATTTCTTTTTGATCAGATTTGATATAAGGAAAAGGGAGGTGGCTTGTCTTTCAAGCCTACAGGTTCTATGTCCTCCAAGGTCAGCTAGCAAATTAACTCAGAGGCAAATTTTAATCTACGAGCTGTTGATTAATCTATTAGACAATTTAAGGACTGTAAATCTAAGAAACATACATTGCTACTAAATCAGTGGGACAAAACCAGCTTATAGGCAACCGCGTCAACTCTAAGTGGCCCTTGATCATACTTTTGTCATTCCCATTCTCCAGCTGCCATACATAATTGCTAAAGATACTGTTGGGAATAATACGAAGTTGATTCAAAATTATCTGATTGTTAGGCTAAAAAGGCTTCCTGTTCAAATGCCCAAAAGGTCTGTCAGTAAGAGGCCTCACCAGCAATCAGAAGCTGACATATGTTACCTGGAATGCTACATACTGCAGCTTGATGTAACATCTCCCATCCTTAACGTACAAATCTCTCATTTGAGCTTGAAAGATTTCCTGTCCACTTCCGATCCACTGGCTGGAAGCAGGTAGAATTGGGGCCATTTCATGACTGCCATCTCTAAGATGGACAGTGATCTACATACACATGTGCGCGCACACACACACACACACGCACATTTAACTACTAATGGCATTGGTGCAAACTTGGATCTAGCATGAAGTGTGCAAATCAGCCCGTACAGAGGCTTTCTTTGCAAATTTCATTAGCATTTTAAAAATTGCTAGTAGTCAATGGAGCAAGTAAAATACAGAAATCATTCTCTGTGTTAGAGGTGGAAGTCTGAGTGGGTCCAACATGCTCTACGGTGAGAGGAAAACAGCACTGGGCTAGTGATCAAGACATGGGGGAGGGAGGCTGAGAACATTCACTAGATTTTCAGTCCCTGACTGGATTCTTCAGCCCCCCCCCCCCCAACACAAAATTCCCAGAAAAAAGAATTGGGTAATGACAGCAACAAAATATCAATTTCCACTAGTGAATGAACAGGTTTTGGGTGATGTGATTTTTATCTACATCAGATAAATATGATTTATCTAATTATTGGCAAGATGCTTATGCCACCTTCAAACTAAACCTGAAGAAAGCAGAAATGTTGAGTTAGCATCAGCAACAAAATATTACAAAATTAGCCATATAGGAGACATTCATTTCAAAATGTGCACATTTCAAAAAAGTTGTGCATTTCAAAATAAGTATTTATTTCAAAAATTTTCTGAAATGTGCCTTATTCAAAGGCAAAATAGTGTGTAGGTTTCAAAGATTTACATAATAGATACTCCCTTGGATGTGAATTTTACCCCTTTTTGAATGATCGAATGGCACTCAAGTGTTTCTAAGGAAAGTCTTTTGCAATTGAGTCACCACCACCAGAAAGCCTTATCTCAAGTTTTCACCTGCCCAAATCTCTAAGCTTCCAACAAAGGTCTTAGAGAATGTGGAAATTAATAGAAATAGATGTTGGTCCTGATCCTGTTTTCTGATGTATAAAGAAGAATTTAAAAATAAATACATACATACGTTGTTAAGATACTGAGCCACCCTTTCAGCTAGATATGGATGGAAAGTGTGCATACCAGTTTTGCACATGTTCCTTCAAAAGATCTTCTTCCCCCTCCAGATTAATCTCCTGTTGCTGCAAAAAAGGCAAATGCTATTCATAGAGCATAGAATCACAGAATAGTAGAGCTGGAAGAGGCCATGAAGGCCATCAGGTCCAAGCCCCTGCTGTTGCAGGACACTTTCTTCTTGAATGTCTCCAGTGTGGGAGAGCCCACCACCTCTCTAGGCAGCTGCTTCCACTGCTTCCACTTCCCTCTATTGCTCTGACAGCGAGGAACTTTTCCTTATGTCCAGCCTGAACCTGGGTTGTCGGAACTTGAATGGATTCTTCCGTGTCCTGCACTTTGGCATCAGCAAGAAGAGATCTTGACCTTCCTCTTTGTGACAGCCTTTGAGGTACTGATAGAGGGATATCATGTCTCCCCATGGATTAGCCTATTGTAGACTGCATTATTGGAAGTATCACTTCCAAATCCCATCAAGTACTAGGTCCCCTTTACCCAGCTCTGCATAGGCCTCATCTCAAGTACTGTGTCTCCTTCTGGGCACCACAGTTAAGAGAGATGCAGACAAGCTGGAAAGGGATCAGAGGAGGGCAAGAATGATCCAGGGAGTGGAAACAAAGCCCTAGGCCAGTCCGCCTGGCGCCGTCGTTATTTGTTTTTCGGCGCCAGGCGAAGACCTTTTTATTCAAGCAGCATTTTAAATGTTAATATTATTGAATTTTTCTGGCCAGGGTGGCTTATTTTATATTGTATATTTGTAATTTATTTTGATGTATATATTTTAAAATGTTATTTAACTTATTTGTTGTAAGCCGCCCCGAGGCTTCGGCAAATGGGGCAGCATAAAAATGTTTTAATAAATAAAATAAATAAATAAATAAATAAATAAATAAATAAATAGAAATCGAAAGAACGGGGCATGTTTGGCCTCGAGAAGAGAAGACTGAGGGGGGATGTGATAGTGCTTGACAAAAGAGGAAGGACAGGATCTTTTCATGATGTGGAGGACACAGACTAATGGACTCGAGCTGCATGAAACCAAATTCCAGTGAGATATCAGGAAAAAAAAACATCTGACTGTTAGAGCAATACAACAAAGGACCCAATGACCTGGGGAGGTTATGGCCTCTCCCAAACCAGTGGCATTCGAGATGCAACTGGACAGTCATCTGAGAGGGATTGTGTAACTCGGTGGCCTGCACAAGCAGGCAGCTGGACCTGACAGCGTTTTGGCCCCTTCCAAGTGCATGATTTTATGATTCCTGTTTCAACACATAGAGAATCAGATCCTTTGTGTACACATTTTATCCCTAATCATGTAAAGTGGAAAAACCTCAAAGTAAGCACTTTCTAACATATTTTTCCCTAAAAGATGTATTTTTGCACACAGTTTGGCCCATAGCTGGAGTGGAAAAATGCATTGCAAAAAGTGGAGGGTGTGGCAAAACTGAAGGGTAACTGCAGGCAAAGCCACATGTTGGTCCAGGAACGACGGGACAGGGAGAGTCATTCCAAACAGGAAATGAAAATCTTGAGCATTCCGATGCTTACCAAGCTTCTACTGAAGCTTCATTTGTCAGAACTGTTGATAGTGCTTCCTTTTCATGAGAATTGAAGGCTACATTGAAATATAAATCAAATGTGGCCATTTTAGGGGAACCTAATCCATAGCTATTTTAGCAGAGTTAATAGTTTCGCAAACAACTATTTGACCACAAAAGCACAAAAATAATATTGTCTGCCTTTCAAAAAGCACTGCCAGATATAATGTATCTGGATCTTTATAAAGAGTTTAGTTCTACATTTTATGTTTTATTTTTGTTTTAAAAAACATCCTGGATGAAGTTTTTAAGGAAATTGCTATGAAGTTTCATACTAAAAGGGAAAGTTATGTTCTGGGAATGAATACGAAGAATAAACAAACAACTTTGACCCACCAATGAAGGCTATAGAATCTTAGGTGTCTTGGAAAGAAGTGGATTCTTGTATTAAATTAATGTTTTCAAGTTCAGTGCTGCTTCACACAATTTCTTTTTCAACACAGTGATTAATACTTGTGCCAAATATCCATCTATCAGTTTATATGCATGGTAAGTTAGATTCATGTTAAACCATGCTTAGAGTAGATCTTATGAAATTTATGGGACTTAAGTTAGACCTTATTAACTTGTTCCAAGGATTTCAATGAGCTTACCTTAAGTGTACCAAAATCAGGATCCAGCCCAGTGAATGAATAAAGTGTATTTTGTTGGCAATTCTAACAGAATAATTGGGCATACAATCCAAAGTATTGTGAAGGATACATGAATTGCTATGTCTGGGCTACATCAGTTTCAAATCTGTTAACTCATAAATGCATTCTACCTCTGTTTCTGCATTAAACTGAATTTTTAAAAAGAAAAATCTGCATGATAATTTGCCTTTAAACAACTATGATTAGGGGACTTCTCTTCATGTTTAGCAGTAACATTCAGGAAATGCAAACACTTGCTGCTAACTAACTTGTGTCTGATATGACACAAGCAGAGGAGGTTGACACACGTTGGAATCCAGAAAGATCGAATTCCTCAGCATCTCTGCCTAGGCTATCCACAAAATATTGAGTGCTGCATTTTCCTACAGTTGAATGATACGGGCATCCAGATAAACTCTGGAAGATCCTCAGCAGTGTCCTTGCCTGCGAGCAACCTAGTAAGCACATATAAGCTTTGATCCTATGCTGCGACTAAGAAAGATTCTGTCTCACATGCACATCAACACTGGTAGTGACACACTATAAATTTCTCTGCTGCCTTTACTGGGGTTAGAGAATTTTATCGAAACATATTTCATTGTCGTCAGCTAGTCCCTTCCTCCCTTCCTTCAGATTCCAAAGACGGAAGGCAGTCCTTTGAAATGTGGTGCTTTTCTTGTTGCTCCACAGTGGATAGAATACTTGGATTCTAAACAGCCTTTTCCAAGGAGAAGGAGTAGCATCTGCTCATGCAAAGAGTGGAGTCCAAACTGGAAAGTCCACTGCGGTCCCTTCTTTCAGGCTGTTGGCTTCACCCTCAGGGGTCTCATCGTTGGAAAGCAGGAGGGTGAGAGCAACGGAGCCCCTCCAGCTGAGCAGCTCTTCCCTCCCAGCACCTTCTTATGTGGTCAAGGCCTGGGTCCCACATATGCCCCCCTCCCCTCCGGAAAGCCCTTCTGTCTCTTCCAAAACAGAGTGACTTTCACAGCCCACAGTGAGCAAGAGACTGGCCCACTCTCCACACTCATTTCCTAGAAAGGAGACTATCAGAGTAACTCATCTGACGCTTAGAGAAAAGCTTTTGAAATCAATGGGACCAATTAGACAGGATTAATGCACATCCCTTTCACTGTTCATGTAAATAGTTCAATCCACTGGATGTCTATTGGAGCCTTGAATATTAAGCCTGTGGGGAGCAGAGCACTCTGCCAGCCTTCACCCAGGGGACCCAAGATCATCTCCAAGGCCTTATTACCAGAGGCTGCTGTGGTGCGAGGGATTGCACTCCGAATTTCTGCACACAGAGGATGTACTCTGCTATAAACTGTAGATCCACAAGTGGATAATTTATCCTGAAAGTGAACAAGAGATGCTCTGGGTTGGAGTTCACCTAGCAAGGATTCAGGCTGGTATCATATGATGTCCCAGAATGTGACATTGGTGGAGTTTAAGCAAGTTGTAAGAACAGGGCATTCTCAATAGGAGTTCATTTTGGGGGGAACATCCACTGGATTCCCTGCTTTTGCTTCCCAGACTCTGTTCTGCTTTGCAGTAGCCCAAGGTCTGAGCTCCTGGGTTTGCAGCAGCACTTGCTAGGAATTGATCCCCACACACTGGGCAAGCAGAGCCATTCTTCTGGGTCCACCGGTGCCACTGGCAGCAGTGGGTGTGGAGAAGCATGGCCACCAGAAACGGTGGCTGGGAAGCTTGCACAAGAAGTCCATGATCACCCGTCCACTTGCAGCTGAGGGCCAAGAACAGGAGGAGATCAATGGATTCTGGAGGGACAGATTCTGAAAGTGTTCATCCCAACCCTAATGCTGAACATGTGCAAGCACACTGTTCATCAAATAATAATCAAAAATGAAAAACCACCCTTAACTGTCCTGTGACGTTCCGAGTGTGTTGGTGAGCTAAGTCAGTGGATGCACCAAAAAAGTTGGCCGTCCCATCGTATCAATAATTTACGCATCACCCAGAAAGCGTATTTTTCACTGTTGTAGCAATTTATCATTAGATAGATGTTCTTGGCACAGATACACACTGCTAAAACTTTATATAGACAGCCAAATAAGTGAAATGTAGAATGCTGACAGAGGAGCTATTGGCAAGCTTTGATGTATCAGGATTTTAGAAGATATCAACTTCTCAGATGAATGCTGAGGCAAGGCGAATGGTTGTCAAAAGTATTTGTCAAAAGTAAGAGACTGGTGGCTTGTCTCCCTAAGGCAGGTTTAAAAAAAATGCATCTGTTTAGTATTAATGATTGGAATGGTCCCAGTGGCTTCTAAATGAACTGTGTGTGATAAAATTTAGGTCGGGCTAAGTCCTGGAGAGAAAGCTATGCTAAAACCCTCCATAAAACTCCTTGTATTTGCACAACTAATGGATTGGATCCAGCTTTAGTCATACCAAGAAGAAAACCATGGAAATAAAAAAGCAGACTCTAAGTATGAATAAATCTGGATTCACCTCAATACTTCATCTTTCCCATACAACGCACCACCAACATCTGTAGAGGTGTGATGTTGAAATTCTACATCCAGCCATGATGGCAAGTGCCCATTTAAGGATGTGAAGAACTGTCTGTACACCCTAGAAGACCCAGGAGGCTAGTCAGTCACTGGAGGATGAGGATTTTCCTGTCAAAAAATAACTTCTCAGTGGGATACAGTCTCAGGCTGAAATGACATGCGAGAGTTTGACCTTTGCTAATTCACAGAACCCTAGTTGCACAAACCCATTTAGAGATGTGGATGTATGTTTAGAAAGCTTGACTGTAACTTAAAGGGAAGTACAAATACCTCACCATCATGTGGAAGACAGCAGGTAGCTCACTGGTGCACCAGTTCAGCCTGCTGCCCCAGGGTGTATTCTTGAGGGACAACTCCAAGACCCCTTTCATCCCTTTCTAGTGTGTCTTTGTCCTTAAAGGGGATGCATCTTGAACAGCCCTTCAAGTAACAGGATGGCCTCACTGAGGATGGTCCTCTGATAAAAGCAGGACTTCCTCTGTAAAGCAGGACTCGTGGCTGTCCTGGCAAGAGCTCCAGGAAACATGGATTGAGACAGACACCGCAAAGCGAAGCAGGCAATGAGACTGGGAGAGACTCCTACGACACAAGGAGACCCTTGGGATTGCCACAGCACTGTTTTAAGAAGAACGTCCCTTCCCCACCACCATGCTTACCCTGGAGAGGAACCATTTGGGGAAACAGACAGGGAACGGGATGCTAGCAATGGACTCCTGTGTCAGCAATGACACTCAAACATTATTAACACCTCAGTCATGGAGAAATATGGCCTCCCCTGTAAAGGTTGCTTAAAACAAAAGCTCATTTATCTGAATGCGGCAGACATATAATCAATTTACATGAAGAATTTCAAAATTAGTCAGATTGTAATGAACTATGAAATACTGATTAATGCATTTTTGCGGTGTTTGATTAGAAGTGCACCATGTTCGCTAGCATATTCTTGCTATTTTGGCATTTATCGGCTGAGAGTAGGTTTCTTACAAATTGACATAGCCTCTGAATTATGACAATCGCCCCCCTTCTTTCAAAATCAAATTATTCCAAATCAAGAGGCCGTAGTAGCTCTAGTTAGGGATGGAACATGAAAAGGCCTCCAAGGAGGTGGGCACGCATCTCTTTGCCACTGTGAACCAGGTAGCTGCTTATTTAATTTAGTGGAGAACACAAAATTGCACCCATCGAAACACACATGCCAGTTTTTGGGTCCCATTCCACACTCACCCTGCAGGCTTCTGTTGCTCTGGAGGAAGATGAAGTTCACTGGACATTCCTGCCCATCCTTCTTCAAAGCACAAGGTGCCCAAGGTGTTTTTCCTTGCTTTGGGGGATTTTTAGAAAGCACTGCACCATCTCACTGTGGCGTGAGACCTTCTGCAACCTCCTGGGTTAACTTTGCTGTATCCTCCCGGATGCCCCCTCTGGCATCTCAGTGAAATGGGTAACCAATGAGGCGAGTTAGTGGAAAGGCAACCCCTATGGCCTCCCCACACTGCAAAATCTGAGCCTGAACACCGTGTGATTCCCAGCATCCACAGACGCACCTGTGGATGCTGCCCAGCTCTGCTCCCAACTAATAAGTGCCCACCTCAATCTGCCTTAACGCAACCCAATTCCTGAACAACCAGCCATTCCCCATGCAGCTTGCAGTGTGAAGTGGGCAGAACCATCAGTCTGAGGGAAAGATTGAGAGAACTGGGCATGCTCCGCCTCAGGAAGAGAAGGCTGAGGGGAGCTATGATAGCACTCTACAAGTACCCCAAAGGTTGTCACAAAGTGGAAGGACAAGGTCTCTTCTCGTCCATTCCAGAATGCAGGACACGGAATAACAGAAGTTAAAAGAAACCGGATTTAGGCTAGACACCAAGAAGAATCTTCTCTCTGTCAAGCAGTATGACAAAGGAACCCGTTACCTGGGGAAGTTGTAGGTTTTCCCTCACTGGAGACATTCAAAAAGCATTTGGACACTCATCTGAGTGGGATGCTATAACATGGTGTCCTGCAACAGCAAGGGGCTGGACCCGATGGCCATCTGGCCCTTTCCAACTCTACTATTCTATGATTCTGTTTCCCCTCACCCCAACCCACAATATTCTTTCTGTGCCCAGACGTACTAGCCACATGTGAAGACAGATTGTTTTTGTTTTTAATTTAATTTTTTATTTAATTGTGTGAGATAGAAAACAAATTATTGTGATCATTATGAGTTATTAGAAGCAAAGGATTTTTCAAACAAGTTTTGGACATGAAGAAAAATATTAAGTATTCAGCAATAATGATTATTTGCCCAACTGGAGTCATGGCAGCCCATAGGTATGGACCTTGCAATTATTAAAAATATCCTGGGAATGTATTTGAGGATGCCAGGCTGTTTTTTAAGAAATGCTCTGAAGTCCTCTGGTTGCCATGTGGAGATAATGCTCCGGAGCCACTGCACAGGGTTTGCTGTGATGCTCACTGAGAGGAAATATATGGAACACTTTGCATACTTTAAAACCCCGTGCAAATGCTAAATGTTACTATTATGGCAGAGAGTTAGCAGAATGGGAGATATTAAAATGATTATTAGCTAGTAATATTCTTTCCGAAAGTTAAACAAAAGCATCACGTAGTTGCAGAGCATCTGTGTGGTGTGAATTATTTCTTTTTTTCTACTACTAACCTTGTATTTGTCTCAAGAATGCACAGCTATGCTAGCATTTCTGAGTTCTTACACAACCACCCTGCAGTGGTGGGAAAACACACCAGCTCCTTCCCATATCATGGCAGAAAGGATGGAAGTTGTGAGATGTAAATTTTTCTCCCTAGCCCCTTCTGTTCCTTTTCTTAGACTGTTCCCACCCATTGACACCAATGGAAGGGGAAATCAGCACAGCAGGACCAGGACTGGTTAATTTTTCCTCTGTTCTAGGGGTGTGCCTGGGAATGAAAGGAGTTTAAATCATGGGGCTCCTTCCTACAGTCAGCTACAATTATCCCTGGAATGCCCTTCTCTCACCACCACTAGAAAAACATAGGGATACATAAATCAGCAAAAGCCAAGCTCATCCACCTTTCCCAGGTGCCACAAGAAAACTCATTCTGACTCATGACCGATCAGATCTTCAGTTTGGGAAAAGACAGTAATCCAATGGAAATTTCTGCAGATTTCCATGCATATTCTCATGCCTGTTTCTCCAAATGTAGCCAGTAATCACATACACATATGAAAATTATGTGCTTTCACTGATTAAAATGGGTGAACTTTTTTCAAGCAGATGCATTATTTCATATGCTGTTTTCAAATATATGCATTTTCTATGCCTTCTCATTGTTGTTCCACAAGTTGAAATGGAGCTTGAAACTTTGGCTGCAGGATGCTAGCAGGCCCCTGGTTCAAGTCGGGGAAATTCCACCCAAAATTGAACAAGAAGTAATTTCTTATCCTTCCTTAGCCAGCACCACCAGCAGCAGTTCGTCTGGGCCAGCAGAGATTTCCAGCAGCTTCCCAGCTTCTTTGGCTATTACAAACAGAACCCCAGTGGTGGAAATTCTCTGTGTTGATGGAGCAGTTTGGCCATAACATCCTGCAGCTGGTTAGAGGACAGTTGTAATGTTGCAGGATTGCAGACTCACTGGACAGAGTGTCTCCTGCCTTGACAAGCCACTCTGGGGCCATTTGATTCATTGCTGAACAATCCATAGCTGGATTTTACAGGACCCATCTACTGATGACACCTAATTTTCTTAGGAATAAAGTCTTTATTTGCTTATGTAAAGCCATTGATTGCACCAGCCTTCTCTACCAAGGCCTTCCATATGTTTTGGACAGCAACTCCCATAAGCCCCAGCCAGTGTAACCAGGGATCCTGGATGATAGGAGCCGCCCCAAGGCTTCGGCGAATGGGGCGGCATAGACATGTTTTAATAAATAATAAATGATAAATGATAGGGGCTGCAGTCTAGAACATCTGGAGAGTACCAGATTAGGAAAGACTGGGTTACACGGCTATCAAGTTACACGGATATTTAGAAATACCATTTCTATATTTTAAAATAGTTTATTTTCTCCTATAGAAGAATTCTTTGCCCCCATCCCAAAAGTATGGGTTATGTAAAAATCCCATTGCGCATAATAAACATTGAAAATATTTTCATTTGGGGTTAGTGGTTGCTAGTAGCAACATAGAATGGAAAATTGCCATCTGTCTTCTAGTTTTAAATGAGATTTGAATAATCAATTTAATAATGGATGGTGTACATGTTTTACACAAATAATTGCTTGGATTTTGTGAAAAACTTCTAAGTTAAAGAAAGAAACACAATGCAAAACAAACAAACATCTCCCACAGTTTTGATGTACATTGCTATCTTTACTGAAAATGGGTTGATGTTTATCTCTTCAACTTCTTGGTCATTTATATATGATCATTTGGCAATTAACAAGATGAAAGCCATGGAGAGCTGCATGAATTCGGTTTCACTAACCTTTCCATAGAGAATACGGAAGATACAGCAGCTTCTTCCTGATGGAACGCTTCTTTTAGATCTTTCAGATAACGCTGGAGACTTTGGGTCAGTGCTGGGCCTGGCAAACCAGAAGTGATGCCCTGGTCGAGCCGGTGGGGCATTGGAAGGGACAGCACCCACTAGACCAGATTGGACAACATGGAGACATCCCAGTATAAACGCTGAAGAAGAACAGCTAACAAAATCCCAAGAGACACAGTAGCATTCATCCATGCCTGGATAGCACTAGTTCACAAGTCCACGGAATCCGTGCAACTCAGCACTAGTCCTCTGCAAAATCCACAGGTTGGATTCATAATAATCTGGATTCATTTGAGCCCATCACAGTTTTCTCTGACACTCCTACTGGAGATACTGTGAAGACAACTTAAACCTCTAAGATTGGGCAGGTAGTTGGCATGGCGTGGAGGGAAAGGAAGGATTTCTTCCTGCCAGCTTTTCTCTGCATGCGACTTCCACAGAAAAAAATGTTTCATAGAAACACCGCCCCCCCCCGCTTTATTGTTTATTGATAAGGGGACATTTAAAGAAGCCACTGGCCACTTCTGTCACTTTCACTATATAATGAATATTTTTTCAAAAGTGTATTCCAAAATATCATTGCAGTTGACTCTACCATAGGAAAGGGAGAGTTACACAGATGTATGCTCTTTGTAAAGCAGTAAAAAGTGGCCATGGGGAAGGGGAAGGCATGAAAAGGTGAACAAAATTTAATATCTACATTACCTCTAATATTTTCACTGTTGCCAGGTGAAGAGATTGTTTAGAAATAGAGAGATGTAAAGTTCCACACTCTTCATTCATTCTTTGTAAGATAAATATAGCACCAAAAATATCCCTGCACAGTGCTGAGGCCAGCAAAAAAGATGGAACTGATTATCCTGAGCTAGAAGGGCAACAATTGCACAAAGAAACTAAAGGAAGATTTTTTTTTTTTTCCAGTGGAGTGTGCTCAGTGTCCCTTAGCAAATCAGGGCATCACAGTGCAGGCTACTGCCAAGAAGACGGGACGGGACGGGAAGGGGGAATTGCTCTCAATTCCAGGCTAATATGCTCTTAATAACAGTTTATGTTTAGCACCATCATTATTCTGTATGCTCACCCCCATACATTAATGAAATTGTGAAAGGGGGAATGGAGATGTCATTCTCCTCCCATGGTAAGAGCAGAAGAACCACAAAGGTGGGTGAAACCAGGTAGACCTTCTGCTCCAATGCATCCAGCACCTTTCCCCTCTTGTTCCCCAGTGTGCATGGGCATCTTGCCTCTTAGGCAGGCTACCAGGACTGGTAGCCACATGGATTTGTCCCATCCTCTTTTGAAACCATCCAAATTCGTGGCCATCACTAATTCTTATGGGAGTGAATTCCATAGCTTACCTATGTGTTTTGTGAAAGATCACTTTCATTTGTCCTGAATCTCTCAGTGATCAACTTTATGGAATGACCCTGGGTCTAGCATTACAAGAGCAGGAAAAGCCTGGCTCCTGTTAATTTTCTTCACACCCTGTACAGGTTTGTATACCTCTCTCGTGTCTTCCTTTGCTCCCTTTTTTCTAAGAAAACAGTCCCCACAAATCAGTCTTGAAACCTTATAGGTCTGCATGCTCTGACTGCATGGCTATACACCACATGTCCAACTTATACAAAATGTGGGAGCCCTTCTCAGATAAATTTCCAGTCTTCACTGCCTTCCCTCAGTTGTGTCCATACTGTTACCCATTAGCTCACCCTAACCACAGGGTCCTATGTAAGCATTGTAAAATGAACCCATAAAGTCAGAGTCGGCTCTTCAGTATATCTAGCGTGATGTTATCTCTTTTGATTATTCTCCAAGCATATGGAAGAACCCATTCTTACCTTCGAGCAAATACACAAGGAAACTTCTGTCCCTAAAGCATGTTCTATCCTGTTTTGCCTATAGTCCCTTCCTTTTTTAATTCCAAAAATATTGGCTTTTGGACTGGAACTAGAAAGACAAGCCATGGCAGGCAGTGTGAACCCACCGCTGGGAAGGACAGGAGCAAAACCATGGTGGGACCTCATAGGTTAGATCCAAGGACAGAAGACTCTGTAGAGTGAGAGTGGATCTTGCCAAATTATGAGTGGATCCAGACAGAATCTGGAATTTTCCATCCATCTGAGCTATTCCTCCACCCCAGTTCTTCTCATACCAGCAAGAATCAAGCTGGTGGCAGTCTCTCCATGAACCTGCAATCAGGGCCACAGAGACATGTTCAGAGTGAAACCTAGCAAACGTATAAATGTAATAATCAAGCTAGAGTGTGGCTTGCAGCAGTTGCTTTGAGAGCCCTCCCTGTGCACTGTGTGCTCATTCTTACACTCATTCGTGCTGAACCTGCAATGTGACGTTTGGCTAGATCTGCTGCAACCATCTTCTAGAACTTACCTACTTCAGATGAACCTATAGGAGCAGGTGTATTTGACCAGCATCAGGCCCAGGTTGCTGATGGCCCTTAGGTGGAAGGCCATCCCTGTGCCCTGCCCTCAGGCATTCTGCTTCTCATGGCCATTGCCACCAGCTGTTCTTGCTGTTCCTCACCTTCCTCATCACTGCAACCATCTGCTTGCCCAAAAGGCAGAAAGGCAGTGAGCAAGAAGTCTGTGGCACCTCTTGCTCTTCCTTCTCACCACCACTGTTGTCTGGGCCAGAGCAGGAGGTAGGGGAACAAGCAGGTTGCAATGTAGAAGGAGAGGTGCAACTCCAGGCCACCTTGTCAATAGGCCCCTCCTCTGATGGGGGACCTGGGCATGTGCCCAACCATGCCTATTCTTGGTCCCAGCAATGAATACAAGAATCTGCTGCCCTTAAACAGGAACCCAGCTAAATGTGCAAATATCCAAAATTGCCTGGAGTCTAACTTATGCAACACTAATAGAGAAAAAGGAGATGAAAAGACATCTTCCCACATCCCCACCCATCCTGTGAGCATGTAGGCACCCAAGGTAACAGCAAAGTATCTACTTGGCTCCTTGCTAGGTGTGAGGCAATATGTTTCAGTTCATTTTTAGAATGTGATGTGACTTGGAGATGAAATGGATGTCCGCCTGCGAGACAGGTGCCAGAAACATCATTATTTCATCTCTGTGTGATTAATGCTTATTGGTCCCCTGCCAGATGGCATGGAGAGAGAACTCTGCACTGCCAATCAAATGACCTGAGATGACAGAACAACATTGTGGGTAGCCAGCCTAATCAGGCAAAGGTCCAACAACTACCGGGTGTCATTTATAATTTCTATAACATATTTCTCTACCCTCCCCACCCCCAAACAGTCAGTTTGTTTGGATAGTGATCAAATCCATTATTATAAGAAATTGTCCTTGCAATCTATTCTGTTGAATAAAAATTTACCCAGCCAAAAGAAAACTGCCCAGATTTTAAGGTCAAACAAGCCTTCATATGCAAGTTTAGAGAAAAAGCTGCACCATTGGTAAACTTCATGCAATAGAGCCATTGCGGCACTGCATCTCTTCCAATTTCAAGGGTGGGGCTCTGGATCCTGGAATGCTCCCCTATTGAAAAGATATCATGGAAAGTACTAGTCCCAAACACTCCATTTGAATATTCCTACTTTCTGTGTGTAAGAAATTTTGTCATGTCCTTTAAAAAAAAAATCAGGTGCAGCAGTCAAACATGTGATCATCGCTTTCAGTCTAAAAAGCTTCTCTCCACCAGTGCCCCATCATCTGAGTGTGCTGAAGGTGCAGTTCAGCTTTTAGACAAAAACTATAATCACATCTAGACAAAAACCATACATGAATTTAATGATTCCTGGTAATGATGTAGTGAGCGCCCTCAGGCCATACACCCTGGTTAAATTCTCAGGATGTGTGTATCAGCAAAGCTCAAGCCCACTAAGGTTTGACACTCATTCTGACTTGAATTCATATCAGCTTGCATGCTTTCCTCTGATCCTGAAAATCTATTTGTATCTCTATGCATATTTCCCAATGTATGCCTCAATTGCATACATTTTTAAAATATATGCCTTTGAAAATATACGTTTTAAATGTACTTATTTGGAAGTATATGCTTTTTGTGAAATGCACACATTCTTCTCCCATGATTAAAGTATGTTATGCACATTTTAAAATGTGCATGTTCTGTCAGACACTTTTCATCTTTTTTTTCCCCCTTTTTGGTCCAGAATCACATTGGAAACTTGGAAATTTTATAGGCTTCAACTACAGATTTCTTCTCAGTCTCTTTTTGATGCAAAAGATGAGAACTTAGTAAAATCCTGCTAAAAAATGAACTGAAATGCAGTTTTCCACACATTAACTTCCTGTATCCTCCAAGTAGACCTGGAGGAGCAGGTGGCACATGAACCTCCTGTCTGCCTTTGGTGTTACTGTTCTGATACCACAAAGAATCTCAGAATCCTAGGGATGGACAGCAAAGTGAATTTGGGGGTAACCTTAGGATTTGAATTGTAATGTTTTGGTTAGATTAACAATGTAATCCTATACATATCTTTGAAGAAGTGAGCCGCACTATGTTCAGTAGAGCTTACTTCCAGGTAGGTGGGTAAAGCATTAAAGACTTCATCATCTAAGTGCTTCCTGATCATGTGGACTTTCCAAGAACAATTTGATGATGCTAATCAGTTGAGCAGGTTTTTGAATCTTTTAATGAACCATAATAATTAGCCTCTGATGACACTGCTTGTGTCTCTGATGTTATACAGATAAGGTCTGAGGTTACAGACCATAAAAGCCTGCCATTAAATGCTGTTCAAAACCAAGATGTCATTTATTTATATGCTGGGCAAAACCAAGATTGTATGTATGTATGAATGTATGTATGTATATGCTGGGCAAAACCAAGTTTGTTTGTTTGTTTGTTTGTTTGTTTGAATCCATCACTCTGAAACTGAGGGTTGCTCATGCCTTTTGGCACCAAATCAACAAAAAGGAGAATGACAATAACATCACCGAGCCAATAGGTCTGATCTGAGGCATGTCCAGGAGCAGGGAGAATTAGTTCCCATTTGTAGTCTAAAAGCAGTATATGGCATAGTTCTATAAGGAAAACATTATGACATAGTAATTTAGGCAATGGGAGAGTAATTGACTTAAGATACACTGATAAAGATCGATTGCAAAGGTTTGGAGTTATGACACCAACAAAGTTACAATGACATTAGCACAAAGAGAGAGACACAAATCCATTACAAAGATACAATCAAATATTCAAAAAAGCCTGACTCTCTCATTACTTATTCATGCTAATACAAGTATATTAAGAAATCTAAACAGTGTTAGCACTCAATCTCTCACAGACCAAATGAGGTTTTGCATTTATCAGCCGCAAGTCATCAAGACCTAACGTTAGCTGTACAAAGGTGGTAATGTGACATAACTGAGATATTTATATCAGCATACACTGACTGAAAGATACAGTAGAATTTATTAAATTGAGTAATGCCTTTGCATTCTGTGCTCCAATAAAAGAAATAACTGTGCAGAAGTCATTTCCGCAGACAATAAGATTTACCTTTGTAATCACTTAACAACCCTGTATATTCTCTCCCTCATTCTCTTTCTCTCTCTCCCCTCTCTCCTGTCTCTGTCTCTCCTATTTTTGATTTTCCTGTTCCTTTTTAAAGGTTGTCCTGCACAGGTTTGTGGAAACTGGATAATTGCTAGTAATGTGCAAAATACTTCCAGGGTGGATTGTTGCTTTACTGTATCTTATATTAATTGTGTTATAATAATTTTATAATAGTTGTTATAAGTTAATTATTATTTGATTTTTGAACCACCCAAGGAGCTTTTTAGCTGATGGGCAATATAGAAACATAATAATAAATAAATAAATAAATAAATAAATAAATAAATAAATGTTCCACGTTCCTCATCCATGGGTATTTCTACCTGAACACCGGCACTGCATGTCAAGGGCAATTTTTGTAGACATACAGATGTGTGGGCATGCAATTTTCACCATTGCTCATTATTCCTCAAAAGATCAACTCTGCTAGCCGCCGTGCTGTGCTCTGCCTCCTTTTGCATTCCCTATAGAAAGCACAGTCTTGCTGGCTGTTTGTGCGTCATTTTAGGATGTTGCTAATTGCTCATTTGACATTCCTAGCAGTTTGGTCAGGGGAAGCTGAAGTAGCTGGCCTAAATTTCTTCCACATGATATTTGGAGACTGTGGCAGAGGTGAAACATCTTTAGGAATTGCAAGGGGAAACTAAAAATAACATCAGCTCCAGTGTCAGCACTTGGATAATACTGGAGTCCAGGCAACAGAGAAAGCTCCACAGGGCTAGTATCGGCATCCCTTTAAAAACATGTATTAATTTGAAGGCCTGGCAGTGTAAAGAGAAGTGCTGTTCTGGGCAGCTGGCTGCCTTAGCCACCAACAGCATAGCCTCTGACGTCTCTGTGGTGGTCTAGCTGGGGACCAAGGCCAGATACCGCAGCCCAGCCTAGCCCCAAAATGACCCCCAGAGAGTGAAAGGGAATGAGGAAATCAGGGCAGCAGAAGCAAGCTCCATGTTATTCCTGGCCCTACATATGATTTGAGGGGCCTAAGCATGGAAAACATGCATGCTCAGAATGAACAAACATAGCTGCTCTGCTGGGCCACACAGCAACTTTCTCAAAATATAGTACACTGGAGCTGTTGGAGTTGCCCTTATAAACATTTTATACATTAAAATATGGAGAGCCTCACCTGTCCTATCCCCCACACCTCCATCTGCAGGGTTTTCCTTTCTAGGTCCTTCTCTGGGCAAAGGAAAAATGGCCTTGAGTTATGCAAATAGTCCACCTGTTTTCAGATAGTGCCTGGTTGACCAGCCAAAACAGAACAGAAACCATGTTGCAAGTGATCGGGGCCACTGTGCTTCCTTTGCAATGTAAAAATACCTAGCCAGCTCATGCTTTGGCTTAAGAAATGTGGCATCTCTGATTGTAAAAAGGAAACCTCAAAACCTGTTATAATTGTGTAATTCCTGATTGCTTTATTTGCCATCTGTTACTCAAGCCTTCGATGTATCATGATGTTTTTCCTGATGTCTATAATGATTTTGTGAAGTTTCTGTATTGTGGTTTTGCACTTCCTCCTTATCCTCCCCTTTTCACCTGTTCAGAATCTCGTCACCGCCCTGAAACTGTGTACATGAGCCACAACTTATAGAAACACTGTATGTGCTCTGGAGCACTTGTATTTGGTTTTTCATACTAACTACCCAACAGTGCTGTAGTTTTCTCTGACAGAGAGGGGTACCAGGGTGTCCTGCCGATCAACTGCTGTGACTGAGTGCAGCGTCTTCTGCATGAATCCAAATTTACATTCTCCCAGTTCTGCAATCACAATTTCCTGACACAGCCCAGAGGCATTTTGGAAAACTGAAGATGATGGTGGCAACCTAATGCTTCTCTATGCATTTGCTTCACCTAATGCTTCTCTACCCAGCACCATGCTGCATGCAACCACCTCTCAGGGATGGGTGGACCAGTCCTGTCTCCTCAGTGTGGATTGGATCTAGATTTATGCTGTATCAACTAATGGAAATGGACTTTCCCATCCACTTCTTCCGACAGCAGCTCCTCCAGCCCCTTGAAATGCTTCACAGAAAGTAGGGATCTAGATGAACGAGATGAGCTGTGGAAAATGGGGGTGCTCCCCAAGTGGAGTGAATTATACAATTAAGTTTCCTTCCAGCTATAGGAGGATGTATGCGAAATCTGTTGCTTTTGACCAGGTTTACCTGGTCAACACCTTCTTGGCTGAAGACAGACTTAGACAAAATCTGCAGTCAAACTCCATACATTTCTGACTTACAATGTGACTTGCATACCAAACTTTATCATGTTGGAAGCATGCATGATTTTGTAAAAATGTGCATGAAAAGTATATACTTTAAAGCCCACAGATATGATTGAATGAATGGAAAAAGATGCATGCAAACAATGTGTGTGTTTAATAAATATGCACAGATGTCCATGCAAAGAGGGGAAAAAAATCAGAGTTTTCAATCTGGTATGGACTTGAGATGCAAAGGGTTTGAGGTGGATTTCAGAGAACTTTTGCAAGGTTGTATTTTGCTGATTTTCATATGGCTAGTATGGTGATTTGTTTCATTTACATAATGAAATTTGGTGGGTGGGAGTGTTACCCAAAAGTTAGAATGTTTCTTTTTTAAAAGATGTAGCTTTAGTTTCTACAGTAAATAAATAGGAAGCAGCAATTTAACTACCTCCGTGAAGTCACAGTTCCACATTCACAGCCTCAGTCTTTTGTGGAATTTTCCTTGGAACTGAACTAATATTGTTCGAGAAAACCCTTGCAATTTCACGGAAACTGCTGATTGCCTGCTGCCCCGTGACACATCTCTGGTGTCCGCTGAGTGTTCTCCATTTTGCAATAATAAATTACGTTATTACTGTATTTGCCCTAATTATACCAAAGAACACAACAGCAAAAGACATATTTAGGGTTTAAACTATAAAAATAGGTATTTCTTACCACGTTCAAAATTTGTGGTTTTTCACAATTCGTGGGTACTCTAGGAATGCAACCCTCATGAATTTTGGGGGACTACTGTATTTGCTACCTATAATCAGGTGTGAAGAAATTCAGACAAATTTTTGAGTTGATATTGGGTGCAGAAGTTTTAATTCCTTCTTTTTCCTCCCTAAATCAAAAACTGAGTTCAAAAGCAACACAGAAGTGGTTTCTGTATTTGCTGCATGTGATACTTTCTAGCACAAGGACACCCACAAAGATTGTCTACAGTTGCTTCTTCACCGAAAACACATGAGTAAGGTATCATTTTGGTTTGATCCTATGACATTTCATTTATTAACTGTGACTGATAAATTCAGTGCCTCTGAAATCAGATAAAACTTTGATAAATGGCTTCTTGGAGAGCAGATCAGAACAGCAACATCTGTCCACCCTTGGCCACCCAGCTGCAATCAGCACCATTTAATTTAATCAACAACTCAGAAAAACAAAGCATTTGAAAGCTATCATTCCATTAAAAGATAGGAAAAGATATGCCTTTTCTAAAGGGTGTCCTGGAAGACACAAAACTACAAAAACTAAACACTGTGTGTGTTGACAGTGGGCTTTATATTCCAGGGGTAATCCTAAGCACGTTTAGACCAAGAAGAAGTCATTTAATTTACAACATTTCCATTCCTTAAATTCATTTGTCTCTCCCCATTCCACATAGCAAAGCTGGAAACATTGTTTGGTTCTCATTGTAATGGACTTAACTTACATTGTGCTTTTGAACTATTGTGCAAATGAAAACACCCCTTTACATCTTTCAGTATTTCAATAGAGGTCCCTAATCCAAATATGTGCACAAAATGTCCATATTTATTTATTTATTTAGAGTATTTGTATGCTGTCCCATTGCATAGCCTCAGGACGGCTTACACAAATACAAATTATGGAAAAATGCTTGCAAATGTGCATGTATCAATGAAAATTGCTTGCAAAATGTATATTTTAGCAAAATTGCATGCAAAAATTCCATATTAGGAGAAATGCACAGAAAATACATAGACATTTTCATGAAAACTTATTTTTAATGCACAATGTTTGGGATAAAGCCAATTAAAAATGAAGAGAGGAGAGGAGAGGAGAGGAGAGGAGAGGAGAGGAGAGGAGAAGAGAAGCTAACAGAATCCGAACAGAGAGTTTCTTACATCCCTTTTTTCTGGCATGCACTTTACCACTTTACCGATTTGCAAAGAATTTCTGATCTTTCTCAGTGGCCGTGTGTCACCAGTGCAAACTGATAAATGCAAACTGCAAGAACTTTGCTTTGTGACAAACTGAAAATTCTTGGTTGGTGAGTTGGTTGACTCTTTACTTTTGGAGCGGAGTTACGCAAATGCACTCTTGCATTGAATGTTGGCACATTCACATGTATACCAGTTGACAGCTACCCATGGTCACTTGTCTTGCTGGCTAAGTGCTTCCTCTATTAGCAGACGCAGTGTGCCTGCTTGCAGCAGCTGCTGAAGAGCTTGGGCAAGTGGAAGTATTGTACCCACCCTGCTTGAGGGATGCTGGTTTGCCACCACATGAATGGAGTGCTGGATTGGATGGGCCATTGGTCTGATCCAGCATGGTTTTTTTGATGCTCTGATGCTTTTATCCTCTGGTGATGAATAAATAAATGACTGGAGGACAGAATAAAAGACATCTGACCACCTAAGAAACACAGATGGAATGGATTTAGCCCAATCTACCTGTCCCTACTCCCAAGTCTATTGGCAGTTCCTTGTCTGCCATTTATATCACAAGGATATTTATAGACCCAGATTCTAGAACTCGCTTCCAAGGAAGGCTAAGCTGGCTCCATCCCTGCTGTCCCCCTGCTTGCAGGCAAATATGTTTTCAATTTAAGCAGACCTTTGGCATGGTCTGTTGGGCTGGGTGCAATTTTTATTCTTTTATTGCTGTTTTAATTGCATTTTACTGCATTTGTTTTATGATTGTTTTAACTAAGTTTTGTTTTAGTTTTCATTCTTATTATTGTTACCTGCCTGGAGCAGCATCTCTTTGGTGGAAAGGCAGGATATAAATCAAATAAATAAATGACTGGGCATGTTAATTGGGCCCAGAGTGCCTATTACCCACCCTATGAACAGGACTTAACTGTTTATTGCAAAGCCAAGTATGCAATAAATAATACTCAGATCATGAATCTTAGAAGTCAATCCTCAACACTTTAAGGACTAAATCCCACTGAACGGAGCAAGGCTTCTTCATACACAGTGCATAGGTTTGTATTGTTCATGATGGCATTTTTTTCCAATGTATTTTCTTCCAGTGTTGTTTCATGCAGAGTCTTCATTCTTTACAGCAACTTGATTTTTTCCCCAGCATTTTCCTTTCAACCCTGGCAAGGATGAAAAGAATATTTGATGGGCTGCTGTTCATGAGGATCTGACATTTATCATTCAAGTGAGAAAAGAGGCAATGATTCTCAAGCGACATGGCCAAGAGCATCTTATATGATCTTTGTTTCCCACATATGGAATAGAAGTCACATTGCTTTCCAGCCTGTAATTCATTCTGTTCTGCCCATATTCACCACTCTGGCCTTCTTGCTGTCCAACAAAGTCCTTAGATCTCTGCCCACTCCTCCCAACCCACACCACTGCTTCAGGGAGAGTCGAGAATTGGTCCATGACAGCAATTCCATTCAGACTGGTTAGGCTTAGCAAAATGAAGGTGCTTCAAATGCTACTGAGGCCTCGCAGGTGCTTAGAAGGGGCAAATAGAACAAGCCGGGCAGAAAAATCTGTGGAAAGTGAGCATTTTAGAAATCGGTGTGCTGCATGGGGAATTATGCCAGATTTTAGGGTTACGGGGGAAATTCAGGGTAGGGTTAGGGTTAGCAAAACGAAGGTGCTTCTGATGCTTCCAAGGCTGGAAAATGTGCTAGGAAAGGGCACATGCTTTGACTTCAGAAGATCCCAGATCCTGGCAGCTCTGTATCAGGTAGCCAGTGATATGATGTCTACCCTCCTGAGATGGTATAAGGTGGCTTCCTAAGTTCCTCATCCATGTCTTCAATTTCCAGTAGTCTATAACTTATCAAGGTGTAGGTTCAGTGCCAGCAGTTCAGCTTTATGGCATATGTCACGCCAAATCAGGGTGCCCTTCTGAGCATCCTCGGAAGACTTTTAAAGCAAATATGGTCATCTCACACATGTAGAAGCAGCTCTCCAGTCACTATTAGCTGCCTGGGTTCCCTGAAAACCCTTGAGGTGAGAGGAGGCACCATGGAGTCTTGACCTATCATAACACATCCACGCATGTAAGGCACTCCACAATGGATTCTGCACCTCATCCACGGACGAACGGTGATGTGAGCTGTGCTGATGGACCGCGTACCACAGCCAGAGGAGGAGTTCTTCTGACTTGTCTGATTTAGATGGTGCAGTCTTCAAATAGTGAACAGGTATGTGTGGGACAGACCAGGCACATTTCTGGCATTTCCTCTTGCAGTTGTGCTTTTGTTGTCATTGTGGCTGCTGCTACTGAGAGGAGGAGGAAGAGGCAGTGGCGGCAGTGGTAGCAGTAGCATCCATGTTTCTAAGTTATTGGTCCAGTACGGGAGCAATTCACAAAGGTACAAGTGGGCCTATTTTTAAGTACTTCAGATATGAATAGAATGTAGTTCTGTGTAGGAATTGGGAAGAAATTGGTTTGCTTTGCTTTTAAATGTGGACTTGCATAATTTTTACTTCCCAAACTATAGTAATATATGAATTAAAAGCACATTGGTTCCTTTGGTTTTTGCAGTCCTCTGAATTTTCTGATAACATTCTCAGACTAAAACAAACAAACAAACAAACAAAAAACCCATACCTTGCACTGGGAGAAAAATATAAACTGGAGATAATTGTACACAATGGACATATATTTAGAAAAAATGAAAAATCTCAAACTGAAATGGAAAGGGGACAGGGCAAACTTGTGCTTTAACAAATTTAAATGCTACAGCAAGCAAAACAGATTGCTGTATTCTTAGCTGTAAATCTCTTTGCAGTTTATTATTCGAATACACCACAGGAAACAGAAAATAGTTACACTGTTAGAAAAAGTGGACACACTGAAAGCAGAAAATGCTGTCGGTATTCATTACACTTTTGGAGCAAGATGGTCCTGAACCAAGTTTGCAAGATTTAAAAATATGTATTAATTAATTAAGTAAAAACAGCAACATATTTAACTGGGGAGGGTTAACTTCAAAGTAGCAGCAAAGCATTTGCTTATAGAAAATATAAGGAGTAAACTTTTAATGGGTTTGCTTCCAAACAATTTAATAGCTAAGTGATCTATGGTTTACTTTAACACACATTCTCATTAAAACTCAAGTAAATATCTCTGGATACAGACACATTCCATGCCATTCTCTTTATTACTTAATTTTCCAGGTATCCCAGCATGATCTGAATAAATTATGCTGACAATACAAGACTATAAATGATAAATCAACAACACAATTTTAGTGATATATAGCATGAAATGTAAATAATAACCAGCACTGCTAATTGGCTTGCTACCTGGCAACAAATCAGTAAGTGAGCTATTTCCACTGGTAATGTTTCAGTGGTGTACCACCCCAATCATTAAACATTTCTGGCTGGTAAGCTCTTTCCGTCTGTGATTTTTCTGCAGGAGATGGAACTGTAGTAAGAAAATGAACTAAGCATGTACATACATACATACATACATATATATATATATATATATATATATATATATATATATATATTTTAGAGAGAGGCAAATCTACCATTCCTTGGTGACAGTGAGATTTGACTGGCTATTCTGTTTGCAGGTTTGGACTACCTATAGTTTCTTAAAGGGGTAGAAGGAGAGATGGGTAGTATAGTCCATTGTCTGTAAACCAATCTAAAATGAAGAGTCAGCTCTTAAGGAGCTCATATTCTGGATAAATATCCATAATGTCTGATACTGTAAAATCAACATCTTTATTAGTAGGGAATGTGCAGGCCTGCATCTTTTACCCACAGTTCTATTCCATCCTATTATTACATTCTTCTTTATTTATAATATAAATCTTCTCCTTTCCTTGCCAAATATATATAAACACCTGTGCTAATGCATCTTTTGTTTTCTCTCAATGTGCACAAGCATTTAAATGCCCCTTTTATCTTTTGTTAGGGGCTACCAAATGTATCTATGTCAATTTCTCTGCATTTCTCTTTTTCCCTGTCTCAAGTTTCATTTGTACAGTTTCCACATCAGTTTGAGAGGGCCTTTTTAATGTTTCTATGGAAATGCAAAAACATCTTTGTGCACATTCGGCTTGCTTGTGCAATTTTTCCTAACACAGACATTTGGTGGAAGTAATTCCCTAATACAATGCATCTAATGTTATGTTCCCAATTTTTTTATTGAAGAACTCCAGTATAAACATTGAGAGGTGCATAAACTGCAAAGTGCAATTGAATTTCAGTTCTATATAGACTACACAATCAAATTCATTTCTGTCTATGCTAAGCAAGACTAAGTCTGGTTAAACTGAATGCTACTTTTACAAGACTGCACCTTGAGAAGTTTGAAATGCCACCAGTGGCTCATACATGTCATGGGTCTTGCTAAAGTCCTTCCTGCTTTACTTGAAATTCATCTGATGCTTTGTCAGCTTTGGTAGAATGGAGAGATCCATTCCCGGACTCCACTGGCTTGGCATTATGACTGGCGTGAAGGCCACCTACTTCAGGGCTATCTGTGTGTCTAGAGGCTTTGTGTTGATGATCAACCTGTTATGCAACGCGAGAAAATGTCCTCTAACGCAGAAACGTGGAGCTGTCATTGGCAAGGTGGTCAGGGTAACATGCACTGACTTTGTTCACTGAACAAAGCAAAACTACATGGGCTGAATTGTTTGTCCATGTTGTCCCAGTGAGGCCTTGTTCTTGGCTGGCCCTGGTTTCCCTCACGGGTACTGTCCTAGCAACATACTCTAACTCGTGACTGAACCAGGTGTCTTATCTGGAAAGACTTCACATTTCAGCACTGTTTATCTATGGGAAACATTTCCCTGTAAAACCCAGTTAAAATTTTAAACAGATTTTAATTGCAATTTAATTGCAAAGTTATATATATATCACCCTGTACATACATACATATATATATAAAAACACTTTCTCTCTCTCTCTCTCCCTCTCTCTCTCCCTCTCTCTCTCTCTCTCTCTCTCTCTCTCTCTCTCTCTCTCTATATATATATATATATATATATATATATATATAGTTTTTAATCTCTAAATATTTAGTTTTAAAAAATCTCTAACATGTATCAACAAGATGCAGTACTAGTGGCTGTTAGTTTCCTTTTGGAGTTCTACATCATGAGCATTGAATTGCCTGAAATCAGTTGATTCCAACAGTATCATGATGAAATGATGCACACATTACGTTTCTTCTGGTGAAGCTGCCACCAGTTGTCACTGCTTGTAAGGATACCACCCAATTATCACATCTGTTTTCCACACAGGTTTAAAGAGGTGGATAGAAACTATATTATTATTATTATTATTATTATTATTATTATTATTATTATTACATTTTTATACTGCCCATAGCCAAAGCTCTCTAGGCAGTTGACAGCAATAATCATAGAATCATACACTCAAGTCACCCATCCCACTTCTGCCCAGGCCTGACCTTGCTTAGCTTCCAAGATTAGGCAGGATCAGGCACTTCAGATTTCCAGCACAATGTCTCCACCATCCTTTAGTGCGGTAGCATGGCGTACTTGGATCTTCACATTGTTGGTAAAGATATTAATTTGTTGCCACTAAATTGCATTGCCACTAAATTGCTCAGCTACCAAGGCTTTGAGCATGTGGCCTGCAGGACCACAAAAGACTCTTTAGGGGGAAAAGCAATCTTGACCAGGTACAACAAAAAATCTGAGACTGTTCTGACAAAATATCTCGTTGTACACAATGGACATTATTGGACTGACAACCAACTGGCTGCAGGAGGCCAGTCAGGTGTGCCTCATGAAAGGTTAGGGGAAGAAGAGCGCCCCCTAGAGGTGGAAAGATGGGCTACCCATGAGCCCATTCCTCCCTATGGATGCAAGGTGACCCATGCATCTCACACCAGTTAACTGGTTGCAAGTTAACATTGTACTTAAGTAGGCTGGCAGACGGAGGTTTCGCACTTAAAAGGCAGGCTGCTGGATTGCTTTTATTTTATTTTTCTTCCCCCAGTATCAATCTGCACCTTGAATCAGATAAAACAGCTCCCCAGCAGTATTTAATTGAGAGAGGTGGCTACTTAGGACAACCATTAATTAGCCTTCACTTTTGAGCCCTTCAGCACTTGTTTACTAAAAGCAAATTTAAAACAGAGAGCAGGTTATCAGTGCTTTATTTCATGAGATAACCTGTTATCTCAGTGGCTGAATTTACAAAAAGAAAAAACCCCAAAACACAAGCACCTAATCGTTCAGCACCAAAGGGCAATTTACTCATTGGCATTTGATTATGCAAGCATTGCTCGGGATCTCTTTTAAAAGATAAGTTCTCCTTGCTTGTTACTGGGTAATAAAAGGCTGCACATGGAGAAATAAAATTGTTGAAGACCAGAGCAACCCCTGAATGGTATTAACTCATGGAAACCAACCATGACATGATGAACCCGTGTCAGTGACTCTGTTATTAGGTGCTGCTGCTTTTTACTCAAAATGCATTATGTTCCACTCACTTTAGGACTCATAGAAATGAATGAACATTTTGTTTGCATTTGCAAAAAGATTCAAAACTGGTCACATCCCAAGTAAAATTTTTATGAGGAATTTTTGCAATTTCACAAAAACTGTTATGTTTTTAGAAGATGCCGCTTTATGCTTTAGGCAAGGGAGGTGGCCACTCACTTTTGGAAAAAAATATGAATGGAAATGTGCACTTTTCCCTTCAAACAAGCAGAAAGATACATTGAAAATGAACACGAGACTGGGTTAAGATGGAGTTCAGCTGGCATCTAGGAAAAGATTGGTGAACTTGAAATCACGTGATACCTCCTCTCTCCTTCAGTATTTTTCTTCTGTCTCCCGATATCTGCTGCCTCATTCTGTGCATTGATACAGCAGCTCTTTCCCTGCTTTCGTGCACTTATTTATTCATTTATAGATTTGACACATCACTCTTGAGATTCTTGGGTGATGTGCAATGGACAGGAGAACAAATAAAGTTCAGGCATGCAAAGTTTAAAACAAATTGTATAAAACTGATGGGACAACCAGGGGAAGATGTGTTTAATCGTGTCTTCGGCAAGTACTGCAAGCAAAGCAGCATCCATGCATTCCAAACAGGTGGGGACCTTCACAGCGTGGGAGACAATGTCCTGAAGCATCCATCCCAAGGGGTCCACCAATGGTTCACAGGTCCTTGTGGATCCATCAGACATTCCTCACCAGGTTACCTTGGTCACCAGGCAGGATGGCAAAGGAGAAGGCAGTCTCTCAGATATCCTGGCTTCAAGTTGTTTTGGGAGGTACGGATGCACTGATAACAAAAGCTTAAACCTGACCTGGTGGTGGAGACGGATCCAGTGTGGCTCCCTCAGCTGCACCAGGCTTCGTGGCAGCCCTCACACATTGCACTAATCCAGTCTTGATGTTGCTGTGAACACCTATACCCACGTGGCAGAGCAGTCCTTGTCCCTGTTTAGTCTTTTTTCACCCCACCTCCCAGGGATGAGTCCCTGCTGCCCCACACAGGTGCCACGGCAGAGAGTCCAACAAACTACTTTTCTTGCCACCAGTTTTCCTGATAACAGAATTGGTGGTCTGGAGAATTTCGTTATTTTCCATGTGTCTGAAAAGATGCTTTCACAGCCTCTTCTAAGCATGTCTTTCCTTCCTTAGAACGTTCATGCAATGCTAGTGTAACTGAAGTCAAAACATTTTGTTTTTGGCAGATGATAACAGTAAATAAAATAGCCCTGATGAATGCCAGGAAACTGTTAATTATGTTTCGTTTGCTCTATTGTTTGTGGATCACTTGCATGGTTAAAAATTAATTTTATGATGTGATTTGAAACAATGCATGTGGCATTTCAGATGTTCCGGAGAAGGATGGTTAGTAATAATAAATAGGTGGACTTGTCAAAGAAATGTGCCAACTCAGGCATCTTAAATGAATGAAAGGAACTAACTATAAATTACAGGAAGCTTTAAAAAATCTTTATTTTCTTTAGAAAAGGCCTCACACATCTATCTTTTGTTTTGATTCAGTGATGAATTCTGGATAGGCAGAGAAAAACAATAAAAATTGATCATTGCATGGCTATCCTTGACAACTTTAAATATTTTAGCGGCTAGGAAAAATATCGGTCTAGTTTGTAACTTACATTTGGGGTTGGGACAGGGAAGACGTGCCTGTGAAATTCTTAAAGAATCCTACAGAGACTTGAGGAAGGGCATTTAGCATATTTCTGCTGCATCGTAGTGGTTTCATTTGAAATGCTTTTCTCACCGTTTTGCAAAATCCCTTTGCTTTTGTCCCTTTCAAAAGTGGACAGAGTGATCCTTCCAAATAAGGATATGGAAAGACCAGGATTGCTTTCCAGTTCCTATAACAGTGTTTTAACACTGGCCATGTTGGATTCAGGCTGGGGTGGCGGCTTTCATCACGGTGCCCTTAGTGAACCTCTTTCTGAGTCAACTTATTTCTTTGCTCAAGGATGGGAAGCTGCTTTGGCATGAGACAAAATTCAATTTCAAAGCAGCTGTTAGGAGCCTCATTCCAGTGATGGGCTTGGTCCAAATCACACAGAGAGAGACAAAACAAAAGGAAAAACTAAGTATATTTTAGCTTAAAACTCTGGATGACAGTAGCTAAGATTTAGGAGATGCATTTCATCATCTTACAATGAAAAAAAACTACCAGAAAACCACAAACAATCAGTGAATAATTCACAGCCTGGGAAAAGGCCAAGGCAAGGAGGGTGTCCTTCTGGGAAGTCTTGGAGGACCAAACTGGGCCCTCAGGAGGCCAGAGTTGGTCCTGCATGCCTGAGGCCCCTCATGTGTGTCCCCACCACCGTTAACATCTCCATTTGCTTGCTCTTTCCTCTTGGGTGAGCTTCAGGCAGCTGCCCAGACACAGGGAATAGGGTCCTGACCCTTGGCAGGTGAGATGCTGGCAGTAGGGAGGCTGACAGCAGTGGCACAAAGGAAGAGTTTGCCCACCCACCGAGGCACTGTCTGGATCCAGGTTCTGCTCTGGTTCTGCCCTTTTGGAGGGATGGTTCTACCCTGGCTGTGAACCGCGTGCTGAGCGCCAGAGTCCGCGGCTATAAGCAGGAAAGCTGGATGGTTAAAACTCGGTCGTGCATGTGCTGCGTACTTGGCCACCCTGCCCGTTCATCTGTTCAGGGGCTGCACCCAGAGATCTCCACATGTGCCCAGACCACGAGAGGGATCGAAAGGGTCCTGCAATGTGTCAATTGCCTTTTGTCAGTCCTTTGTACTGTGCCATCACATTTTTAATACATGAACAAGAGTCTGTAAGAGTTTGTAAGAAAATGTGTTATTGATCTTCCCTTTACCAATTCTAAAAAATGGAGTATCTTACTGGTAAATAATTTAGATTTCCCCTTTTGTCATCCTTTCCCATATAGTACATAGAAGTATTTGGATCCTTCCAACTTTGTAATGCCATGATTCACATCCTTTTAAGGTCCCTACGTTGGCATAAAAACACAATCATTTGCAAGACAAAATTAAGCCATTTGTGTCATTTTGTAAATTTTCTGAAATTAGAAACCAGGCAAAGGCAAAGAGAAGTATTGATAAATTTATAATATTTTGCATTCTCCAGCAAGGAAAACCAGGAAAACAGAGTAATGTTTTAAAGTTGCACTCAACCCTGTTTTTGGAAGTGAGAATGATAGCTACATTGGACACACATTCTCAAGGGCTGCTGGCTGGTTTTCAGGAGAATCAGAAACAGGAGAAGAAGAAGAAATGCAAGAGTGAGGCTGGGAATGTGAACCCACCCCAGCCATTGAGATTAGAGCAGCAGAGGTGCTTATCTCAAGGACAGACTCCCCAGGTGGGCAGGCAGCCCCTGGGAATAGCCAAGATGTGCAGGGGACTAGGAGCAGGAGAGTTTCTCAGACACAGGTGAGTCAGCCACAGTCCTTGACCCCATGACACACTGTCGGCAGAGGAGGAGGCCCACTTAGAGGACAGGTGTGCAAAGGACAGGTGTGCTCAAGGCTCCGCTCAGAGGGATGTGGGCCAGCTACTCGACTGGGTTCATGCTTCCTCCGTGCATGCTCAGAGATTCATTCTGGATGTTGGTTCATCTGGAAGACACTTTAAGAGGAAGCCCTGAGGCCTTGAATGTGTGAAGGGAGAAACTCTAGCTCATGACATCAACGAATCATTGATGTATAAAGCGTGTGCCCTACAGCCCCTGTTGTGGGGGCATGGTTGGGCACCTACCAGGGACCTGTGACCAGCAGAGGCCCACAGGTGCCTCCAGGAGAGGCTTCTGCAACCAGCTGCTTCACCTGCTCCTCGCTCTGGCCCAGACAACAGGGGTGGCCAGACGGAAAAGCAGTGGCTGCCGCTGCCTCCTTGCTGACTGGCTCTCTGCAGTGAGAAAGCATCTGAGGAGCCACAGCAGCAGCATCTGCCGACAGTGGCAGCAGGTAGGTAGACCCACTGGGGAGGAGGACCACTGAGTCTTGCCCAAGGAGCCCCCAGAGCCTGGACCAGGCACAGAATGGGGTGTGCAAAATTCAGGGTGGCAGGGGAGTGAGCAAGGAAAAGCAAATCTGGGCTCCATCTCACCTATGATGTCACTGCTGGAAGGACACACCCCTTGCCAAAGTCGGCGCCACATTGAGGTCTTTGACGTCATTGCTTGTTCACCCCTAACATTAGCAGCTCCATCATTTCTGGCCATAATAAAAGTCCTGGTTCATATGGGCAGGGAGCGGGTGAGCATTCCCTAGGATTAAAAGAAAGGTTAAGCATGCCAGGTGCATAATTACAGCCATTCCAGCAAGCTTTTCTCTCCCAGTGCCTGAGAAGGAAAGCTGCCTCAGTCCCCTCCAGTTAAGACACAGAAAACGAGGCAGCCTCAATGCCAGCGTTTGCTAATCCTCTCCAGTATGGTTTGCTGCTAATTTGTCATAGCACATATTTGCCTTATGTCTAATTAGCCTCAAATTGCAAACTGCTATTTGCTAACAATTTGTTGCATCAATCTGCTTGGAAAATCTATAGTTTAGCATTGGATTGCAGCATATTCTGTCGATCAAAATTCCAATTCACACCATACGCAAAAATAATATTCTCCTCCCGCCAAAAGGAAGAAATGCGGCAATGTTTTATTACACAGCTAGAGAGAGAATTAAACAGGAAAACATTCTCTTAGCAACTCATATAATTTGGGGCTATATAATTTTGCACCACGGTGTATCTCATTTCCCTGTTGTAACATATGGGCAGCGGTACATGAAGAAATATACAGGATGAAAGCTGTATGATCCCATCCTAATTCATTTCTCTGCTTTTCAACTGTCAATGGTCCAATGCATTCCTCTGGTGCATATACATGATTGGCTGGGACACTTACCGGTACGTGTAAGGAAGTGCTTTAGTTTGCTGTTAGAATGCTCACTCACTGGTAGGTGCCCAGCTTGGCCCTTGAAGCTGTGGAATGGAAAATTTGCTGGCTGAGTCACTTTCAGGTAGATATGCAAGCTTGCAGGTTCACAGGGCAAACTGGAACACCTGCCTTTGAATGAATCTCCTCAAAGGTATTGCTCTATTTTTAGCACTTCACAAAAACTAGGCAGGGACTTACTGGGAACAGAAATGAAACTATGGCCGTTGTCATGTGTTTACCCATGTTTACTGCAGACCACACTGGCTGTTCCAGTAATAGGGACAGCCTGAAACATAGCTACGCATCAAGCTTGCATGTCGCATCACCTTTGCTGAGCTGGAAAGGTGCAGGCTGCAGCTGGATGGGTGACACGTGTGGAAGCGGAGCAGGGGGTTGGACTCAATGGCCTCATAGGCCCTTCCAGCTTGACTTCTATTCTAATCTGCTGCTTGAGTGGAAGACAAGAGGATGCCTCCCATCACATCCATGACAATGTCATCCCCTGCACTTAAGGGCAGCTTCTGGGGGAAAGGCAGGCTGTGTGACTTTGCGATGCTCTGTCCTCAAACAGGGCGATAGTTGCTTTAAACCTTTGAAGCCCGAAGCAGCTGAGGACCTGCTTCTCAGAGGACCACCTGCCTCGCTGTGGGCTGCCTGGTTACGAAGAATGGCAGCCAGGCCCCCCTGGATTGCCACTGCCTGGAGGCCCATCACTCCTGTGCTGCTCCCAACGTCATTGTTGCAGAATTACGGCTGGCTTTCCCACTCGCCGGACTTTCAGAAAACATGTAATGACCCACTTCCTTAACCTAATCTAAAAAATAGTAATAATGTGCAACTGTTTCCATATTTTAATGGTTTGTAGTTTTATGGCTTTAGTTGACATACCTTTATTTAATCCATGTGTACTTAACTGATTAAAAGCAATCTTTTATCACTTATTGGGTACCACCCTGGGGTCTTCTTGTCAAAAAAGGTGGTATAGCAATATTGAAAATAAAGAACAATTAAAAAGTTTACAACAATCCGCATTTCCCAAGTCCCAGTCAAACACCTTAAACACTGCAACTCACTGGCTTTTACTTGCCTATTAGACAAAATTTGGGTCAGGGGGATGGAATTGCACCTTACCAGTTGAAGCTCTTGAATCATTTTCAAGAGAAATAAACTGTTTCACAATAATCTAGCTAGGAGATCATCACAGCCCAGGTTATTGTCCATTTTTGCACCTGCCATGTCATTCTACCCAGGCTTTACTCACAAGTAACTTTACAATCTCATTCTTAACTACAAGTGAATGTTCTCTAGCAATCTTAGAGAATTACTAGAGCAATTATAGTGCAACTCCATTTAATCAGCAGCAACTCCCATTGAGTTATCTGAGCCTACATTCCAGGTCAGTGGAAGTAGGACTGCAGCCTAGGTGAGTTTATGAGTTAGCTAACGTGTATGTTGAATGAGATACAGGGTGGAACCAGGTATGCGTCACAAGTGCAATCCAGCCCAAAGCCATCAAAAGGCAAAAGTGGGAGAAGACATCTCTTGATAACAACAACATCAACTCCCCAAGAATCAGATCTGAACTAGTTGCTTAAAAGTAATTAGTGCTGATATTATTACAACTACTGCAAATAAGTCCTAACCCTTATACTTTCCATGAAATGGTTGATCTGCTAAAGCTGCAGAGGTATCTTGTACTTCGACTGGAGTGCGGGTAGCAAGTTGAAGAATACAAAATAATTCTGGGGAGTATGTAAGGATGTGAAATTCATATCTGGGTTTGGGTTTTGTCTTTCAGGATTTACCCAGTTCACACATTCTGGACAAAACATAGCCTCGGACACAAACTGTATGCAATGACTTCTGAGTTTGCAATTCATTCATAGATGCAGAATATGCATTTGAGAGAATGAATGCTTTGGAAAACTGTGCCTAAAATCTGTACTTTTAAAAGTGCACACAAACACACTTTAACGGATAGGAGAAGAATGTGTACCTTCCCTAGATGCACGGAATTCATCCATGCATTTGGGGAAATGCAAACAAAAGGACACACAGACCTTCATACACAAAGAAGCAGCAGGGAGGGGGCCCACCATCTGATGCCAGGTTCCCCCAGAAGGAGCTCCATGGTGGAATTCTGTAAAGTTCTCAGGTTCTGCCGATTCACACATCCCAAATTGGCAGACCAGAGCAGGCACCGTTTAGCCAGGACAATGTCATGTTGGTTAGGTTGGCCATGGATTCTGGGCATGCTTATGCTTCAGCAGTGTTACCCTAAGCCCACTAAATGAATACTTTCAAAGCTAGGAAGTAGGGCAACATATCCCAGGTACGGAAGGGCATGAGAGGAACCCTGCTGAATCAGGCTAAACGTCCATTTAATCCAGCAGCCTGTTTCTCATGGCAGCCTGGCAGGTAAGGGAGGAAAAAGAGCTGCCCTCCACTGCATCCAAAAAACAGGATTTGGTAGCATGGATGCTGCCTCCAAACACAAATGAGCATTTTGAGGTAATCCTGGGTCTGAGGAGGGCCAAGGCATTTCTTCCCACAGTTCCTGGTTAAACATGACATTCCCTAACACAGGATATATGGACATCCATCAGCTTGGAGGCCTGAGAAGGCTCTCGGGCATTACTGGTCGTGATGGGTCTTACCTCCAGTTTTGTAAAGATTGAGCTTCTCGGTTCCTTGTGCTGGAGAATATTAGTGGGAGCCTGATGCCATGTTTGCATCCTGTTTTGGGTTTCCCATGGGCAGCAAGCTGCAGGTATTAGAATGACTAGGCCTAGGAATTACTCTGTAACCCTCTGTACGGTCACATGAATCAACAACAGCAAGCTCGCATGCTGTTCGCATGTGACGGAGACCGTTCAGATGGATCTAATTAAGACATGCAATTCAAGAGATGGGAGTTGCCGCTTGAGCCCCCCCCCCCCATTCTATGCATGCCCGCTGGATGGTATGCGTGGAGCATCTCTGTCCACTTCTCTCTCTCCCAAATGGAGATGGATCTAGTCAAAGCTGGCCCTAAACTTGTCATTGTTCACATAAAAATAAGATAAAAACGACGCATTTCATTCAGATGTAGACGTACTTATGGTCACTGGGACTTGAGACAATCACAGATTAATTTCTAGCAGGTCTACTCTAAACAAGAGCAAGTCAAATCCAGAAGGGATGCCACGCATTTGCTTATCTGCCTTCAAGTAGCAATTCAACATATTAGTGGGTTGAACAGTAAAAACAAGGGTCTTGCAGTGAAGAATGTGAGTTAGATATTCTGCCCACTGCATTTCTTAATAAACAGGTGATGCTTGGCATTTCTGACAAGACTCTGTGGTCTTTCCCATAGAGGTATTTGACAGTGGAAGCTCAACACATGTCTAAATCGTGCTTCCCTCCCAGGAGAGTAGTAGAACTATAAACTACTGAATGGGCTTCTATGCTGGTGTAATACAGTTGCAAATGCATGTTTCCTTACTGGCTTAATACAATATGAAACCATTCAAGCTCTCTCATGGGTATAATAGAACTCGCTAGGCATGGCACAGTAAAGATGCTTCTCTTCTGGTCTGTAATCTGCATCTCTCCAATAAACAAGGCAGGGTGGGAGGACGAGGCGCCCTTGCAATTATATTTTAGCTATGTGTGGGAATCTTCTCTTACCATTTGCAGAGAAATAAAAGTGTCACACAAAGAGAAGTACGCTCTCCCCCAAAAACCAAAATTACTGGCATGAGCGGGATTTCACATGCAATAAAAGAAGGATTTGGATAGGAGAGTTATTCCTGCTGTCTAAACAAAAGAGAGATAGCCTTGACGTACTGATAGGGATGAAAGAAGGAAGGTTTAACTTAGCCGATTTCACATTACTTTGGTTCTTACACACTTGCCTTTTCCCATGGAAGCCCCATCACGGCTTGGATTGTTTTCATTCACGGGTCTGTTTTCTCCTGCCCAACACAATGCTCCATTTCGGAACTCAGAGATGTCTCTGAGGTCTCAGAGGGTTCTTTCCAACAGACATGTTCCTCCTCTGCTTTTTGGAAATAGCACAACGGAGAGGGGTGGGTCACCGTTCTTTCAGTATGTTTTTGATATGTATACATATGAATGTGTCTTTCTATTCAGGATGGAAAGCAACTGAGATTATGAAAACAAAAATGAATGTGGAAGAAAAGAGAAAGGATGGATGTGTCAGTCCAGTCCTGAGCCTTTGAGTGCTGAGTTCTGGATATGAATATGTGCATTTAGCCACGCTAGTGTAGGGTCACTATTGCCTTGCCACTTCATTTAGTTCTGGAAAGCTCCTCATCTTTAAGATTCAAGGTGGATGCCAGGAAGTACTTCCTGCTGGTTAGGACCCCTAGGGAATGGAATGGGCTTCCACAGGAGGGGGCTGAAGCTCCATCAGTGAGGATGCTTAAGGATAGGCTGGGCATGCCCATGGTAGGCATGTCATGAGTGGAGCCAGGGGTCAGACTAGATGGCCTAGGAGGCCCCTTCTGACTCACTCTGTTCTATGTTCCTATGTTTCTGTGCTCTCCCTTATGTGGGAAAAACTGTTCCAACTGAATTTGTCCCATATGCTTGAGTGAGAATATCTTTTCCATTAATTTTACTGTTAAGAACTTATCAACATGTTCAAATTTCTCCTTTAATAGAATGTAGCAAAAACCTTCAGATTTTTTAAAATAACCAAATCTAAGAAAAAGTACAACTGAGAGCTTCATCCATACACCCATCTTGAAAATACTGACCTCCCTACTACTCTGAATTGCCTTTCTTTGCTTGCCCCATTGCGTTTTGCTATTCATTGTTTCAGAAAGAGATGACAAGACAATCCCTTGCAAGGATGTTTCCTTGCACAGCCTTTCCCAGTATTGTGCTCCAGATGTTTGTTTGTTTGTTTGTTTATATTTGGGTAATTTTCACCCCGTCCAATACCCAGTGGGTCTCAAGATGGCTTGCAGTTCAAATCCCAAAAATACATTGATACCCAAATAGCACAATATAAATGATCCACAAACTGAGCATAAAAGCATAGTTAAAATTAAACATTAAAAGTATGGAAGAATAAAAAGGTCTTGACCTGGTGCCGAAAAGCATATAATGTTGGCACCAGGCGGACCTCTCTGGGGAATGTTTTGGAGGTTTGGGGGGATGGGAGCCACAAACTAGTGGAGAATGCAGTGTTGAGGAGGCCTCCTTAGCCCACTGGGGAAGAACCGGATGGTTTATTTCATTCTTGGAACGTCCAGCTCCTCCCACCTGGGCAGTCCAAATCTTCCTCTTTGTGCTTATCCTATTCTGGACCAAGAAGTTGGCTAAACTCCTCTCTGTGTGGCAAGCTTCCATTTCTTCCCACTTCCATTTCTTCCCACTGGGATGGAGCAACTTTGATCAAGAGGACCATGATGAAAAGAACTTGGTCCCTCCACCTATGGCCAGCGGCAGTGTTTTCCCAGCGATTCCACAGGAGTCAAAAACTCAACAAAGCGGATCGCGGATGCTGTAAAGGGAGCATGCTGCTCATGTCTGTGACCACTGTATGCAAACCTTGGCATTAGTCACCGCCGGGCTGCTTCTGACAGCCCTGAAGTGAGGGAGATTAATGCGAGGCAGGGGTACTTTATTATTGTCATTCTGTTCTTTCACACTCTGCCTCTGACTTTCAATTTTGCTCCAGAATTAATTGTCTGCTCCTTACAGTAAGACTGATGTAGAAGGATACAAGCAACAGAGGCACCTGGTACTGGCCTTGACAATCCGAACTCATCACAGGAGGATGTATTGTTGCACGGTCAAATTTGTGGACAGACAGGCATCTTTCAAAGCAATCAGCCAATGTTTCTTTCGGCTTCCACCAAATTTGGCTGAAGATTCCATTTCTAAGAATGCTGTTCCTTTCCCTGCACACACGCACAGACACACACACACACACACACACACCAGCCCCTTTTCCTGGCTGTGATGTTAACAGAATGCCAGCATCATTATGAAGTACTGGTACACGATCCCGTTTGTTCTGCTTCTTCCTACAGCCGCCTGCAAAGCCTTTCATTGCCAAACATTGCGTTTTATGTCAGAGGGGGCTGTAAATTAGTAATGTTGCTGCATTTAAATCCCTACCCACTCTGATTTAAGCATTGTTGGGAGAACGTTATATACAGTATCTCCGACAATAAAAAATACATGACTATGTACATCTGTATCATTTACTATTTACAGCCTTGAACAGCGCTGAAGCAAATTACTTTTAAAAAGTAAGACAAATATTTAAAGATCCCATATCTAAACTGGAATGTCTGGCTGTATATCAGGTTTAAAATGATCTGCTGTAAAGGAAGATCAAAGAATGTCTTTACTAGGGAACTGAGGTCTGGGTTTCCGGATGAATAAATAAATAAATAAAATGCCGAGCCTCCTCACCGTTGGAGCCATGACGTTGTTTTTTAAAGGTGTTCTCTGATAGAACATCAGCATTCAACCGAGAGGGTCCTTGTGCGAGGGACCATGATTCAGTGGGTAGAGAACACACTTCACATGTAGAAGCCCCAGCACTTCCAGGTGGGGCTAAGAAGCATCCTGCTCGAAACCCAAGAGAGTTGCTGCCAGTCAGTGTCAACCACACTGGGTTAGATGGGCCCACAGTTTGACTTCACATAAAGCAGCTTCTTCTGTTCCATGTTCCTAGCAGGTGTCTTAAAGACAGCCCTTAGGTGGCATCCCAGGATAAAGCAAATGGTGCCGGTGGTGTCCGCACCATTTCCATCCCATCTCTTCTAGGCTGCCTTTACAAAGAAGCAGAAGGACAGTGAGGCAAACAGAGATTCAGCAAGGACACCTCCACATGACAAAGTAGCACCTGCTCTAATTCTGTGCTTGGTATCTGATCGCCCCACATAGAGTGGGGTGGAGGGAGAGAAAAAGGAGGAGGAAAGGAGGCAGTCAGACATTAGAAGAGCCCAGTGTCTGTGTCTGGAAAGGTACAGAATGCAGTTTTCCTAAGTTTTGAGTTAGCAAATGTCCAAGCCAAGTAAAACCTTTGGGGCGCATCTGGCAGTGTGAACATCTGTGACAGCCCATAAAAGGGATTCGTGAGAGGTGCAGCTGGCCAGAACAGGATAGCAACTTGACTGGGCTGATTGCCAAGGTGAGTTCCACATGCCAGCAGCAACCAAGGACCTACGGAACTGGCAAACCAGAGGCTCCTGGATAGGGGCTCCATAGTAACAAAGAGGAATCTGTCATTCCTCTTGTAGGACCAAAGATACCATCCTGTAAAGAGTAATTCATGTAGGGAGACAAATCTCCAAGTACTGCTGGCTTATGAACTTGGAGGTCATGATTCACCTACAGTCTCATGTAGTTTGGATAGCAATAACAATGGAACGGACAGGAAACATCTTAATGGGTAATGTTATTTTCCATTAATGTCCTTTTCCTTTTTTTTTCTTTTTGCAAGGACTTCAAGAACACCTTTCTCAGATACTCTGGCAGAATATGCAATAAATCTCTGCAGCTTTATCTCATCTCCAGCTTCAGTATGATCATGGAATTACGTTAAAGGGTACAGAAGGCCAAGCTATCTTCCTAGTGTATACCAGGGAGAAAATTACCACCACTCATGTCAAGAAAGATCTAACTTCATCAGATTAATGATTTATCAGAGCACAATGAGCAAAATCAGGATAGTCAGTGGGTTGCTTTTTATGACAGAAGCAGCTGTTCCCACCTGCCTTAGTATAGGCTAAGGACGGACAAATCACTGTACATCCAGTCCATATATTTTCATTCATGAGTCCATTCAGTCCAATTCCTGAATCATTAAAAAAGCTGCATGGAAATGTGCATAGAAACACACATGGATATTTTCATATCATGCGCATTTAGTATGTATTTTCCCTCTTACACACGATTTTCTTTGCAGTTTTTGAGCCAAGAAAAACTTTGCACTGTTTGTAGAAATGCACAGTCTGAAGGATAACTGTGTCCTGAGCCACATAGTAATCTGGGAACTGTGAAACATATAGGTCCACTACAATGTACAGACCAAATGGCATTCTCTCCTGGCCTTACTTTAGGGTCCTAGCGCTGTGTCAATTGCAGCAATATTTCTCCAAAGATAACTTCCTGAAATTTTCTTTGAGAGGCTATTGTAGGTAGAGAATAAGCAGAATGAAGTAGTAACACTGTCCAGGCAATGTACGAGGGTGTAGAAAGCAGCAGTATATTTGAATTGTACTTGTACTCACACCCATGGAACAAGGCTCCCTCACATAAAACTCTGCCTGACCTTCCTTCCTGTCATATCAGACACAGAGTTTCCAACTTAGGGAAGCATTCACAAGTACTCCTCACACACGTGCAAACACAGTCACCTCCAGCCAAAAATGGTCATGTGCAGTTGGGGCATGAATATACCCTGGAGGTATGAATATATCCTGGAGGAAACAATGCATAGTTTACAGCAAGCACCAGAATTCTGACCAGATGGGTGTAAGAAGACATAAGGTAAGAAGGCTTTTATAAGCTATCAACAGCATTTGCAGCCTCTCTGGGATGTGCAACAGAAACGCCCTCATCCCAGGTAAGCCGGGCAGTGCTGGCCAGGCCCCCAGGGGGGATCAGAGGGAATGGGGGGGGGCATGTGGCATAGTGGTTAGCCTTGCACGGAGACCTGGGAGAGATCCAGATTCGGCTCACGGGGTGGCTTTGGGCCAGTCATGTGCTCTCAACCTAGCCTACTGCATGTGGTTGTTTTAAGGGTAAAATGAAGAAGGGGAGAATTCTTTGTGTTCTTTGAAGGTGGGATACAACTCAAATAAATTTGGACCTTCATTAAAATAACTTTTGTCATTCAAAAGCAATTCAACTTAATAACAACAATTGATCAAGAGAACGTTTCTTTTTCATTTGCTCCACCTGGTCAAGGAAGGCAGGGATATGCCACTAAATTAATTTTTATTCATTTTTATCTGCCACTTTGCTGAAGCATCTACTTCCAGATTCTTTGCAGAGTTATATCGGATGTTTTATATGTCTCCTCACACCCCAAGTTTATTTATTTCTCTGCATTTCTATTCATTCCATAGCACAACCACAAGGTGGCACTGTGGTGGAGCAGAACTGTGAAAATGTTTGTCCATTGCAAGTCATTTTGTAGTGTCCTAGCATTCTAATAGCTCATTATCTTCTTTCTTTCTTAAGCCACAGAAATGCTCAGAAAGGCCCTAGAGACCCCAGAAGATGACCAAGTCATATAAAGTGCCCACAAACTACTGTGAGTGAGCAATTCTGACATTGTAATAAATGTTCCCATGTACAGAATCCCACAGTTCAGTTAAGTGAGTCATCTTGGTCATATAAACACTTGGAGTTGCCCCAATAGGTAGAAAAGAAGATGACACCTATGGCTCGCTCACTCTCTTTCTCTACCTGGCAAGGAAGCTAAGAACTTTATGTTGGATGCTCATTGTCGGACCTGCATACTGTCCCCTGTCAGACACGGTCATGCTTCTTCATTCCAGGACATGTTAGCAAAGGAGTCACTGCTTGGATCCTACTATTCTAGAAACAGACCTTAACCCTACTTCTTTGCAGAAGAAGTATGCAAGGAAAACACACTGTAATATCCTTCAAACCTGACATTAAGTATTCCACTGTTACTTAAGCAAAGTCTGCGCAATTAAATTAATCAATCTTCCCAGCCATGTACCAAACAGATGTTCAATAAATCCTTGTGTCTGGGATGTGGAAGTCCACTTTTAGCTGTCCTTCATCAGCGACACGCCTCAGCCTGTCCTTTCGGCAGGCCTCAGGGGCCGCTGTCAGGCAGTTCTGCTGTGTTGTTTCCTTATTATAAATAACAACAGGCCACCTGGTCTACCTGCAGTACCTGGAAGCCGAGGTTTAATGATCCTTCAGGCTACGTCCTCGGCTCTCTCCTGATCCCCGATAATGGGACTGATGGGAACAGCAGAGGAGTGACGGATGGCATTGACAGATAACTCCAGACAAACATGTGCTGACAACTAGTGAAAATGGGGCAGCCTTGCAGAAAGGTCAAGGCAGAAGTACTTGCTTGACTTTCAGAGTCGTCCTCCCCCATGAAAAGCAAGAGCTCCGTAGCTTAATCGGTCTTTGGTGGGCAGGTGGGAAGCTTCCCTTTCTCTTTTTGTGTTAAGGTTTTATTTTATTCCGCTCCTCAGGAGAGACCAGACTGCATGCAGTAGTTCCGACAGGGCTGGAAAAGGACAGCGCCTTGACCCCAGATCCATGAAGATGCCCCGGTAATTGGAGGTTATGTGAAGTGCGCTTCCCCTCCCCAACTTTGCTTTTCCGAACCATTGCACTGATTCTTCTACAAGTTTACCTGAAAGTAAGTCCCACTGAAATCCATGGGCTTTACTTCTGTGTAAGCATGCTTAGGGTTTCACTGTTAATCTAGTTTCCCTTGTTCCCCCACCACATACGATGTCTTTTACATATTTGTTTAACATAAAAATCACCAAAGCCATCGTGGAAAGAGTTGCAAACATTTTTCTTTTAAAGAAAAAGGAAGCAAGGAAGAAACCCAAACTCATTATTTTTTTCCCCTGATAGCACATGTTTTTAAAGAATTGCATGAAAAGGCATAAGTGTTGATATGAATTTATATTTTTAACAAGTTTCTTCAATCATTTCCCTTTCTGCACTGCTCAAATAACAGGAACTGCTGCGGAACAATCTGCCCACTCTGTAAAACTGTGCATGTTTTCCTGCAAATATTCCCTTGTGGTTTGCTGCAATAGTGGCTCCATTGAAGAGCAAAGCAAACAAGGTAGCAGCCATATTGGAGTTCCCAAAATCCAAAAGTACAAAACCAACTGGGCTTTTCTTGGAAAAACAGCAAAATAATGGTTACTTTTCTTCTTCACCTCAAAAAATAATGTTGGCTCATCCTCAACATTTGGCCAAAACAAAACAAAACAGCTGATTTTGTGGTGGATGAAATGACTGAAATCTGGCCCTTCTGCATTTGTACTGTCCTATAATCTGACCTAGTCAAAAGTGGAAAGAAAATTAAAGGTAAAGGAATGATTAAAATTATTGAGAACAAAAATTCTTGCAGCATGTAAGCAACCTGTGGCCCATCAACACTCCGATATTGTAAACCATTATTTGCACTAAAAATATGCAGCTGAAAGCACTTAGGGCTCCGAAGGAGAAGAAACAGAAGGGAAGAAAGATAAAGGACACAGAGTTTTATACAATTACAATTAGGGTGGATGCAGTGGAATGAGAGAGACTTTTCTTCCTTTCTCAAAACATTAGGGAGAGAGATTCCATAAATTCACACTGCATCAATCTATCAACAGCTATGAAGTATAATATAAAAATGGAAAGCCCATGTTATGAAGTAGATTTCAAAATGCCAGATGTAGGGGTTTTAAAAAATGGAAAGCCATCCTCTTCCTATCCTACTCACGATTGCTCAGCGCATCTGGCCAGCCAACATTTTGAGGAGCAGAAAGCTGGACTAGGCAAGCAACAATGCTGGATCTGATCTATCACGGATGTTCTTTCACTCCAAAGGTTCCTATAGTCCCACCATCAACACAATTTCTAGAAAGAAGCCCATTGATCAATTAACCCCTGCAAAAACCTCTCTCTTTGCATCCAAGGTCTTAAAAAGGGGGAGAAAGCAAACACAAATAAATATCCTGGATGAATAAATGTTGCTTCCAGGAGGAACTCAAGCCTCCGGAGCTACTCCACCTAAATCCAGCAGCCCAGTCCCAGAACGTGCGTTGATTTTGGCCGTGCTGCTCATACGCAACGGCAGCTGCAGACAGCAATGGCACTGGAAGATGGAGAGACATCAGGATGAATCTTGATCACTTTTCCCATGTTAATATCAACTGTGACCAAACGAGTCGACTGACATTCAGATGTAATTGTTAAAATCCGTCCTCCTCAGATATACAACTTCAACCTTTTGAATGCTGCCATTCCATATATGGACTTTATCCACATTTTAATGAGGCTTTAAAATCTCCAAGATTAAGCTGGTATTTTATGTAGATCTGCCTGCTTTTTTTATGGTATCTTGACATGTTGTACAACATTTGCAACTATATCGATCCTTATAAATTCAGCATCTATATATATTCATGAAAATATCTCCTATTCCAGTCTCCCCCACCCCCCGCATAAAGCTCATGGCATTATAACAAGAAAAAGGAATATATTTCTCTCTTACTCTTCTTCCTCTACTGCATGTCAATAAACAGGTGGTAAGTTGCAATCCTCATACATTGGAACTTATTCCTTTCACTCTATTAAAAGTAAAAAACAAAACAAAAATGAGTCCTCAACTAAAGAGCTCAGATTTGTTAATTTTCTTTTGTCTGTATTTTTCAGATTCCCAGATCTCTTTTGTTGTATTGTCTACTCATTGATGGAATCCAAATTTGCACAAATGTGAGTTCATACACATCCATACAAATTTGCACATGCACAAATTCACATGTCCAAAAATGTACAGATTCCCTCCTCTATCTTCTCTGGAGAGAGAAATGCACATTTGCAGTGGATGGGTTTTTATTTTTCATATCTTTCTAAATGTTTCTAAATGTGCATGCCATTACTGAAAGCAGGAAGATACTGGTCAGCAAGAGCACAGAATCTGGGCAAATCATGAAAAGCTGGTTGGCTTCCTGAAGGTATGAATGTACTTGAGTCTGTTGCGGATTCCCTCACTTACGTTGATGCTGTGCAGAGCTCCATTGCCTGTTTTGTGCATTCATCCAGAGGCCTTGTGACACACCAATCTTCCAGCCACACACACACACTTCACTGCCCCTCACATTGAAGGACGTTCAGCTGATCTGCTATCAATCTTGGAAATCCTTCCAATTCGGGGCTGGTCCTGCCATTGAAGAGACCTGAGTGTATGCCTCAGGCAGCTGCCTGTGGGGGACATGGGAGACCAACAAGTGGTCAGCAGTTTATATGAATTTATATATATTGTCAGGGAGGATGAGAAGTGCTTGTGAAATGGTCTACCTCACTGGCAAGCTTCAGGGACCATGCACCGTGATGGGGTAGGCGTGCCGTTTGCTGGTTGTGCCTGGCTGCATACTTCCTTTACTCTCCATCTAAGTGCAGGTGCAGAGGAGAAAAGAGAAAAATGGCAAGTCCTGTGCAGACAAGGAAGTGTGGCTCCCTCACACCTGGGACAGTTATGCATCTTCATGCCCTCCTGTTTTCCTGAATGTCGAGACAAGCACTCTTCGTGTTTCTTCATGCTGTTTCACGCTTTTAATCTGAAACAAATGATTGCAAGGGAGGGGAGGCTGCAGATGGGGAAAGAGGGAGGGAAATGCATTATCACCTTGGTGAAGCATCGGGAGTATTAAAAAAGGGAGGAGGAGAAGGAGGAGCAGGAGGAGGAGGACGAGGAGGAGGAAGAAAGGGGTCTATGGGTAAATTCATCTTCCACTGCTACAATCAATCTCTCACCTAAAGAAATACACAATAACTAGGCAGGAAAGGTTTAAGATTTATAGCCCAGAAAGATCTACGCTGACCAGCCTATACCTAGCCTTCTTGGCTTGCCTCCTTGCGAGAATGGCTCTTTCGAACCGTTACAATGATATACTGTCTCTCCCTACTGTTTTACAAGTACATTAGCTTTATTTAATGAGATCTCTGAGTAATTTAACAGATGTATATAGGACATAAGACTAGGAAAACTCTTGCTACTCAAAGACTTTTGCCAAGGAGCTCATCTGTGTCACAGCGTTCTGCGCCTGGGTTTGGTATTACTGGGATCCAGCAGAAGGTTTTTAAAAAATGCCTTCTTAAACAAACAGATCATATCTAAAATTACCTACAACACTGCTATTGATACAATTATTTGAATTGCCCATACCTCACCCCACCCCACTTAAATAGCACAATTGCAGCTTCTTTAGTGCTTCCACATTATGCATATTTCCATAGTCACGGAGAGAATCCAGGGTGAATTGCTTCCAAGGACTTCTTCTCAGTGTTCAGCATTGATGTCTACCATGTCTGCTTAGCTTCTGTATAGCCTGAAGTGTCTAATACCGCCTGATCTTGGAAGCTAAGCAGAGTCAGGCCAGGTTGAAATCCAGATGGGTCCTGCACTGAGCAGGTGGTTGCCCCCGATGGCCTGCTAGGCCCCTTTCAACTGCATGATTCTAAGATTCAGTGTTCATTCTGTTCCAAGAATGTAGACCTTGCTTTTCTTGCAAGCAAATGAAAGCAATGACCTCCAGCAAATAAACAGGTGAATAAGCTGAAGAGCAAAAGTAATAAAATGATAAGAACAAGGGAGGCAATCCAGCAACGAATCTAGCAATAATATAATTTAATGGCCAATATTTTTCAAATCAGTCAACAGTACAGCACTCACACTATCAGAAAGACCAAAGAGAATCCGTGCCCATATATTGCACTTCAGTAGGAATGGACAAACCTTTTCATCTCTGTCTCTCTAAGGATACATCCCTATGCATGCTTAGACAGAAGATGTCCCAGGGCACCCAGTGCTGGTTGAGAAGCACTGCAAGTTATAGGGCCTTTTTCCACCTAAACATATACGTCAGAATGTGCCTTCAGTTTCTCACTTCTTTCCCTTTGAGTCTGGTTCATTCTGAACTTGGAGAATTTCCGCATCTCAAACACTGAACAGTATCCAAATGTCTTATTTCGGCTAGAGCGAATGACATTACACTGGCTGAAATGATCTTCCAATCGATGAACAAGGAGAATCCAGCTAAAGTTACATTTCCACAGGCATGGTTGCACAACTGATGGTGTGACTGTAACACAGCCATTCACGGAGCAGAGAGATTTGATGCACCTCTGTGATTTTATTGCCTTTACATCAGTAGCTCGCTTTTTTCTCCTCACGAAGAGCCCAAGGTGGCTTCGATAATGCCACTTCTCTCCATTTTAACTTTACAACAACCTTGTGAGGTGGGACTCATGCACTGACCCAAAGTCACCTAGTGAGTTTCTTGGGATTACAAGAGCCCAGGTTCCTGAGTCCACGTGCTGCACACTAATATCTAGACAACACTGGCCATATTTGTGTTTTGGGGAATGACACCACTGGGGCCTTTGAGATTTTTCTTTTGTACATTAACATGAGCATTTTGTACATTAACCTGATATTTTAGTGCACATATGTGCATTTTATAAGCATGATGCCTCATGTACGTATTTGCTGCAACCAAATTTCTTAATAGTTCAGTGTTAGTTCCTCCACAATATGCATTTCATATGCTATGTTTGCATTTTCATGCATTTTTTGCAAGATGCCTTCGCAGTGGAGGCTTCCCAGTGAGACCCACCCAGCAGCATCAAAGCAAATCTAAGACTCTCTTCCACTTCCAAGTAGGCCTTAGAGATCAGATTTTTACAATTCAGAGCTGGATTCTGGAGTGTTTGCCTTGTTTAGTACAAAAATCATCACTGATCACTGCTGTGAACTCTGGACAATACTGCCTCTTGCTATTGTAAGTGTGCCCCCATTTCTTGGAAAAAAGGGTGATGCTCTTCGCAATCTTTCCCAGACAGGTATTTCGAAAAGTATTAGTAATGGCAATGCTAACAACTTCTGATTACTAATTAATGACACTTGGATATAGAACTAATTCTCTACTTCTCTCTCTTGATTAAAATGAATACAGTGAAAGGCTGGTCCATTTTTATACAAGAAAGGGCTGTACAATCAGTTGGCTAAGAGAATACAGGCCATCATTCCCTACCTTTCTTCCAGCTTAATTCTGTTAGCTGCATCTTCTGCAGTGGAAAGTAGCAGTTCCAGATTTCTCCCAATGTGCTAATTGAAATCAGGAGTAACTCATTTTTTCTGAGTAACTAATGTATAGTATCATTGAACAGAGTTTGCTTCTGTTCATGAATGTATTTGTTTTTAAAACCAGTCAGAAAAAGAATGGATGAATGAAGCTACAGCAATCAGGGGAAACATGTGGTTCTCCAGAAGTTGCAAGACTGCAATTCCTATCCATCTAATCCAGCAAAACTAATGAGAATGGTTGATGGGAGCTGGAGTCCAACAACATCTGAATGGTTGGAGCACACGCACATACAACTTTTAAAAAGAATTCAGGCAGTTTCCAGAGTGACGCCTGAAAATAAATTGTCACATGCTTGAGACAGGACTCAGCGTATGTCTGATCTAGAAATGCAGCATGAGTAAAAAGAACACATCTTATAATTTTTATATTCATAGGTGTAGGACCAGACTTATTACATAGAGCAGCCAAGTTTTGGACTACAAATACCACCATTTAAGCTGGCTGGGGTTAGTGGGGGTTTGAAAACCAAAACATCTGGAGGACAACCATGTGCCCGAAAGCAGGTCTAAGCATATGTGGGTCTGGGAAGTGTGAAGAAGGCCTGGGAACTCTATTTATGTGGAAATTCACGCTGAAGAAAAGGAAGCAAAAATGACAAAGGTGAGGCTGTCCTACTTCGGGCACATCATGAGAAGGCAAAACTCCCTGGGGAAGACGATCGTGCTTGGGCAAGTCGAGGGCAGAAGGAGAAAAGGAAGACCAACTGTGAAATGGACGGGCTCCATTAGGGAAGCCACAGCCGGGAACTTACAAGTGCTGAGCGGGACTGTCATGGACAGGGCATTTTGGAGAGCTTTCATTCATAAGCCAGAGATGGCCTGACTGCACGTAGCAGCTACAACAACAGGCAGCACTTCTTCACAAATACGGGCTATGGAACTGGCTGCCACAAGACACAGACATGTCCACTGGACCAAGGAACGAGATAGACACATTCAGCGAAGGCTGTCCATTGCTCCTCGTCATGCTACTTACAGCACATGGACTTTCCAGGCTCCAAGCACGTCTCCAAATGCCAACCACTGGGGAACAACAGCGGGTGAAGGCTATTGCTCACCATCCTGCTTGGGGAATACCCCAGAGCAGGCTGTCCCTACCATGAAGCAGAGTGAGGTCACCACTTCAGGAGGCAGATACTGGGCAGAACAGAGGGCGGCCAGATTGGAAGACAGAGCAGTGTTCCAGGGGCCTTGCTGGCTGGGAATTGTGGAAGGTTCAGTTTCACCCATCTGGAGGATGCCAGTTATGGGTTCTACACCAGCCTTTGGCCTTCAGATACAATGGAAGAGCCTGTCCCATCACTGGCAGCCAAATAAGATTGCCCTGCTAGTCCAGTTGGCTCCTGCCAGGAGAATGGAACAGTGCCGTGACGGTTTTGCCTCAGGTGACAAAGTGCCTGGAAACCTTGCTTAGAAGCACCTCAATGGGCATCCTGGGAAAAATAATGCTGGAGGAGAAAGGCCTGCCGTAGATCCAGCGGTTGCCCTCTTATCTTCTACTTCCTCAATGTTAATTGAATATAAACATCCTAAAAAAGGAAGAATGTTGCACAAGACGGCTTTCAAATCAAAACTCTCCATATCCACTCTATCCACAGCATGTCAACCTTCATACCAAACGGCACAGTGGCTTCACAAACATCAGAACAATGGGAATAAAAGAAGAATGAATGATCTCGGGGGTAAACTGTCGGAACCCAAATTCACTGCATGACATTTTCATTCTTGGAGACCTATACATTAACTTGCATTTGCTTAATGAGAATGACACTAGAAAGATGTATAGAACATGTCAGATACCCAGTACCAATGCGTTCTGGGAAAAAGATAAAATCAGGAAAATCTGACCATTCACTTTGTCTTGTAGCCAGACTTCTCTATCTACCGGTTCTTCAGGGGATTATAAATGAGAGGGCAGAAGGAACAAGGAACAAAATAATGAAAAACACACACACACACACAAAGAAAAATTATAACATTGCAGTGTGAAGTAAAACCAGATTTATTGACCTCACAACTACATAATCAAGCAAAAGTTATCACTGCAGAAACTTTTAACCAAGGCAAATGATCTTAAATAACAAGGGAGTGCTACAAAATTTACAGCACTTTTAAGATATGCAAATTGAATGCAAGGTATAGACATAAGGGTAATTAATTGTAAATCTAAGAATAATGTTTCTTTGTCAGGGCTGTCTCCATGTTGCGGAATACATTCTAATGTGCCTTAACTCTGAACATTTCTTAACGGCGGGTCTAATTATAAGATGTTCAGAATTTCAAAATAGCAGTTATTCTTATCATTTAATATAGCTGTGGTAAAGTTTCATATCAGAATTTACTGATTACATGAAAATATTTTAATTTTCAAGGAGAAAAGCGCTTGGTTAAAAAGTCCAGGCACTTGGAAGAAGTGGGTGTTCTTTAAAAAGAAAAGAATTAAAGCCAGCTCTGCGCCCAAAAAAGATGTTTTAAAAAGAAAAGGAGGGAAGTTGTAAAAGATGAGAAAAGAATGGTTCTCATCTACTTTTGTTCCATATTCAAAAGTCATAATATTAGTTGCATGTTTGCATGCAGCATAATGGTAGAAAATATAATTATATTGTTCTATTATTTATTCCACATTCCATATATTATTTGGCAAGCCATTCACGTTATAATAATTAAGGTCAACATTTCCATTATAACAGAGCCATAAAAATTCACTCACTTGTTTTAAACCTGGACATAAAACCTTATAGTCTGAAAGAAAATTGATACAAATTTACACAGTGTGCAAAAATCTGTACACAAACACAGAAGATTCAGAGCTTTCCATCTCCACACAATCAGGACCGTGTGTCACCCCAGGCAAAGTGTGGCTTCAGCACTTTTTCTCATTTCTTCGCCCTATGGATACAAGGGGTCTTTTTTCGTTGCATGTGCAGCCCACACACCTCCAACGCAAGATTGATGTACATCATCTATTCTCTCCCTATCAAGCAAGGGTCCAACTTGATCTTCTTCCAAACATGCTTGGCAGAACTATGTTTGATAGGTTTATTTTCTTCGGTGTAAATCAACCACCATGCCAGAGTGCCATGATTCCAATCCAAATTGGAGCCATGCATGCTTACTCTGAAATAAGTAAACTAGTAAAGCATAATTCTGGTACATGTGAAAACAGGAATAATGAGTTTGGCACGCTGTGTTTGGAAATCTGAATGCTAGTCAGGCTGTTAATGTGACATGAAGGTCCTCCTTCACTTATGCCCAGTGAGCCAGGATCTCACACTCTTCTCCAGCATCGCTCAACTTCTCATGTGCACCCATCAACAAGATTCACCACCCGCATGACCTTAGTGCTTGGAACCCAGAGTGGGCCCTCTGACTCACTGTGATGACTATATCAAATGCTTGATTCCGGTTCCAGGCTCATGGAGACCTTTGGCTTACAGCTTTCTGGTGCCCAGCCTTCCTACTTTAATGGGCCTGTTGGGTTTACCAAGTGATGACAGAAGTAGGCAGCTTAGAACCACCATTTTAATTTCTCACAATGGCTCTGCCAGACCAATGATTTTGCAAGGAGCAGTGCAAAAAATTAGAACAGTGCAGAGGGCCCAAGACTGGAGTGCAAGCCAAATCCAGCCCACCTGCAGTCCCAATCTGATCTTCTTGGGATCCAAAGAAGGTCACACCCCAGTGTCTTTCCCTCATTTAGTAGTTTTCCAGCTTTAGCGGAGCTTTTTTCACATTCTACAAGACTGGAATTCTCCTGAGCTTAGTTACTGACAGGAAATCAAACTAGGATGCTATTCAGGGTGTCCCTTTCCCTTTCAGCCTACCCAATGCTAGGATGCAGCCCCCGAGAGCTTGTCCAACCTGACATTCAGCCCTCGGGATGACAGAGGTGCCACATCCCTGGTTCAAGCAAATGCAAGGCCAGTGGTTGAGCCCGGCTGGGGCACTGGGCCCGCAATAACTACTGCAGGATACCCTGTGATGTATCTTGACAGCATTCCAGGCACCTTCCCTCCTACTCTGAAGCACCTCAGAAGCAG
>NW_025335550.1:737600-987338 GCF_004798865.1 Varanus komodoensis | reverse complement strand
CTTGGATGCACATAAGCCTCTGAACCTGGGGGCTGGCAAACATGCAGGGAGCACCTGAGAGAACAGTGCCCTTATGCGGTTGATCCACAATCTGGCCAAGCCAAAATATCTGCATTGATCTTGTCTGCAGCAGAGTGGCTCTGCATGCCTGCATGGGAGCCATGCTCATCTTCTCCATACGGTTCCAGACTTAGTACATGTGCAGCTGCAGTGGTGTGATGGAGCCAGAGTTCAGTCCACAACATGTCCAAGTAAAAAGGTATGAGGTCAGGAAAGACCTGAGCTAGATGGAGTCAGTGGGAGCAAGAGACTCTGGCTTCTTCGAGGGCCTGCCTATTTCCCCTTGTCTTCTTGCACCCCTCAGTACCAGGAACCTTCTAGAGTGCTTGCTTCTGAAAGCATGCAAAAGAGAGGGAGGGAGGGGGAGAGAGGGAGGGAGGGAGGGGGAGAGGGAGGGAAGGAGTGGGGCTGGGGGGTTCTGGCTGCCATAGTAGAGATGCTGAATGAGAAGTCTCCTTTATTCCGAGGAAGGAATTGTTCACTTTGAAGATGACCCCGGTGTGAGAAAAGGGGCAGGCTTGGCAGATTGCCCCAGGAGCTAGAGGGGAGGAAGTGAATTGCCAAAACAAATTTCAGGGTCATTGATAGAGGTAGGTAAGCATTTTGTTTCTGTTCATATTTATTAATTTTTACAGTTCTCTATAGTCCAGATTAAAAAGTACTTCATATTAATACAAACAAACTTCAAACTGCTGGATTTGTCCATCCAGGCCCAAGACTTTGAAACAGGGATGTGTGAAAAGTCCATATCTAGTATGGAAATCCATCAGATTCTCTGGGCTTTGCTCCCCAGACACTGCCAGCTCCTCGCAACCATGAGCCTGACTTTCTGGCGAGGGCACCAAGCATCCTCTTGGGCACACACAAGGAATCCAGCCGCACACAGCCACTGCGTGAACGTGTCCCTCTCCTGTGCTCACGAGCTGAAGGTTGGGTTGTGCTGCATGTGCTGTGGAAGAAGGTTGCCCATCAGACGAGCAGCTTATCCAGCTCCCCTGGGCTAATTCTCGGCCTGGCTTGCTTCCTGAACAAGGACTGAGCACAAGAAGAAGCCCAGTGTCAGTCGGGATTCCAAAGAGATCATTGCAAAACTGTGTTAAAGCCCTTGCTCTTGTTCTGCTTTGTTAGCGTCTAATTAGGGCCATCTTGCCCCCCCCCCCCCGAAAAGATTTCATAGTTGTAACCTCTACATGGCAGGTAGTGGACTAACACCTCCATGTCAGGAGTAGCTGTGCCTACAGAATTTGGCTGGTGCATATGGGCGAAGATCGTGTTTCAGTCCATTTTTACAGGAATTTACCAAAATCTATATAGCAGATTTATTACTGGATTTATTACTATAAACTTGTTAATTTGTTTGTTTCCATACCACACAATAGCCAAGGCTTTCTTGGTGGTTCACAACCATGTAACAAACAATAAAAAGTGATACAAAGAAAATACAGAGGCAATAATACAGAATAAAATCCCAGTATACAAATTGCTACAGTTTAAAATTCCAGTTTATAAAATGTAAACATCCAAACCAACTTAAATAAAACTAGGCCCGATTAAAGCAGCTGACATATTATGGGATCATCATATGCCATCAAATATCTGAGAACAGAGGGCATTTTTAAGCTGTTGCCAGAAGGATGACAATGTTGGCACCAGGTGAGCCAAAATTGGGTCATTGAGGGGGGGCGGTCATGCCATAATGTTTCTGCCAGAGGGGAGCACTTTTTGAGAAGGCCCTTTTCCTTGCTGCCTCTTTCTGGGCCCTCCCCACAAGCACCACCTCTGGAACTGCCCAACTAAGTAGGAGAGGATCACTGCAATACACGCCCCCCACTCCTAGGTCAGGCATCCCAGGAGGAGATCACGGCAAATGGCACTGAAATCCGTAAGAGATCCAGAAGTTTCAAGAGAGCAGCACACCTCCTGTCTCCTACGGGATACCACAGAGGGGAACCAAGACTACTTCTGTGCTCCTTATTCGGGAAAACTGTGCAATTCCTTTGCACCCAGTTCCAGCTGGTGGATCGCCAGGTTCTAGTAAAAAGGAGAAAGAAAACAGTAGCTGCCACAAGCCTGCTCACTCCTGGCTTAAGGAGCTTCGTACATTTTAATTTGCCCCATCAATCCAGAGCAGTGCTTGGAACAAAATGCTACCACAGGATGCATGTTCCCGTCAGCAAAACCGTTCCATTCCTTTGCATGTTCTTATATGGCCCTCCCTCTCCAGCACATACGCACTTTAGTAAATTTGCTGGGCATTTCACTAGCAATATAATAAAAGGACTGAAAACAAAAATGAAATATTACAGATTAATTTTTGCCCAACATACACAGAGAAAAGATTAATCTGTCTGCACAAGGCGTAAGTCAGGGCACAAAACGGCCCTTTCAGCTTTCAGGTTTCAGCAAGCTTTTGCACTGCCTTGCTGAGCATAATTTGGATATGGTTATTTAGAACTCACTGGAATAATAGAGTATGAAGACGGGTGTGAACAATAACTCTTATCCAATTTATCACATGGAGAGGAGCTACTAATCTTTTTAGGGAACAAGGTACCCAAAATTATTTAAGGCTGATATTTATGCAGCAGAAGGCAACCCAGAACTGCTCCAGCTGCTTTGCTTCTGCAGTCTCTCTGCAACCTGAAGTCTCTCTGTAGCCACAATACTATATTTTCATGTGATGTTCTGCTTTTGTGGAACTCTGTCATTAACCCCAAGTTTTGAGTACAGGTGGTTGCTTTCATACTGGCCTCAACCACAATAATTGCCCTCTCTGTGATCATTTTGTTATTATATCCATGGGTGTTTGCATAGTGTAACTAAATGCCCAAATTCAGGGTGGTATTTACAGAAGCTGAGCTACTGGAATGTGGTGCAAAGCATCCCTTCAGTTAGATCCAGTCATTTAGAGAGATCTGGAGATCTGAATTCCTTGGGGTCCGGTTCATCAAGAATAACCTGAGTCCTATTGATTTCAATGGGTCTGCCCTGAGTTTGACTACCTATGCATCCAAACCCTTGTCAAGTCAGAGCAAAGCCCTTCTGAAGCCCCCTCCCTGTCATGAGTCATCACTACAACCAGCAACCCACAGTTCTGCAAACAGCTCCCCAAGGTGTCGAGATCTGAGTAGCTTTTTGACAGCAGAGCTTCCCAACGGCCCCAGCTGGTCCAGAGGCTCTTCTCTACAGGAATGGCTATGAAACAGCCCTCCACTGCCCGTTGCCCACGAGGCAGGTTTAGACTTTGCCTGGGAAGGCTCCCATGGGGGTGTATATGCCTTGTATACAGAACAACCTTGGCTCAGTACCAAACTTCCCTGGGAAAATACACCTGCCTGGGAAAGACGAGCCAGCCCTCGTAGAGGAGCACATCCCAACAAGATGTTTTCCATGAGTTTTGGTCATTGGTTCCCATCTTTCACAGCCAGCATAGCCAATGGTCAAAAATTCCTCATGCTTTTCCTGCTATGATACTCTTTTCTGACTGTTGCTCTTGGCCCATTGATGGATCCATTCTCTGGCATCTGACTTCCATCTTGACCACTCAGGTTGCAGTGCCATCAGATTCCCATGCCTGTTTTACACAAAGGGAAATGATGTTGAAAAGCCGTAGCTTATCTGAAGCTACATGTAATGCACTTGAAGGGTTCTATTTTGATACGGATCCCTGTTTTCAACATCCATGGAAGCAGGACAGGTCTTCTAGGTCAGAGTCCAGTTTGAGTGGATTTCTGTGACTCCTTGGAGTTTGTTGTTCCATTCCTCCTGAATTCCAGTTCAACTGGGCAAATTTCTAAAAGAAATACGTAATTGGAACAGGCTTGCTTTGACACAGCTTCCTTTCAGTTCACACACATTGCCAAAGGACATTTGCATCCCAATACTGAGTGCTGAAGCAACAGAACACAATGCACGCTTGCCGTCCTTTTACTATGCACACCTAATGATCTTGCACGTAAGTTAAACTTCATGAAAAAAGAAGCTTGATGCAACCCTAGGTAGGATTTCATAGATACTGTGTGGCTGTTTTGTTAGGTTGTGTTGTTGTTATTTGCACTATCCACCACTGCTCCTGTGTGGATGGACAACAGAGACAGAGGGAGAACATGAACTGAATGAAGGGACGGGAAGCTTCACTGCCCCACAAGTGCAGTGCCCAGCTTAAAATTCAGAAACAAAGCACAGAACGATTGAGGATTTCTAATAGTTGAGTTTCAGATAATATAGCATTTCAAGCTCCAAAAGGGAATTTGAATGGGAGGAATTCAGAACCATTCAGAGAGCTCCACTGGATTGCAGCCGTTCCCCATATCAGTAGCGCACATAGCAAAACAGTTTTGCAGGCTCCGTCCTGGGAGGGAGGGTGGCAAAATTAGTTTCTTGATTGTTTTTCCCTGACAGACAAGAATCCACTGGTGCCATATGTCAAAAACGTCCACCTATTCCAGTCATGTCCTCCTGCTGTCCAGCTGTCACAGCTATAATTACTGAATCCAAAACCCAGAGAAGTCCGACATTTTTGGAAATGCTCTGGTCTCCTTAGATCTTTACTACCCACATTATAGCTGATTAGGGCCCTGCTCGCCTTCTGTTGGTCTCTTGAAAACTGCCGCAATTCTCATTCATCACCGAAGGTACCCAGCTGCTCTGAAGTCATCCCCTCATAATGCAATGTTTGATGTTATACTTGCCTGTCTGTCCCGACCTTCGTGCTTTCGACATTCAAAGGACACCTACTGTATCAGAATCTCTTGTTCACCAAGGTCTTGCTTGACAATTTCCACATGCAAAATTAAAACCACATCATTCATATACCCGGAGCATGCACTTACAACGCCTGAAGCTCCTGCTTTTCCTAGCTGTACAGAAATCCAGTGCTTTTGGCAGGTTTCCTATCCCGCTGGCTTTATGCTCTGGGCCTTAGTTGCCTTCCTCCTCCTTGCCAACCACTTTAATTTGCCCAATGGAAATTTCATTGGAAAACTTCTGGATCACCATTAATCTGGTGAAGCTGGGGGCTCCCAGGTTCTCCATGAGATGCAAGAACCAAAAATTTGAAAGATCACAGAATTCTGTCCTTTTATCTGTTAAATCTATACGCTAAATGTTGTAAACACTGGATGCTATGAAGACATTCACTCTGGTTTGAAATGTCCTGTTATAAGAAGTGATAGTACACATTGAATCCAAAGCTATAAATGTGGCACATACGTGCTGGAGATGAAATACAGTGTGGGAAAGGGAAGCAGAGAATGACTGGCCATATACATGACGGTTATCCTAGAAAACACACAAAAACTGCCTTACACCACGTCTGCACCTTGGCCCATCTCGCTCACTATTTTTATGTTGACTGTGTCCTATTCTTGTCTGTTCTGCCTTGCAGGTCAGAAATGAGCCTTATCAGGAACAGTCTAGGATATAGACATTCAGCTTATTGGAGGAGCTGCCCAGTATGGACTACAGAAGAAGAGAAGTTGTCCAGGTTCAGACAACATACTAACTCATGTTCTAAGGTTGAGTAGGGGTTGAGTGTGAGTTGTCAATGACCCATGGCTTGTTACTGAACTATAGGTTATCGTGCTGTAGGAACCCAGCTTAACTATCAAACCTTGCCATCCATGGAAAAACCATGAAGTGAACATGCAGCTTGTTCACCATGTTTGTTGTTTCAGCTGGGTTCAGAAAACACAATAACCCACATTTCAATGACAACCCGCATTTCAACAGTAACCCACACTCAACCCACACTTCAGTGCATTGTCTGAACCCAGTCATTGGTTCAACAATGGTAAGGACACCACTGAGCAGGTAGCGATGCTGCTCCATCCATTCCTCACTCGCCATTAAGGATGGCAGTCACCTTCCAGGTGAGTAACACTCAGAAATATTTGACACGCTGCAAGATGAGCACTGCTTCTTTGTTAGTGAGCTGCCATTTTTACTCCTAGGGTGATCCCAGTAGGACTGAAGCAAGCAGATGGATCTAGTCATGGCATCTTGTTCTTCCAAGGCTGTGGCCTCATTAGATAGGTTCCACATGGTGCTCCCAGGAAGGCCATTGGCAACTCTGACTCACCTTGACTCCCCCAAGCATTAGTGTCAACGAGAGGATCCCCCTTCCCTTCCTCCAAGTTCTCATTCAGTGGTCAGTTGGTGGGACACAACAGATTAGTGGTGTCCCTTCTTCATGCCCCATAATCAGCATATCTACATGGCTGCCTGGTTAGGCAATGGACCTTTAAGAAGCAAACAGCTCTTCAAAGGGGAGGGCAGGGTTTAATGGCAGGCCCCGACTTGCCAGCATTTAGAGGGCTTCAGAAGGTCTCTGAACATTGCTGAGACACCTGCTCCCCTTGAGTGAGCATCACCCCCTACTGACACATTTATTTCTTCAGGGCTGTGCCTTGCCTGAGATTTCAGCTTATCAGATATGGTCTTACATTACCAGAGGCAACCTGGTCCTTCCAGTTCCAATGCTGCAACTGAATTCCCCTGGGAGTCAAAACTTGAGCTGAGAGAGTAAAGCCACCTACCCATTAAGTGATGCATGGCCATTGTCCTCACTGAATTATATTTAAAGATGGCACTAGATTGAAATTGTAAAAATCACAAGCATCTTTTCTGGAATAAGAGCAGTGGTGTAAGTGGAGAAGGAAAGGCGGAGGAGCACATCTCCAAGAACTTTCTTCAGGAGAGGTGATGTTATTTGCCTGTGTGCCCAGGTTACTTGCAGATCCTCACTGACCTGGCAAGTGGATGAAGCTCCAATCATGATTTCGAGTTAAACTAGTGCTTCTGACCAGATTGGCATGTAGGACTACCACGAACAAGGGAAATAATGCATGGTCCACATCAAATCGGGGCAGTCAGATGTAACCACCATCTGCTAAGTTTCAGGTACCAACACACATGGCTGCAGACATGTCGGTCCAAAAAGTAAGTATTATTTTATCTGGCTGTGCATGTACCCACTTTCATGGAGAGCTCCAGTGCTCCAGAATCAATCACGGTCCCCAGGTTCTCCATGAGGATCACCTTGAGCACAAAGGATGACTTACCCCCCACCCCGGACTATACCAGGACTCTGTCTCGGTTTATCCATCCTGGCCACCGCTGCAGATGCAAAACACTCCTGAAAATCTTAGATCGCGTTCAGAAAAAGACCACGTGGGAGCCGTTTATGATTTTGATTGAAAACACGTTAATCTCCAGCTATCATCTTCCCCTCCGACATGAAAAGCACTCCTAACAGAAGGCAACCCTTATTATTTATATGAGCTGAGATCATCCTAGCTTCCTGATTCATTCAGATGAATGCCAACCGCCTCAGAAAAAAACCCAGCATTTCTTCATACAGAAAAGATGACAATTACTGGAGACTTTGATCTGCCACCACCCAATGTTTCCACTACAAAAGTTTACAGCAGAAACATTAGTCACAGAAAAAGAGGGTTAGAGGAAGACAAAGAGGAGGAGGAGGAGCAGAGAGAAATGCCTGTGTGGCCAAAGTATTTGAAATTAATACCAAAAGCCACATTTGATAAAAATAAATACCATTTGTGCTGAGCTGAGCAACATACTGTACAGAAAACATTTTATTCTGTTCCACTGGATGCCACAAGAAATGCACGCAATCTCCGTTTTTTTATTAGCCTTTTTTAAGGGTACACATGTAAGTGTCTGCCATGGAAGGCTTAGAGGACACATCCCTCAGGAAACAAAACAAGACACTCATTGCCTCTCTCTCGCTCATCAGAACAGGAAAACTGCAGACCTTTTCTGACTCCACCCAGATCCACAAAGCCCAGTGCCCTCTAGTGACTAAATCATACAATGACCCTAACACAAAGTATCCTTCTCTTGGGCTTCCGAAGGAAAGATTTCAATGGCTCCTTCTTCTCACCACATATCCTAGATATGGACAGAAGAAGACCAGTCTACAAAATTTTTATGCAAAAATGGAGGGCAACCCTTGATGTGGACACCCCTGTGCACCTATTTATGTATGTTATTTATTTAATTTCTGTTATTTGATTCACCTGTGGACATAATCTGCAAACCTAGACCAATTTTGTCACAATCGGGATCCCCTGATAAGCCAAATCTGTGATTGCCTGGAAATGTGCCCTGTGCTGTACCCACAGGACCCATGGAAGAGCTATGCACAAATGACACTGAGCAGGTGGGACACAAGGTACGAGGACATTCGGCGTGGGTCAGGGCCACCATGTGAACCCCCACACCTGTCGTTCAGTGGTTTGTACCATTGTGCCCCACCTTGAGAGGGTCCCTGCCCTGAATGGTGGTCAAGAAACGAGACAGCCATGCATGGGCTGTTGACCTGGCACCCCAGTTGATTGGCATGGAGGCAGGTCGGGGTAGGTGGGTCCCTCCCCTGCCCTCTTCCACCGCTGGCTCCCATTAACATGTGGCCTGGGGCTTAGAAGTCCAAGGGTAGATTGAGGATGGATTTGTATTTTCAGGGGAATAAATAGTCTTTTTTTTCTTTCTCAGGATCAGAAAAAATACATAGTTTTGCTAATTTGTTTGTTTGCCAGGAGGGGGGGGGGGAGCGGAAAGGCAAGACTACAGAATTTGACTCTTCTTGATACAAACTCTGGGTTACTCTGTTGTACTCTAGTGTACTCTGCACACTATTCATTTGGGCAACATTTGGGTGTGTCCATTCTCCCACCCCACCCCCACACAGTGCAGACAAAAACATGGGTGGGGAGGAAAGGGTGCATTTCTAACCTACATGGCACCAACTTTGTATCCCTAGCCTGGAAATGTATAAATAGATTATGCAAATGCTTCCTGGGTACAGTCCAACATACTCATGCAGAACCGGTGTGGTGGATTTCCATGCATCGTGGACAGTCTCTGCATTCTTGTCCCAGGTTCTGCATCGAGAAAAGCCAAAAAGGTGATAACCTGAGTTGCTGGAGCTCAGACGTCAGGGTTCAGGACTTAAATCTCTGAATGGAAGGGGCAATACAGCAGCTGGGAAAGAATTTCACTGGGTCCGATCTGATCTTCACTCCCTGGACTAACATGCTAACCGACACTTTGGAGGGTGGCCTTTTCGGCACTTTGCAATGCATTTCTCAGATCAAAAACCACATAAAGAAATGTGCATGTTTGCAGAAGTTGCACACAAAAATTAAATTATGTAAAACTGAAAGCTCGTGCAGATGGATGCAACAGACTTCTGACTGAGTACAGACAAAACCGACAGTCTGGAAATGTACTGGCGTTTTCTTCCTAGCACACTTGCCCATAAATGTGCGTGTACTCAAGACTTTTGCCTGTAAATGTGTGTGTACTGACCCTCAAGTGCTCTGCTGAAGAATTTTGGACATTCCTCAGCAGGCAAGATATAGTTTGAATTGTTGGTAAACTAGCGTGAGACAATTTTTTTTTCAATCTATATCTTGCCTTTTTCCTACAAAGGGCTCAAGGCAGCGTACATCATTCTCCTCCTCCATCTGATCCCCACAACAACAACCCTGTGAGGTAGGTTGGGCTGAGAGTCTGTGACTGGCCCAAAGTCACCCAGTTGGCTCCATGGCTGAGCGGGGACTCGAACCCAGATCATCTGAGTTCCAGTCCCGTGCTCTTAATCACTGCACCACACTGGCTCACCACAATTATGCATTTCTAGTGTGCCTTCACTGAAAGAACAGTTCCCTCATCGGCTTTTAAATTAGCAGAGTATGGACTGATGCTTAGGCAATAACTGCAGGTTACAGGAAGACAAAGGGACTATCAGCCGAACGGAGCAGTGGACAGCGTGGGGCTCCAAAATTGCCCTCGGCATGGGAGTCGGGTCCATGCCTGTTTCTGAATCCACTAGGAAAATGTTGTAGGGTTTGGGCTTTCCTCTATCAACACTGCAAATGAGTCACTACGTGCAAAGTATGCCACTTTAAAACCCCTTCTGAGAACCAGGGCCATGCTGTTTTACAGTCCAACACAAAATAGAGCAAGGAAACATCAGAACAATTGCCCTGTTACCATCTTAGCTGCATAAATAAAATAGAGATTAAACAAGGCACTCTTTGCCATCCAGTTCTCTGGCTGAGCTTATCAAACTGGGATTAAAAGCAGGAGACAGAGAAGAAAAGGACTGGCTGTAATTTGTTATTATAAGGCAAGCTTAAGTCACCAGAAACACGCAAGCTCATAATAATGGCCAAGACACAACAAGCCCGATTCTCGGAGGGCAGCTGTCTTTAAGATACAATATGTACAATATAATGTGATAAAGAAATGTGAAATATAAAGTGTCAAACAGAGGAAAATGCAATCAGTTCCCAGACTTTAAACTGAGGAATTAAACAAGGCAATAGCCTTGAGGAGAGCAGGACCGTCTGATCTTTCTCACAGCAGGTGCTGCCTCTATTCCCCCTGTAAAACTGTAAATAATCAAAATCAATGGGAGTCTTTTGAAGGCTCAGGAACTCGAACAACAACAAAAACAATGTCCAGGTATATCCAACAACAAAAGAGCCATTGCTGGGCTGGAGAAGTATTATTTTGTTCAGAACAGGAAAATGAAAAGAATAGATGCTTCAGCAAATTTGCAGGGCTCCCCTTGACAAGCCAAAGGTTGCTGGTGGCGCTTTATTTTCCTTTGTCATTCATGTAGAGGCTTCTCTGAGCTCATGTCAGAGGCTTCTGCAAATGTGTATTTGTGTCCAGCTCACAAGAATTGCAGATTTTGAGAATCCGATCATGTGTCTTCTTACCGTGTGTAGCAATTTTGGAAACCTGGCTATGAGGTCAGGAACTTTCCTGTCGTCATAACTGGATTTTTGCATTCTCTTCCCACTGCAGCCAGAACGGAACTGGGTGCTTTTCTGAGGTTTCAAGAGTGACCTCAAAGACGGGTTTAGTGGGCACTCCAGAAGAAAGGAAGGGCAAATAGATGATCATCATGAAGTGCCTCGACCTTCTTCCCTCCTACTTGGAGGCAGGCAACCTCTTCACTCCTCCAGGCCTACTTTAGGATTCCCATAATCCTCCAAGGCCTGGAGTGTTGCTGGCAACCAGGCACTCCATTGTACCTCTCATGCAGTTTTGGGGAGCTTTGGGCTGGTCAGAATGGTGGCCCATTCCTTCTCGACAGTTTGCCAGTTAATTCTTCATGCTGTTTCTGGCCACCACTGCCACCCACAGCCGGACTTCTACTTGACCCATCATCCAATAAACCCTTTGCGGGGCGGGGGGGTTGGCCCTGGAGAGCACCAAGGGCACGTTGCCCTGGGCTCCCACAACCTGGCGCTGCACCCCTGCAATTTACTCCCCTCCCTGCCCCATATTGAGCTTCTGGAGGTCAAGCCCTATAGATGGACAGTCAGGAAAAAGCATTAAAAGGACTCCAAACATCTCTGTTCATGGCAGAACAGGGGCATTAATGTAAAAGAGGCAGCTAACAGAGGAACCAACTGGGTTCCTGGTGAATAAGGACTGCTAGGACTTATAAAAAGTCTCTTTTGGGCATGCTGCATCACAGGCTGTGTACTGAAAAGACTGCCGATTACCTTCATCTCAAGGTTTATCAGTGTTTAACGTTCACATTGATGTAATATGCAGCACTGGCTAGAACCACTGATGTGTTGCTGGTGCTTTCAGGCGTCCCTCTGGGATTCCTGTTCCTTAACTCAGCAGCAGCTTATAGAGTATCACAGAGATTATACAACTGTCAGTCTCTCTTGGGGGAAGAAAGCTGTGATCATCATGTTGCACCTGAAGTGACAGATGGAGTAAGATTTCAAGCATCCTGGCTGAGAAAGGGAGGCACTTCGTGATCCTGCATCGGGTTCAAAAGCATCCCATGCATCTGGCCGAGGTGGGTTGGAGGAGGGCCTGTTCAAACCATGAGCCTGCGGTCACTCAGAAAACTGGACAACACAGGGGCTGAATCAGGAGAGACATTCCTTCAATCGATCTTCTGCAGAGCATTTATCACCATCCTGTTGGAGAACTTCCAACAAGTGCACAGGTGCAATGTTTTTACTCTGATTTTGTTGTGTCTTTGTATTGTATTTGGTTTTATGTGTGATACAGGCTGCCTTAGTGCCATTTCTGGTAGAAAAGCGGCATACAAATATAAATAAATAAATAGATAGATAGATGTAACGTGCATAGGCCCAAGTTGTGTGGTTGATTTTCCAGACAGAATCCAGGGATTGGCCACACCATCTGGGACTGGATTTGGAATGCATGCATCCTACCAGATGCCCCTATATGGATATCCAGTGAAGTGGATATGGCTATCCAGTGAAGTACAGAGCTTGATATTTGCTTATCTCCCAGTCACCAAACCAATGCACAGATCATTACTGGATTGCTGAGGGATGCCATGTGGAGCTTTGGCCGGTGATGCATAATTTGGCTTTGTTTGCCTACTCCATTCCGAGTTCCTCTGGAGGCACCATCACTGGCTGTTAAGGATATGATATTTGGACTTACAGCTTTCATGTTGATTACCCCATGATGGGACAGTACAGGAAGTCACAAATCATCAGGGAATTCTTAGATGTGTCATAAAGTGGAGGGGATTTTCCAACCAGGGATTAGGATCCCAGAAAGGCTGAAATTTGGACCTCAGACCTATGCTATATATAAAGCTACTGTTAATGGCTTGGGGACAAACTAGGTCACCTGGCTACCCTACTGGTAATGCCTCAACTCCCTTCTTAACCAGATAGCCTTCTTGGAACAGTGGGTTGCACATTCTCTCCCCACAAGGCATGTCTCCTCTTCAGTGGGTTGGCTGGTGCAAGCCACCTAGACCCAAATCCTTCAATATTTCACAGAGGAAAGTAGAGAAATGCTTGTCACAGGATGATTTCAGACCAAGTCTCACTGCCAAGGGTTCCCCCACTCCACTCCCTGCCTCTTTTGCATGTCTGGAGACTCTCATCTACTGTTTGGACTATACTTCTTTACTTTGAGTCAGCCAGTTTTCCAAGGACCTCAAAGGCAAGAGGTGCCTATTCCTTAGATTAAAGGAAACATGGTGGGCCTGTAATGGGTTTATCAGTAGCTCAAAATACATCTCAGCTGCTGTCAGGCATGAAAGGACTATATTGCATGGTGCCTTCACAGGCATGTCTTCTACCCAGTACGCACCATCAGATCGTAAACTATTAGAGGCCAAAAGAAAGCAGCGTGGGGGACACAAGAGCAGAGAGCAGCCTCTCCTTACACATCACAGTATGAATATCATAACAGGGCAACCCCCAGTGCAGGTTGAGGGACAGACTAGAGTCGTGGCACACTAGAAGGATAGGAATGGCTCCTGATCAATTTATTTATTTATGATATTTATATGCCGTACTTTGCAAAAGCCTCAGGAGGCTGTGGGCCTCATACTCGGCCAAGTCTGATCTGAATGGGAAGCACACATGCACATGCTATCCCACTGACCTGCTGTAAAATAGGAGGGGCATTTTGGGGATTTTTTCTTCTCAGGATGAAACTCTGGGGTGGTAAGCCAACATGCCTCCAGCAGGCACAGACTCCCTGCACTGGCTGCTATTTTTTTTCCCTAAAATGCATATAATATTCTTCTGGGGCATTCTGTGGAACAACACAAGCCACTAGTCCTTAGGGCATCTGCCACTTCCCTTATAAGCCCCCGGAATGATGCTTCATCTACAGCATTTTGGATGGGACAGAGCTAAATGCTAATCACTAGCCTGCCACCAGTGGGGCAGAGTAGTACCAGCCACTATCTGCCACCAAGATCACGCCTAGTTTCAGCCACCATTTTGTTCTCCCCTCCCCCACCCTGCAAACTTAGAGGCAGAACTTGAAATATTCAGACTTTTGACTCAGCCTTGATCCAGGACTCAAAGTAGTATTTTTCTCTCTCCATTGTCTCCTCAAAAAACCCAAGGCTGCTAAATCTTTTTTAGGCTGTTACTTGTCACTAGAACACTGCAAAAGTGAAAATGCTTTAAAACAAGGACTGCCAAGGAAGAAATGTATTTCTATTTCCTGGTATTCACAAGACTCTGATTTTATAGTTTCAAAGCCACATCCATCACATCCCAGTTTGAAAAATAACTCCAGAGATTAAGGCCATGCTTGCTGCAAACCACGGTTTGCAGATAAAGCTTTTGTAAGCCATGGCTTGCAAATTGGCTTGCTTCAAACTGTAGTTTGTAAATCAGAGCCCAACTCATAAATGTGTGTTCTCTCCCTCTTTTGAAGTGTCAGAAACATCAGGGTGATTCAGCAGGGTCTCTTGTGTTTGTATGTGCACAGCTGCACATACGCTACAAATTAATTCCTCTGTACCACTGCTTTGGCTGGCAGGAGCTGGGACGGAGCAACAGGAACTCACTTCCGCTGTGCAGATTCGAACCGGCGACCTTTTCGATCTACCAGCCCAGCAGCACAGCTGTTTAAACCACTTAAACCGTCATGGCAGCAGTTTAAACTGTTGGCAGTGGTTTAAACTGCCAACCTTGCAGTTGGAAAGCCTGCAAATGCAAGTAGATAAAAGGGTACCACTTTGGTGGGCAGGTAACAGCATTCCGTGCACCTCGGTGTTTAGTCATGCCGGCCACATGGCCACAGAGACTGTCTGCGGACAAATGCTGGCTCCCTCGGCCAGGGAACAGAGATGAGCACTGCCCCCTAGAGTCAGGCATGACTGGATGTAACGTCAAGGGGAAACCTTTACCTTTACCATTGCTTTTAAAAATACTGCATTTAAAGCCGAACAAAATCAAAGTGGCGTTTGTTGACGTCCTGCACTCCCTTAGAATGTCTCCTGTTTCTTTCCAAAATCCACATCCTACTTTTCTAACTGGTCCCACAGTTTTCCCTGACAAATCAAAGTGAGCCACCTCTTAGCACCCACGGGGTCTGTTGGAACGAACCCAGCATTTGCTTTTCCTATTTTGGAGGATGGGGTCCTAAGCAACTCTCAACAACTAAAACAGTGGTCTTTGGCCATTTCCTACATTACCCTTCCTTTATTGTCCCCAGCAGTGCATCAGGGTTGTTTCAAACTTTAATGAATCATGACGAGCAAAGAGTGTTAATCATTTTAATTGCCCAGGAGCCTGAAATTAGATTTAACGGTCTGATAATGTATCTTTAAAGGGATACGACCCCCTCTCTCATGCACTCTCTCCCCCTCTCTCAAAACACACACACCCAAACCGATTCTAATAATTTCTATTTATCTTTGGTGACATTAGCCGTTCGACCGGCCCAGCCATCAGGCCGCCCTGCACTGGCGTTCCGTTCCAATGTGGCGCTGTACAGTTTTTCATTATCATTAACGTGCTCCTGGTGGGCAGAGTGCAGTGTGGTGCCACTGGTCACACTTCATTGCTTTATCTTATATGACAAAGAGGGATGATGTGTTTCAGTCCAGGGCCAGGAGACGAAAGCGAGAGGTGGCCCGCGAATCACTCCCCCTGCTGCCTAGGAACCGCGCGAGGGCTGCCGCGCACGACTCGCTAACAGCACGGAGGGGCAGACAAATAGATTTTCCTCTATATTTATACCCGGCATCATTCTTCCTTTCAAGCTTTTCAGAGCAGGTAGCTGTTTTATATGAAATGAACAATCTTTATAGACGTACCAGAGCCATAACAAGGCTGATTTTCAGCGAGGCTGAGGTATATAACTCTTGCCGAATTGTCAGGCCTCTTGCTCAACAAATCAAGCCTAACTTATGATGTTTGCAGTGTAATTTTTATTCCTGTTTGACTAGCCAACTACCCGGTGGTAATAGGATGTTGGGAAAGGGCAGTAGCAATGTTTGTACATGCCATGATTGATAGGCCAACTCTGCATTTTTCATTTATATCTCCCGATTCCAAATCAGTTAAGTTTAGGGGAAAAATGAAACAAAATGGCAAGAAAAATGCTGGCCGATTGCAAGCCCGGCACTCTCGTAGATCTGAGTTCATCTCACATCTGCTGGAATTGTCTGGGAACATTAAGATATCTAAATGAAAATCAATACTCTATGTGCCAGCATTTACTACCAAGAACAAGTATCCAGAGACCTTGGCTAATCAGGCTTTCAGGCTTGTATTCCAGCCCTCGTCGGAACCCCAGGGGTGTCCTAATTGGCCCAGACTAATCAGAGAAGAGTTAAATTTATAACCACGAAAGACATCTTGTTTTGCTCACCAGTACTTGCTTGGAAGCTGAGTGGCTCACCTGCAAGGTGGTAAGCGTGATGGCCACCAGTCAAGCAAGAACTGTTTTTCGCCAGTCAGAAAGGTAGAAAGAAAGACAAATTTATGGCTTCCCATAAAAACCAGCCAGGCACACTTAAGCTTTTGGTAGGTACGGTGCTATCAAACCTCTCTCACACAAACTGCATATTTCCTCCACGTAAAAGCTCTCCATCTAAACCTCATGTATTAGAGACATGAAAGGAATGTTTTAGAGCTAAAAGCCCCCAGTCTACTCTTTGATCTCCCTACTGATTTAAAAAGTAAGGGGGAGACAGTCGGAAGGAAGGGAGAGAAGTAAATATGTTCAGAATCGGATACTGCAAAACCTGATGTTAATAAGAGTGTGTCTTAGGGGAGGGGAGTGTTGGGCTATTAGGTGCACTTATGGGTCACGGAGAAAACTTATGTCATCCCCCCCGCCAAAGTGTAGTTATTCTCCCAACACTAAATTAACCACTGAGAAAATGAGTTGCAAGTCCCTGACACTACATAGTCCAGTACCACTGCTAGGCTGGTCACCTATGAATAAGCAGAAAAAGTTACATGTATCACCATAAAAGAAAAAAAAAGAATGACATGGATTTGCATAAAATTTGCATGTGGTCATTTATAACTATGCATGGAAACTTAGAAATAATTGTTATCATTTAAAAAGTAGTACTCACCAGAATGGAAAATGGTGATGCAGTACCTGTGTGTTTTGTTAAGTTTGCTACCCAGATATTAATAAATACATAGATAAATAAATGGTTGATGGACAAATTCAAGGCCAGCTCCTGCTTCATAGGTTTTCCTCTTTAAACTGGGTTTGTACTGCTCAGCCCTTCAAGAAGAGGATGACTTCAAAAAGAGGGAAGAAAAGATATATAGCCACTGCCCTGGTCAATTCTGTGGATGGGCTTGTGTTTGAAGCACAGAATCCGAGAAACCAATGGGAATTTCATAACCATCTATCAGAATAAACCATTCCAATAAGAACATATGAGGAGTCACTCTGGATCAGATCACTGTTGTGTAAACAGCAGTCCAACAAGCTGTTTACACAGTGACCAATCTGCTGCCCATGGTGAACCCACAAGCAAGACATAAATGCAATACCACCCTCACACCCATGTTCCCCAGTAATTGGTATACAAAGTATGCTGCTCCTTCTACTGGAGGTAACATATAGCCATCGGAGCGAGCCACTCTCCTCCATGAATTTGTCCAATCTCCTTTTGAAGAGATTCAAATTGACAACCATCACTACAGCTCATGGAAGTGAATAGTTTTACTAAGCACTGTGTGAAGAATCACTTCCACTTATCTGTCCCAAAACTCCCGCCAATCAGCTTTCCATATCCACTTTCTCCACACCATGCATCTCTTTGTACTTCTGCATCATATCTCTTCTATCCCTGTCCTTGTCTGTTTTCTTGCCAACTTTGCATCCTAAGCACAGAATCTGGTCAAGTCACTGGAGAATTAACCACTCACTTTGCTCTTCTGAACTTCAGTATATTGTACTAAACTCAGTGGAACTTATTTATGTACCAGCTCACATAAGACTGGGCAATAATACCTTTTTGTTCCAGGAACAGTCTCTAGAAAGGAGAAGGAGGAAAATCACTGTGGGGCCAGGGCAATATTTGCTTATGAGAAACTGCAGTGGTGTATCCATTGTAAAGCTGAACAGGACAAGTAAAAACAAAATGCTTTATATGTGCATTCGAGTATAATTCTGAGAAATGGCCCTTGTGGTTTGATCTCATTCCTATGACACAAATTATGGAAAAAGAATTAGATATCACATAGTTACTGTTACAGAAAATCCAATGTGCACATGAGGTGCATTTGTCTCTCTCTCTCTCTCTCTCTCTCTCTCTTTCTCTCTCTCTCTCTCTCTCTCTCTCTGTGTGTGTGTGTGTGTGTGTGTGTGTGAGAGAGAGAGAGAGAGAGAGAGAGAGAGAGAGAGAGAGAGAGAGAGAGAGAGAACAAATTCCCAACCATGGAACTGCTGTGCGCTACAGTCACTTGTCAATGAATTTAGGAGTAATTTACCAGCTTTTATGAAGCACCACTTGACTTCTGATGATTTGTGAAATTTACTGATAAATTTGTTCTTGTTCTTTATGCAGGATGGGGGAAGATTTGTTTGGGTAAAGACTGAGAAGTTAAAACTGGGAGACCACATATGCTCCCCAGGGTTGCCTGAATCATACCAAGACATTCCGCAGCATTCATTTTGGGTGCCTTCTTTGTGTCCATTATAATGGGAGTCTGCTTAAAATCAATCAGTTGTCAAATACTGTATTCATTTTAATGGCTTCCTGCATGGCAAAGTCGGTAAAGCCATTCCAGCATGTTCATGACATGCTGAGGGGTTTCCTTTGCTTTTGTCAGATCTCACCAGCAAATGCAGTTAAACCCTGTCACTTCATTTACCTCAGAATCCTCTCTGGTACTCCCATGATGCAAGTTGAGTCTTCCTTTTTTTCAGTCCCCCTGCTCTATTGCTCCATCTCCCCATAGGATTTCTTCTCCACAGCAATCCTGGGAAAACCATCACCCCCGAAGTGGCAATGCAAAGAAGTCAGCCAAAGCGTCAAGCTGCAATAGAACTTAAACTAACTTAATAAATAAAAAATTCAGCAAAGCACATTTGTGGGATGAAGATGCAGAATCAAGACTGGTCAGCATAATCGAATCCTGCTTCTCCAAAAATCCCAAGATATGGTAATCCAAATTCCACACATTCCATAGAACACTCTGTTTCTTCACCAGCTGCTCCATTCACCCTGGTGATAGACGTACACTTCACCACGTAGCCACATCTGAGAGACTTGCAAAACCTCCTGTGGAAATTCAGACTGAGGAAATGTCAGTTTGCAACATGAATTGGCTTGATTAATGTCTAGCAAATTTTACCATGATCTTCATTTCGCCTCAGCACAATGAAGTCATTGGAACTCTGCAAGCCAGTGGGATGATTTTTCCTGAGATTTTATCCAGAAATACGATGAACTTTGCTTGGGAGGACTTTTGTGTCTGGATTGGACTGGGAGATAACACATTCTCATCTCTTCTCCATGCATGGAGGGCAGTAAGAGCCAGGGCCAGCCCTGCCATAAGACAGAGTGAGGCAGCTGTCTCAGGTGGCAAATGCTCAACAGCAGGAAAGTGGGAAAGTCCACCTGGTTGTTCCCCTCTCTGCGTGACATGTGGCCTGCCCTGTGCCCAGGTATAGTAGAGGACATTATCCCATCTCCAGTGCTGAATCAGTAACATTCAAGTGCTAGTCCAGTTGGCTTCTTTACATGAAATAGAGTAGACAGCATCTCAGGCAGCATCGCTTATTAGACTGGCCCTGCACAGAATACACCTTTCCTTTCTGCCTGCCTGGGGCACCTGCCCTGCTTCTGCCACCATATATACCTATACATGGAGATGAAAAGCTAATAGCACATATAAAATAGAGGCCACATAGACCCCGATCGCAAGTTCAGTTTGGTGTATCAATGACGTGGTCATCATGTGTGCTGAAGAGGAGACTATCAGTGCCTAGTAAACTTGCTGGCTATGTGCTACCTCCCTTTCCAGGGGCGGTATGCCTGCAAACACCAGTTGCTGAGGAGCTTGGGCAGGTGGAGGTCTTGCACCCATCCTGCTTGAGGGATCTGTAGGCAGGTGGTTTGCCACAGTGCATATGGAATGCTGGACTAGATGGATCTTTGATTTGAACCAGTATGTTTTTGTCTACGTTCTTACATGCTCTAGTTGAACCGTAAATCCATGACAGATGGGCAAAAGCAAAAGTACTTTCCCACTCCCCATCATGTGTAAGGCAACAAACAGGTCCATGGTTAGAAATGTTATGACACTGTGGCAAGCATCACTGAAAATCAACCGAAACAGGAATGCAGGTAGCCTTAGTGCTATAAATTTATTCAATCCTATTACTTCTAAGTGGAAACTTAAGTAGAATATTGGCTGACCTTTTTACAAAAAGAAAAAGAAAGAAAGCTAAACAGTGAACAGGGCCTAGATGCAACATTTGCCTCAGAAGCAGATGAGACGCATGGTCCAAGATTCAAGCCAGAAGACTAGAAGCCGGAACTGAGTAGAGTTCATCCAAGGGTCAACCCAGAAGTCAAGGATGAGAGAAGATCTTAATGCCCAGATCTACAGATCAGAAGCAATAGAAGAAAAATGACATTGACCCAACAATGTTCCAAACTTCTGGGGGCCTCAGACTGATTGATTAATTACATTTCTAGGCCACCAATGGATGAAGCTCTTATGGTTGACATCAAAGCCATGTTCTCCCCTGAATTCCAAATATCAGCTGAGGGCTGAGGGGTGGTACATAATAACAACAACAACAACAGAAACTCCCTTCTTTTCCCCTGCAGCAGATTAAGACAAAAGGCTTTGAATTATAGCCTTTTATTATGTTAAAGCAGGCCAGCCAAGACAGGCTTTGTGATACAAAGAAGGGAGTGTAAAGGTTGTTAGCAATGAGCATCCATCAAGTTAATGAACCAGCTAATTTAGGATTAAGTTCTGTCCATACTAGGAGTTGATTCCAAATTGAATTCCCCTTCCCTTTACCAGCAAATGGAATTAACTCCACCTTCAGGGAGGTTCCTACTGCTTGTAAGCCAGAAGATAGGAATGCTGGATGTTGTTTCATTGGCTAGTTCTCTTGCCCTGGCGTAGGACCATGGGACTTATCAAGCTTCATCCATCCCTGACCCTCCCTGTTCCATAGTGTTTCCCCATGAATCAGAGGTATTCTGGTTCTCACCAGCCACTTGGCTTATCTCAAACTTTATTGGCCTTGGTATTTCAGCTAATCATTCTGACTTAGATTCTTCTTCTGGTTTAGATACAGAGTTTGAGCTATCCACCACGAGATGCTACATTTTCAGAGAAATGAGCCCAGATGCTACATTTACAGGAGCTATCAATCTTTGGAGGTAAAGCTAGCTTAGATAGCTTTACCCAGAGGCCCAAAGAGGTTGAATTCAGAGAAGAGCAGTTGGAAACCCCGTATAGCCTGACATCTGATTGGGTGTGCCCCATAGGTTCCATGGTAACTATGTCCTTGTAGTAATCTGGGAGCAACTTATCCATATCATCTAAATCCAACAACAGAAAGGCAGTCCTGTATCAATCTGAAAATCTAAATAAGACTGTTCATTTAAGAAAAGTTTAATGTCATTCTAGTGACCGAATCTTAGTCTTGAGAATTGTGACTAGGCCAAGTTGTAAATGTGGTCTGACATAATCTCTGCTGTCCATAAATTCTAGCATTTTATCTTTTCTTTCAGCGTCGTCGTTGTTGAGCCTAGAGCTGTTACTGTTTACTCATAATGCCCTGCTATATGAGATTCTTATAAGCGAATTCACTATAGCAACAGAAAAACTTTTGCATCACTTAGTTGTTCTTATTCCATGTAATGAAGACAGATGTTTGTTTTGTTAGAAAGAGGGTCTGTTGACATTTTTCATTTGCCATTATCTTTCCAACATCCTTCCATAATTAATCCAGATGTGTCAAGTTCTTTGTTGAAAATTAATGTAACTCCTTCAAGGATGTCTCCTTCCTTATGGCAGTAAAGGCCTTAAGTGCCCTTCCTTTCTGACTGTGAATCCAATATATCTTCTCATTTTAAGCTTCCTTGGACTCCACCCCTCCTCCTTCCTGTTTCCCGTGCTTGGCATTCCTCCCCAGAATCACTACAGACAAGGTGACTAAGCCTTTGTCCCTTTTTAATAACTTAAAAAAAAAACCCTCTTCAAAGCCCTCAGAGCCCCCACAATGCTCTTGGCTTCCATTCCCATTCTAAAAAGGAGGGAAGGAAGGAACTTTCCTGTACACCTCATGCAAAGCCAAAACACTTTCTTACCCAGCCCCATTCAATGGGTAGGTAATAGAGAGAAGGCAGTCATGGCATTGAGATATGCTTAGCCTATTTGTCTTTCAAAGGAAGAACCTGAGGTGAGGCACTTTCATTCCAAAAAACCCTTTATGGACATTTTCTTCCTCTTCTTCCCACCACTTGCAAAGATGAGGGAAGCGCAAAAGCAGCAACCAAAGAAATTCTAAAGCACGCTGAGAATTAGGCTGAAAAACAAAAGCCACGAGTGCAGCAGGAGAAAACATGGGAGAAATGAGAGGACTGCACTACTAAGAAACAAGACAGGACTGCTTCCCACCTTCATGCGTGCACACACACTTTAGAAAGACTCGTTTATTCATACGAAATTGGAAGCAAATTTACAGTGCAATGCTCTGCATATATATCTATATCACTAAGCCTCACTGAGTTTACTGGGACTTCTTCTCAGATAAGCCTCATGCTGTGATCCAAAACTAGTTAGCTGGGAGTAGGTCGCATCAGGCTCAATGAGATTTACTTCTGGGTAGATGTAATCAGGATTGTACAATGTTCTCTCCAAGGAGATTCACCTGGCGCCTTCCTTATATTATTTTCAGTGCCAGGTAAAGACCTTCATTTTAAAAAAAATATTTTAATACTTAATAGTTAACTTTGTTTGTATTTTTCTCCATATTTTATGAACATTGTATTTTATTGGGTTTTATTTTATGACTTTGAGCCACCCCGAATTGCTATGGCACAATTGGGTGGCATACAAATTTTTACATACATAAATAAATAGATGGGCAGAGAGAGAGAGAGAAGAGGGTGGTATCTGCATGTTTGGAGGTGCCCCTTAATTTGAAGAAGTACAAAAACAGGGAAACACACAGAAAAACAGCTCAATAGCAATTCAGACTCAATTTTCATTGAATATTGACTGTCAGCTGGGAAAGAAAGCTCCAAGATGAAGAGGAAGGAGGTGGAATCTTGTGTTTACGGAGGACAGCAGCTTTCCTAGTAGGGATAAGACTTCACTGCCACATTCCATTGAAATTCCCACTTGGAGTGCTTCATGTTGAACACCAGTTGATGATGAAGATGCAATAGGCTGCATCTATAGAATTTTATGCCACCACCGCTGCTTGGATCTTTATAATTGTTGAGTTAACTTGAAAAGAGTTTGTATTTTTTTCATTATCTTTTTAGGTGGAATGCTATATTAATGCAAAATATGTATGCTTAAATTGTTGCAGAAAGGGACTTTTGCTGACCCACGCTGTAGGAAGGACTGAAAATAATTTTGCCTGGTTTGTTTTTATGAGCTTACCAAAAGTCACAAATTGCCTCATAAACATTCAGATGTGGGAGAAAATGGACATGCCAGATCCAACCCTCAGGCAGCGGGCTTGGAGAGCTTAGCTCTTCAACACTTGGCCTGGAATCTCTGTGGATTTGGCCCGACAGTGGTGGCAAATTAAGTTCGCCACCTCTCTTTTACGAAAAGCTCCCATCTTCAACAGCTGTTTGAGGGGCAGTTACAACATGGTCCTTTCCCTGCTGGGAACAGCGGCAGCCACGGAACTTGGCACCAGAGACGGTCCACACCGAAAAACTGCGCCTACTTGCACTCAGCAGACCTTTGGCAGTCCGTCACCCTGAGAGTGGAAAACTGACTGAGATGGGGATATTCTGCAGCTTCCACTTGTAAAGAGGGCTGAGATTTGCATTTTTCATGCCAGAGAAATCTATGGAAATTCAGATACATGTTGCATAAACTGTGCAAACTGAGGCCAGAATTTATGCACATTTCCCTGGCTTTATATATATGCAAATTGTGGCGTACTGTAAAAGTGGAAGACTGCACGCTGGCTCGGCTCACATCAGAATGAGTCAGCACCAGTGCCGGGTCATTGATCCAATCCAATCCACTGGATTTTGCCCCCACTCCAGCCCTGCAAAAAGCAGGAGACCTCGCACAACCCTAGTTTAGAGGACTGAGAATTTTCTTCATTTCCCTTTCTCTGAGAATTTACTAAAATGTCCTTAATATACAGAATGGAATGAACTTGAGATGCTAAAAACCGAATAAGCAAATGCACAAGAAGCAAAATGGATAGATTCATTCTCCCCAGCTGAAGAACCCTCATGCTTTCAAGATCTCCTCTGCCTGCATTCACCAGCCCTTTTCACTTGGGTTTTCCCCTTTTTAAAGAGGAAGGAAATTTTCACATTGCAGATGCACTCAGGCGGAGGACATGACTTGTGTAATCCTAATAAATCAGAAGGTTCCCAAGTGGCAAGAGCAACAGGGGAATAGAGAAAGAGCAGAGTTGCACATTGACCTTACTGAGAGCTCATTGAGAAATGATGTCCTCTTAAACAGACTCCTGTAGAGATGCTCTGCATTTCCTCTGACAAATTGGAAATGCTTCTGACGGCAGCATTCCTAGCAAAATGGGGCTGATTTAGCTAGGAACTAACTGCCCCCATTATCTTCCGGAATGAAAAAGACCATTTAAAAAGAGAAAGCCCTGGGATTTGAGGACCACTGGAAGCAGTACAACTGAAGAATCATTCCCATCTGCCACCACCAAAGCAGTTAATTACCCCAGGGAAAATTTCTCATCCACAGGACACACAAGTGTTGACTTCCATGAGTATTTTTAAACCATAATTTTCCCTTGGAATATTCGATAACACTTGAAATTTTAGCAGGGGAAAAAACAGCTTAGCTTCTTTTTCATCCATCATGAATGAGTATAAATCTGAGAGTCCCGATAATAAGTATTTTGGATGTTCTGTGCTTCCACTTCTGCCCTTTGGATCATAATGTTATGTGCAATGATACTTTGCCTGCACCACCACATCTAAAAGAACATCAGTGAGATTAAAGTATGTGTTGTAACAAACCATCCTTGTTAGTGAAGCTTTGCATGACAAGATTGCAACCTGTAATTATTGTCCCCTAAGGTTGACTACCTTAAGGGGAAAAATAAACAAGAAAGGGAAAGAGGGATTTCTAATAAGATCTATATGTCTGTGTCTCAGGCTTATGTACTTTACTCAGCTTACTTTATTGTGTTTGTAAAGTTTTAAAAAATAGGTTAGTCCTCCTGGGACTGATAGAAACACAACAAAGAAGAGGGTGGGGAAGTCATTTTGGGGAATGTTAATAAAAGTTTTCATAAAAATGATGGGTCTCCAAGAATAATGCTTGAGTATAAAACCTAATCATAAAAGGACATTTTCTGCTGTGGTACACGGTGCACAAATTTGATTCATCAGACTCTTTGTTTATGGTACTGCAGGACATCTCGAGTTGACTGTCACAATGGGATTATAATAGAACAAATTTGGAGTAGCAAACTCACCTTAACATCACCTATTATGGGGCACAGTTGACAAACAAAGAATGCTAGCTTGCATTTTGTCCATTATGTTAATACATTGCAACATCTTGAAATGGTCATTTTATTTGTCTGAAAGTCACTGAAGAAAATAACAAAGCTCCATAGGCGTACATTGAAGAAGAAGCACTGCAGTTTCCCAGCTCACCTTGGGTTTATCAAAATGGAAGCTGTCCCAAGAGTACACTTTTTCTCTCTCTCTCAATCATAAATTGCTCCCTCATTTCTTTTTTCTTTAATTACAATGTCACATTTCATCTTCAAGAATGCTAACTATGGTTGCACTAGCTTAATTAACTATTGGAAATCAGGGTTCAAATCAGATTGGCAGACCCTAATGCATTAAGAAACCCGGTTAGCATTGCATCAGAACATATGAAATGCAAAAACTTTGTTAAGGCTGACATAGGATAGGAGAAGGAAGAGAATGGAATGTATATTATCATGAAAGATCTTGATTATGCATTTTTTATTTAAAACTTTTATACCAGAATAGTTCTCAAGACAGCTCAAAACAGTAACAGCACAATTAAAATACAATATAAAACATGTAATAAAATTGCCATCTTAAAATGCCATCAAACTTCAAACTTTAAAATAATGGTTGAATAAAAAAGGATTTGGCCTGACACCGAAAGGAATAAAGCGTTGGTGCCCGGCCCACCTCTCGGTACAGCAGGTCTGAGAGTTGGAACGCTACCACAGAAAAGATCCTTCTCTGACTAGCCCCTCTTCTAACCCTCTTCAAAGAGGGCTCCCGAAGAGGGACCCCCATGGAAGATCTTAGGGTTCAGGCGGGTATATATGGAAGAAGATGCTTTTTCAGATATCCAGGCCCTAAACCATTTAGGACTTCGTACATCAAAATTAACACCTTAAATTGGGTCTGGACTTCAGTTGCTAGCCAATGCAGATGGTACAGGACTGTTGTTATATGGTCTCACCTGCCAGTCCCCATCAATAGCTTGACTGCTCCATTTTGTACCAACTGAAGTATCTGGACTGTCCTCAAGGGCCGAGTGTGTTACAATAGTCCAATGAGGAGGTTAGCAGAGCATGGGTCTCTGTTGCTGGATTCTTTTCATCCAGGTAAGGATGTAGTTGATGGATTAGCCAAAGCTGGTGGAATATGCTCCTCACTACAGCAGTCATCTGGAACTCCAAAATTATGCCTCCCGTCCCTTAGGGAGAATGCAACCCTGTCCAGAACAGGGCAGATATCTGGATCCATTAGACTCCAGGGGTAGCGGGAGCAGACCATTTTAATAGGTCCTGTCACCCTTACACAAGCGAAAAGAGGAGAACAGTCTAAATCTCAGAAGGAAGTGATCTGACCATGACAAAGGGGTCAGCATCAAACCCCTCACATCCAGATCACTGTCCTCCTGCCCAGTCAGAAAAAACAGGTCAAGAGTGTGACCTTTCTCATGTGTTGGGTCACTGACATGCTGAGATAGCCCCATGGTTGTCATGGCAGCCATAAAGTTCTCAGCCTCCCCAGATAAAACAGCCTGGCATGGAGGCTGAAGTCCACCAGAACCATCATTCTGCAGGACTCAACACCCAGTCTGAGACTCTTTCCATTAGCTCAGGTAGGGAGTGTGTTGGGCAGAAGCGTGCACGTTACACCAACAGAATCCCTAATCTGTCTTGATCACCCAACATAAGGTACAAACACTCCAGGCCCGTCTCCAAGTGGAAGCCTTGGAAACTTCAATGACAGGCTTTCGAGGAAATCTTGAGAGAGAGAGAGATTGTTTTGTACAGCCAACAGCCACACCCTCACTGGCCCTCAGGGTGAGGCTGGTGCTGCACCAGATACCTGTGTGGACACAGATGGGTAAGTGTAATACCTCCTGCTTCCTCCACCCAGGTCTCTGCAATACACACCAGGTCAGCCCCCTCATCCACCATTACATCATGGATGAGGGATGCTTTATCCTGGGCCAACCTGGCATTCAATAGCAGCAGCACCAGGCCTGAGGGCGGGTTGGAGGAAGAACCAGAAGAGGGGACCGCCATGAGACATCTGGCGCTCTTCTTTTATGGTGACATGTTAATCCTCCAATGTCATACCTTCCTCTGACCATAACCACCCTAACAGAAGCACCCTTCTATTCCTCAGGATCCCCCATAACTATTTTAAAATATACAATTTAAAAGAATAAATAAGCTGCTGAAATATAATTACAAGAGTAAGGTGCATATAAACAAACTACCTCTGTGCTTAACAGACATGAGAACAGGCTAACCCATTAACAGGCTGCTCAACTCTAGCTCCACCCTATCTCTACAGTGGCCACACCCCCAAAGTAAGGCACCCTCAACACATTCCCAGGGGCCCAATACACCTTTCTTCCATCGTGCATCTAAAGGAGGCCATGCGGAGTCCTTAGGTCATGTCCCCTCCAAGCACTGAGTGGATGCAGACCAGCTTAGCTTCTGCAGATCATGGCCCTCAGTAAACTCCTGGAAGGTTTTTTTCTTAGCTGTGCTTCTGCGATCCGTATCAGATTTTTGCACTGGTCTGGGGGGTCTGCACAACCTTTTCTGGTTTATCCAGTGAAACTGATTCATTACAAAGCCTTGGTTGTTCTGCCACGAGACCAATGTTCCACAGAATCCGGTTTGCGTGCTCTTCCTTGCAGTAGCCACCCTTTTGGGTTCATTCCCACTCTTCTGCATTTCCAAAGGACATATTCCCTGGAGCATCCTTGGAAAGCACATGATGCAGGAACCTCATTGATGGCTCAAGAAAATTTGGTCCGCAAAGCAGAGCTGAAATAGTCATAACCCTCCTATTGTGTAGGCCATTGGCTGATTTGCACCCCGCCTGTGACCACTGCTACAGCTTCTGCTAGAGCTCACACTTTTCAAAGGCTTGTGGACGTATTCAGGCTTCTACACCATTCCAAATACTTGTTTCCCACCTGGTGGGATCTCCCGGTGCATCCGGAGGCAGGTTGCTTCACCACATGAGCTGGCCCTAAGCTGGTCGCTGATCCTGGCCAGTGCCTAGGAGAGAAACCCTTTGAGAAATTCCACACGGAAGAAAGATGAAGCACCAGCACCATCATCACGATAATAATAACAATTCATTGTATTTCTGTGCCACCCAACAGCTGATGCTTTCTGGGAGGTTTGCAGTAAATAATCAACATTGATAAAACACTGCAAACAAAGTGATCTTGATATGATTGATGGTGTGTCCAGTAGGCTTCTCTGTGGTGTATTTTACCAGTGCCTAGGAGAACATGTTAGGTGAGGTGAGATTATAGTTTATTTCTTTGTGCTGCTGTTTTCACTCAAAAGGGCCCCAAAAGCAGCTTACAAGAGCACAGAAAATTCATACTCAAATGCATGTTTAAAGCAGTAATATCCTGACTGCTGTTTGAAGCAAAGCCGTCAAAGGAGAACTGGAGTAACTTCCAGTGCCACCCCACCCCAGGCTTCTTACAGGGATCCCAAGAGAGGGTAGCGGGACAGAGCACACGGTTAAAGGCTTGATGGAACAGCAGCAAATGAGGTTTTTGCCATCCAGCCTGCAAGGAGTGGGAACCACTTTTAGGGTGGAACGGACACCTCTTGGTTCAGAAGGAAGGGCAGGGATCCAGTCCAGGAGCAGCAACTTAGCATTAAGCTAAATTTCCCTAATAACTCCCCTTCTAGCTTTGCCGGTGCCTTCTGTTAATGATGTCAGCAGTGCACGTTGACATCTCAAAGCCAGCCCACCGGCCAGCTTTAACGTGATAACATAATAATGGCTGCAGTTAGAAGCCTCTTATCCTCCTCTCCTTGGATGGGGAAGGGGGAAAATACTGGTCTTCAACGCCATTATCACTATAATGGAATAGTAAACCTTTCATGCGAATCAGTAATAACGTCATTCTTAAAGGTCAAGTCTTCAGGGTGGCCTGATTATTCCTCTGGACCGTCTGTACTGTGTCTGTTCTATGGAAGCATTTTCCTGGGCCTGCGGTTCAGATTTGTTCACACTCATTCCTGTGGGGTTTTTATCATGCAAGACCTCGGGTGGAATCTCTTAGCAGTGAGCCCAGAGGACTCACTCCCATGGGAGTCCCGTCGGCACAGTGGTACTGCGAGTGTGGTTTTGCTTCTTCATCTACAGTTCCATAATCCTGGGAACGGTGTATACAAACCATATTCCCTGCATGCCTTTTTGATCATCTACATGTTCTGTGCCTACCAAAATTATATTCTCGGTGTCTTGCCTGCTCTTTTTGCTCACCGGGAGTTATCTTCGCATGAACCCTGGAGGCATGAGAAGACTGGCTCTTCATGCTCATGAACTTCTTGCTGCTGCCGAGCTCTGCTCTGACCTGGACAAAAGGACCGTGCCCTGCCTAACACACGGGTCCCCAGACTTTTCTGACCTGTGGGGACGACCACAGGATGGCTGCCATGGAGCACATTGCTGGTCACAGAATGGCTGCTGGGAGGGCCTGGTTCATCATAAATGAGCTCAGGGAGTGCGGGGAGAGTGATGGTGAGTTCAGAGTCTGAGAAACAAGGGAACTACCAAGTCAAAGGGGTGTGCGGTGGGGGGAACCAGGCTAGAGTTGCGAGGGGGAGAAAGAGCAGGGCAAAGTAGCAGAGAAAAGGCAAGGCTGGAGGAGAGCCGGGAAGAAGCAGTCTGCTAAAAAGCTGGGGGAGAAAAATTGCAGGGCCTCAGCATAAAAGGAAGGGGAAATAGCAAGGCAAAGAGGTGGAGGAAAGAAGAAAAACAAGGATAGAGACTGGAAGGAGGGAGGAAAAAGACCACCTAGCATTTTCCAAGGCTTTGTTTTGAAAGGTTTTATGAAAAGGGAAGGCAGGAAAGAGTCCTGCGCACACCACTGAGGCTTTCGGCAGGTGGCATGGCACCCACAGACATTGTGCTGTGGACCCTTGATCGAAGGAGACAGGGAAGACCAGTAAATGTTTATATAACAAAGAAAAATGAGGGGAGGGATTGTAGCTCAGTGATGGAGCACCTGGTTTTGCATGGAGGTGGCTTCAGACTTGGCATCGCGCTACCCAGCCAGTGTGGTGTAGTCATTAGAGGGCTGGGCTCAGGCGATCTGGGTTCGAGTCCCCACTCGGCCATGAAACTCACTGGGTGACTTTGGGCCAGTCACAGACTCTCAGCCAAAGCCTAATTCACAGGGTGAATTGTTGTTAGGGTGATAAAATGTAGAGGAAAGGGATTAAGCAACCAGCTTGGATTCCTTACAAGAGGAAAAAGGCGGGGTATTCATGTAATACATGACCAGATAAATAAATATCTCCGAGGGTTCAGAGATCAAGGGGCAGCAAGAAGGCTTCTGTTCCTGAAGCTCTGGAGAGCCCCAGGCAGCCTGGGGATCAATGCGGCTTGCCCTGAGGCCGCTTCCCATATGCAGCAGTGTCCTGAGCATTACAGGGGGGGCCATTTCCTGCCTCCGGGAAGCAACTGACCAGCCAATAGCAACATGTTTCCACTTGTAATATCTGCATCAATAATGAGGAAGGTGTTTTGTATGAATCTCCATTCCTTTCACACCCTAATTACAAAAGACAAGGGGGGAGGGAAGGAAAAAAACCCGGCTATGCTCTGTCTTTCACATCTCATTACATTTATTCGGCTTTATTACTAATTCTTTGTTAATATAATTTTCACCCTGGGAACTACATTTTTTTTAATCTAGTTACTCTGCTACATGAAACTCCTAAAGCAGGAAGTCCTTGATCACCACATCATATTTCTCTTGGTATTTTAAGTGACACACACCATATTGTTCCAAGTAGGCTCCATCAGCCAGCCGCTCTCTGGAGGTGCGTATCGCTCGCTCAGCTCACAGGTTCCTTGAAGAGGTTTTCATCTAGCCTGGTGGCCTAGAGAGACGAGGAACAGGAGCAGCATGGAAAAGCTCATCTCTGCACCTGGATCACTCTCCCTCTTCCTCGTGCTCGCTCTGCCTTGCCTCCAACATGGCTGCTTTTCATTTTACATTAGCAACGTGCCAAATTACATGACACCGCAAATGTACCTTAATCCCCACTTTCGTACCTTTGCCACTTGTTAGCAACACAAACCACCAAAGAATTTACAGCGCCGCAGCCACGCTTGGCTTATACCAGTTCAGTAAACAGGTCCCCGAAGGAAAGGAAGTCGCAGGCTCTTGCAGGCTCACACTGAAATGCCAGCCCAAAGGACAAGCTCTCTAATCCCACCAATGATGTCCCAAACCTATGATGGCTACCAGCCGACAATACCCACAGACCTCAATCCATTTTTATTGTATTCCGGCTGCAGTGCTGTATTTCCTGCCTCCCCTTAGCACCACACATACAGTGTACTTGAAAACAAAAATCTATAATATTGATCCCACAATGTCACCACAATTATTCTTTTGAAACAGCCATTGAAAACAAATTACATCTGCACTGCCTTTTCATCCGATTGCTCTGGGTGAGCAATGCTCACGGTAGCCCCTAGCGCTTTCAGTGTTAGCACTGTGTCACTAAAGACAGCGCAGCACAAGGCGGGGAGGGGGATTCAAGGGGAAAAGAGAAAAAGCCACCAGGAGCCTGCTTAATATGGGAGAGAAGGAAAGGAACGCATCAAATTAAGCAGATCACGAAAGGTCGCCAAGGAACTGGATGCAGCATTCCTTGTGTTTGGCAGTGTGCGAAGCCAGAGCGCTGTACAATAGCAACTACATGGGTTGACTCCCTGCATGACTTCATCCATACCACCGCTTCCTCTTCCTCACCTAAACCCCAAAGGATACTGAACTAATGGCATGTACACAGATGGAGCCATGAGCTTGGAGGCAAGAGCATCACCAACCAGTTGTGCAAAAAGACTGAAGCTGCCATCTTGTTTCCTGGTTCTTTAACAGCAGCCTGGCATGAAAATGGAGCTGGAGATTTGTGTGTGTGTGTGTGAGAGAGAGAGAGAGACACTTGCTTTTGCAGGAGGAAAAGCTTTGTTCAATGTGCAGGCGTTGCCAGCTACTATCAAATGCCGAAGAGAAGCAGGAGAGTCTGAATACCTCCAGTGCTTTAAGGACTGATAAAAAGAACCCTCTCATTTCACAGAAGCTTGCAATTTAAAATCAGCAGAGAGTAAAGAGGACAGCAAAGGCTAGAAGGGAAGACTAAAGTCCTATCCAAGCATTAATTAAACGTAGGACACCCACAGAAGCCACCATGCAGAATCTCAAGTTAGATATACACTCAAAAAGTAGCATTTAGGATGCTTCTCTTCTCCTTTCTTCAACCGTTGCTGTAATAACTCCCAAAGAGCTATGCTGGATCAGGCCAAGGGGCCGTCTCATCCAGCAATCTGCCCACACCATCCCACAAGCAGGGCATGAGTATGGCGGCAACCTCAACGCCCCTCGCAGCAAATGGCGCACCCAGGTGCCCTGCAGCCTGCTTCACCAGGAGTGCATCCAATCCCAGGTCAAACACACCCCAACTGGTAACCATCGCTACAAGTCTACTCCATCATTCGACTTGACCGTAGGTGAAGAAGTCCATTTCATTTGTCCTGAGTCTCCATCAAAGTTTCTTGGAACGACCCCTGTCCCCCAGGTTCTAGTATTAGAAGAGAAGAAGAAGAGTGACTCCCTCTCCATGTTCTGCACACCATACAAAATTCTGCATACCTCTATCGTGTCTCCAATTATTCGCCTTTTGTCAGAGCAAAACCATCTCCGTTTCAAAGCAAAACCAACTTCCTCATAGGAGAGCTGTTCCAGGCCTTTGATTGTTTTAGCTGCCCTTTCCTGTGCTTTCCCCAAATCTACATTATACTTAAAACAAAATCCAGCCACCAGTATAGCCCTGGCTGGCCAGGTAGTACTTTCAGGTGTTCAAAAGCCATTCACAGTCATTCGATTCAAAAGCAATTCAACGCTTCAGGTAATGTACAGGACTTGTTTTCCACTCTCTCGTACTGTATAAATGTCAAATAAATGATTTGTTTTGCCATATCCACTCTCCACCTCAAAAAGTTCCACGTAACTCAGAGCAGAGATTCCACGGGGCAGGCAAGGGAGAGTGTCAAAATGCAACCATGACATTTTCTGAGCATGAGCTCAGAAGAGAAAGAGCAATATAACATCATCATAAAACACTTGTAAAAGTCTACCAGGTCAACCTCATTCAATTCACAAGTTGATCAATGTCTCAGGCATTGTAACAAGCCATCAAGCCTGAAAATGAAGCAACTCACTGTCATAAGCCCAATTCTGTTGCTCACAGACAAGGAGATAAACAACCTAGATGCATATTAACCTAGATGGTGGGGAGTCATTCCTAGGAAGGGACATAAAAAGCTGAATTAAAGGCACATAGGAAACCTGCCTATAGGGAGTGAAGCTGGTGGTCCACCTAACTCCATTCCATCAAGACTTACCGGCAGGCATGGCTTTCCAGGGTTTTGGGCAGGAGTCCTTCCTAAGCCTTCCCAAATAAGCCAGGGGCCAAATCAAATAGTCTGCCTTACTTTAACCTACACTGACAGGCAAGAGTTTCAGACTGAGCCAGGGATCTTTGCCATCCTTACCTGGAGATGGTGCGGATTGAACCCAGGACCAGGAATCTTCTGCAGGCAACACGCTTGCTCTACCACTGAGCTGTGGCTCCTCCCCATCAAGCAGGACTATGAGTAAGTCTTGTCTCTATTTTTTTCCAAGAGAGTTGTGCTCTTGATAGGAAATGATGGATTCTATTTCTCTCTTTATTCATCAGCAGCTCTGCCTAAACCAAAGTATTTAAGTAGGAGGGAAGAAAGTAACAATTCCCTTCCCAATTTTCATATGTGGCTCACCCCCCCCCCCCCCAAAATAAAAGATCAAGGAAGAATATGGTCATACATGTTGATGATTCAAGTAGCTTTTTTGGCATCTCAGAAGATGGAGAATTTGGGTGATTCTCCCGAATTTGGGTGATGCTGCCCCAAACGGTGGGGCACTAACCTGTGGAGAGGCATTTTGCCCATCCAGGGTGACCATTAGGAAGGTGGAGAAATGGCTTCCCATTCTCGTAGATCTTCTTGGGCTTCCATTAGTCTTTTTCCTTTGAGACTGCCTTCTGGATTGTCCTCCAATTATGACTTGCTCTTTTCACGTGCTTCCCGGTTTGCTCTTGAGTCCTAACTTCTAGCTCAGCCCATGGCTTTGGGAATCCTCTATCCATCCTAGATTGCTGCCCATGGCCCCATCTTGACACAGAATTAGTGGAGGTTGCCCATTCTCTTCCTTCCTTTGCCGTTTTCTTCCCTGCCCCACATTCCCTATTTTGCATTTGGGTGGTTTGCAAGGATCATGGCTTTGCTCTCCCCCTAACGTATTGGAAGAATGGTTGTATGAATCCGTCTGCATGCATCTTCCAGCCCTTTCTTTGCTGCTTCGAACTCGCCTTCCCGAAGGCCACTTGTTGGCTCACTTTTGCAACAGTGAAAAATGCCCATTGGTAGCGTTATACATAGCCCCTCTTTGGGAAACTTGCGTGTGTATATCTTTCATTCCTGGTGAGCATTAAACATTTGGCCACGCTGGTTGGGGGAAAATTCGTTCGCTCAGCGTTGACCACACAAGTCGCAGAGGTGGGCTCCTGCAGCATGGAAATGCTAACTTTGGAGTATTAAGAAAACCAATAGCCTTGTTGACATGAACACGGAGCCCAACCCCTCAAGCGTCCTGATATGAAGCATTGATTTTTCTGTCTGGGTATGGCTCCAAAGCCATTCATTCTGCATGGTCAGGACTCACAGGTTCAGGGAGAGAGGAAAGGGAGGGGAGAGAAATCTGTTCTTTCCAGTTCTACCTCCAGGCAAAGTTGAGGAATAAACTCTGAGTTCTGAGATATGATTTGTTCAAGCCATGTTTAGTGAAAGCGCATTGCATTAAAATGCACACCCGCACACACTCTTTTGTCAGGTAGTCAAACTGGTCTGGACTAAATCCCAAACTCACCCTTTTCCCCTCCCACAGAAGAGGAATTTTTTTAAAATCACGCTGCCAGTTCAATCCAGCTGCAATGAACCCTGACCGCTAATACCTGTGAGGGCTGAACTTGGCTTTGGTAATCTTCCTTAAAAGGCCAAGAAGCCCAGGGCAGGCCAAAGACCTGGCCCTTTAATCATGGTTAAGGGCGCGCTTCATACAGCACAACGTACAAATTAAAAACACATTGGTCAAAATACAGAGCGAGTTAAGCCTCTTAAGAACATAGGAAGAGACCTGCCGGATCACTCCAGTGTTCTGCTCATACACTGGCCACCCAGCTGCTGGTGAGTAAACCCACATGTTGGAAACGCCGTAACACCCTCTTGCTCCTGTCCCCGCAGCTGGCATATACAGGCACACTGCCACTGATGCTGAAGTTAGCATATCTCGACTAGTATCCATTGATACCCGTTTCCTGTGTCTCACAGCCACCCAAACTGGTGGCTATCGTTCTTTAGGCATTCCAGGAGAGGAAAGGGGAGCTTGCCTGCCAGCCCTCTCCCCTCCACCCATTCTCTTTCCCTTGTTGAACCAGAAAGTCTGAGGGCAGTTATTGTCTTACAGTTATTGTCTTACCCCACACAGTCAGGATTCTTCATCACATGCAGAACTATACTCTTGTTCAGCCAAATTACAATCTCCTTTTAAGCCTTCTAGGTCAACAGCAGAACATCAGGTATGGGTGGAGGGAGAATGCTTGTCCCCAGGTCACCAGCACAGGTAGGATTTTGAATGCTTGAAGAAAGATGTGATCAAACTAAAATCCCATTGAAATAATGGATCAAAAATTAGCTGCCATTATCTTGATTGCTATGGGACTGAAGCACAACTCCATTTTTCTGGATTTTGCCTATCAAAAATCTAATGCTGGACATTCCAGCAACTTTAAATGGAATGCATTGTGTTCTTTCAGTGCTAGGTTGTGGCTGATAGTTCCACCAACCTGCTCCATGCCCACTTGCAATGAATACCATAGCGTGAATCACATCCATGTTTCCCCCTAAACCAAATAAATTGTCATATTTCGCCTGGATTGCCGGGATTAGAAGGGAGCATGCTTTCCCAGCTTAACACATTCATTTCACCTCCAACTCCACCAGATGTCCATGTATAGTTGCAATGTTCATATACTTCATACAGATAGATAACTGCCAATATGCACAGGCCTGCATAATATTATCAATGTCAATTATCAATATCCTTCATAAAGTTCAGAAGATGACCACACAATCTAAGCCTAAAAACATTGACATGGGTCTTTCAAGCATGAGTCCTACTGAAATATTACAGGTCACACAGGGACGTGGGGTGGTATTGGAGATAGGAGAGGACTCCCAGGTGGGGGGGGAGGTGAGCTTTTGTGAGGAAGGCTCACCTTCCCACCATGCATACAGAAATGACCCAGGAAATTATGCACCGTTGCGACAGATGCACTGAGCCTGGGGGCTATTCAAAGGGCCCAGACCTCTCCTGCTTGTACCACTATTCATCTCAAAGAACGTCAGGTCACAGCTGACGTGAAAGCTGAAATGTGGTTGAAGCCCCAGTGGTGAGGGTGTTTAAGGATAGGCTGCACATGCAATGGCAGACACGTCATGAGTGGGGCTGGATGGAGATGGGGCTCAGATTAGATGGCCCGGGAGGCCCCTTCTGGTTCTATGTTTCTATGAAAGTCTCAATTTGGTCCTTGCATTTGCTTCTCCTGACCTGTAGGCAACTCGCAAGTACTGATTCATGTGCAAGCTTACATCAAGAGGAAATATCTTCGAAAAGGCCTCTGTGCTTACTTGCTATTCTCCAAATACGATCCCTCCAACCACTCACTCCGCAAATAACAATCATGTTAAGCTGTCATTCCCCTAATACTGTTGCTGGCTGACTTGTTATTTTGCAAATGCAGCCATTCAGGCCTCCTCACTCTTCTGCCTAGAGTAATTATGACATCTCTGCATTTGCTGTTCCCCCTCATAGGCTACCACCGGGCTTCACTCAGTTATTGTTCGTGGACTGACGATACGCCTCCCTGCTATTTCCTCTTACTGCTACTGAGATATATTCACTCCTATTCAAGGGGAAACTACTGTATCAAACACATGTTTTAATCAGTGCAGAGAGCAAGTCCAACTTTTTCCAATGATTGGCTCAGGTCCAAAATCAATTTGCCATCGAGACAGCCCAGACTGAGGTGTTCCACATGCCCCTGGAAAAGACTCAGACCAAGCATACACTCAGTTTCAGAGAACTGCGACACGACAACCCAGCGTGGCAATGCACAGAGGGGATCTAACAAGCAAGTTAGAACCAGAGTCGCCAATACAGGACTGAGTTTTGCAGAAGTTTTAGTTTAGAACTCCCTTAATTCCATACTATTGCATGGAACAGATGGGAGTTACATTCCCAAACATATGGAGGACACTGTATTCCCTGTCCATAGGCTGGAACCTCGAAAATCAGGCAGTAGACCTTTGAATACCATTCTTGAGGGCTTGACTGCATTCATAATCTCCTGCGAGCATTCCAATTGGCCACTGAGGAGACAGAAGGCAGAAGAAACAGGGCTTTGTTCTGATCCAAGACCACTGTGTTCTTATGCTACATACTTGGGGGTACTGCATTTTGGGGGGGGGGGGAGAAAGACATGCCCCTTCACCCTTCCTGTCCCGCACACACCTTAATTTTAATTGCTAACCCTAGTACATTGAATTTGCTTCCCATGCCTAGGCCAGGACATAAAGAGATCTCCAGGGCAGTAAATGTGGGGTTGCATAGAACAAGCAATTCTTCTGCAATGCTCTCCATGTTGGTTTGAAAATAATCAAACTCAATAGGACTTATTCCCAAGTAAATGTTTAGGAGTGCAGTTTAATATAAGTGAGTGTAGGTATGTAAAAGAGGTTAGATGCATGTGTATATGTGTGTATACTGAAATGATATGTACGCACACCTGCGCTCAAAAAGAACCTCCTACTGTAAGAGAGAAAACACTATTTCAGCCACACTCTCAAACAGATTCACAAAATCATTGAGTGCGCTCTTCAAATGCCCTCTTCCTTCACCTGCTTTCATAGCATTATAATAAAAAATCATTTGTATATTTATTGCTAAAGTACTTAATTTCTTTGATTTTTGAAGTAGATGGACAAATGGCTTAGAAGCAGAAATAGACTCTAACAAAAAAAATGCAAATAATGTGTTGATTTTTTTTTTTTTAGCTTGATTAGCCAAGCCAATGGAAAATTCTAGAAAACGTACACAATTATTTTAACTGTCATAGGCTGGCAATTGTAATTGACATGATTTGTATGAGATGCAGTGTAATAACTGAATATATTAAAAAAAATCGCACGGCGTGATTACCAGGCGAACATTACTAGTGCCACAATATTATTAACAACACAATTATCATGGCGTCCCTAGGACACGCTCTTAGCACTTCAATGCATTAGCGAGCCTTTGCTAACGAAGAAAAAATTAAAGTACAGCAAATTTCAAAGCACCAGTTGTACCCAATATCATTAAAAATTTATAAAACTGCCCCCCTCCACATCACCGCCACCCCGAACATGACAAGTGTTTGGTTTAAATGAAGATCAGCCACAAGGAAAAAGCTCGAAACCTTATTCTTTGTTTCTTCCTGCGCCCTTCTCCTCTCTGCTCTTTCAGACCTCCTCCCACCCGCCCCAGCTGCCGAGCACCTCAATCCAGCTGAAATATGTAACCATTACAGAGTGACAGTTTGACACACAATGACCTGTCATAACATTCATCTCTCAATGTTTTATTTTAGCGAGGAGCCAAGCTGCAGAAAAAATAAGCAAGTTGTTTCAAGGCTTGGAGTGAGATCAAACATTTCTGGCATCCTCACTTACCAGACCTTTGATTTACAATGGATCTGTCAGAGGCTGATTAGACAGTGTGTGTTTAAAAACCTATAGATGTTGCACAATCGTGTAAGTCCGCTCCCCCATACACTCACTCCCCCCATGAAAGCAGACAACATTTTTTTGCTCTTTGTCTCAATGACATGGATAAGCTGGGTTACATTGCAGGAGGGAAGAAAGCGGTGCTTACACCTTGCCCGTGAGAACGATCTGTGTTCAGAAGAGAAGAGAGCCCCAGTGCCCAGCCCAAGCCAAACCGCTTATTCAGAAACGAAGCTGTTTTTTGTGCTGGGGTCTGTAGCTCTGACTACTTTCCTCCCCTTCCCTTCTGCACCCAAAGGGTGCAAAGGAAGAAGTAGGTGAAACTGTTTCTGACCCATGTTCTGATTGCACATTTCGGTTCCTTTCTGTCTCTATCTGAATGTGCAAATGTTAAAATTATCTTCAAAAAGATTTACTTGAATACATATTTTAAACTGGTATCTAAATAAATGATTCTCCTCAAATTACATAATTTATGCTCCTTAAAATATATTTAAGTGTGCATTTTCTGTTAAAATGCATAATTCAATGTGTATGTCCCAAAACTACTTCACTGAGGATTTTCAAACATTTTAATGGCTGAGAATGGCATTCCTACATTCAGAGAAGTGTGAAATCCAGGAATAGCAAAGCTGCAAACATGTCTTAGTCCAAGACCGGATCAATCCACAGGATTGAATTTCTGAGTATCCCATGAGGAGGAAAACAGTGTATTAAGAGCAGCTACAAGCTATCATATTTTGCATTATCATTTTTGCTAACACTGTGTAATTTGTTTTATTTTCTCTGCTACCAACCAGAAATTTTGTGGTACAAGTTGCTGGTTTTGGTTGTTGCATTTTTATGTTCTGTGTTTTGTGAGCCAATCAGGAAGACACTTATTGGCCAGCCTGTATCATTATCAGAAAATACAGAAATATGACCCCTACAGAATACATGCTGAGTGGCATAGTTAAAAAACAAAGTGGCAGGGGTTCAAATATTTTCACCATATTACAGTGCTGGGGCCTATTAATTGCAACCAAAGTAAATGGGGACAAACGTCTTGAAAAATATATGGTTACCATTTGCACCTGGAAGGAAACTGCAGGATTTGTGCCGAGCATTAACATGTGTAATTCCTTAAGACTATATTGTGGCATATGGTTCATTGTAAGAAATTATGAATACATGTCTTTGGAGAGCTTTTGGTTGTAAATTTGGGGCTTTGTACATCCATAACAATGCAATCTGACAAATGTAATTTATGTAATATTGAGTTAATGCTGTATTATGAAATTAGCTTTCTGCAGTGAAGCTGTAATTTTTAAAGAGAAAGACAATACGGTGAAACAAAAACAAAGCCAACATTAGCATCTTATGAAAGGTAAAACTAATCTTCCAAAAGTCTGTTCCATGATGTATTGCAATGTGATATTTATGACTATTGGTGTATTAGCCCAGGACTGGCGCAAACCATCCTGCCGCCGGAGGTGGGACACAGCGTGACAGGTTTCTGCCACGACACATGTCTGTCATGTCTCCCTCGACCCTGCTGCATCTCTCCTCTACCCAGCTCCGTTGTGCCTCCTCCCACCAACACGGCTTGTGTCCCCCACACTGTCACTGCCACACTGTCACTGCCACACTGTGGGTCATGCCTCCTGGCTACTGGCCGTATCTCCCCAACTCCTCCATCTTGTGCTGTGTCTCCAACCACCTCCCCACAGTTCTTTCTTCCACATCTCCCCACCACCGTATCTCCCACCTCCGTACTCATCCGTATTGCAGCTGCTGAGCTCTTAGGCTGAAAGAGCGGCAGATGCACCCCTCAGAGGGTTGGTCCAGAATCATAGAATAGTAGAGTTGGAAGGGGCCATGATGGCCACCCAGTCCAACCTCCTGCTGTTGCAGGACACCAGTTTACACCATCCCATTCAGATGGCGGTCCAGTTTCTTTTTGAATGTCTCTGGTGTGGGAGAGCCCAGTACCTCTCTAGGCAGCTGGTGCTGCTGTTGTCTTCCTCTGACAGTGAGGAACCATTTCCCGATATCTAGCCTGAGTCTGCATTGTCATGTCTCAGGCTGATTATTCCGTGTCCTACACTCTGGTGTGAGTGAGAAGAGATACTGACCTTCCACTTTTAACAGCCTTTCAGGTACTTACAGGGTGATATCATGTTCCCCATCAGTCTTCTCTTCTCAAGGCTGAACATGCCCAGTTCTCTCAGTCTCTCCTCATAGGGCAGTGCTTTTGAAGCTTGGATCATTTTTCTTGCCTTCCGCTGGACCCTTTCTAATTTACCTGCATCTTTCTTAAATCTTGGTGCCCAGAACTGAGTTAGTCTGTCTCAGAAAGGTACTTCCTTGAGATCAGGCATTGCAGTGGGAGGCGTGTCTCGAGATGGTTACAAGTATCTTCGGGGGCTTTCCTCCCCCTACAATGTTTTAAGGAAAGCCTCCTCAGAGGAAGAGAGAGAGTGACAGCCATGCAAGCTGCTTTTCCAGCTGCCACAGTTCTCCGAAGAACTCAGCGGCTTGCTCTGGGAGGGTAGACAGTAGCAAGAGTAAGATCGAGGTTTGAGAAATGAGAAGTGAAGGGGCAGAAGCAAGCTATGAGTGGTCAATGGGTAGACCTGGAGTACATGGAGGCAGACCCTACTGGCTGGGATGGACCACACAATGTTCTGCTCTGCTATCTGACGTAGAGGATTTCACCCTCATGGAGGCCAGCTGAGTGACTCTGTTTTAACCAGTCATGAATGCACAACACAGAGGCAGGACTTTCCCAGTCCGTGCCACACCATCATGCTTATTGAAAGGTCTTGACAAAGCAAAGGCCACAGGCTTTGGTCTGGCAAATACTCCTAGGCCCTAATATTAGTCCCAGGGCAGGCACCAGAGGTTGGTATCACAGGGCACCAGCAGGGAACCCACTACCAATCCCCTGGAGTCTACCAATCCTCTTTGTCCTCCTTTTCCTCACCAATCAATGGCTGAGCATCTGACCCTTTGGAGCAAGTAGTCACCAAGTCCCAGAAGGAAAGTGCATTGGGTCATGGTACCTGTGTCAAAGCTGAAGAAGCTGCTTCTTAGTGGGGCACTAAGGTCATCCTAAGAACATCATAAAAGCCTTGCTGGGTCAGACCAGGGGGCCTTCCCACAAAGGCCAAACAGCTGCCCCAAAGGGAAACCAGCAAGCAGGACAATGGCTCCTGTCCCGTCCCCAGCAACTGGTGCACATAGTCACCACCGTGGCCATGGACACACACTCATTGACTACCACCCTGAGCCAGCACTGAAGAATCCGATGCTGTTTTTGAACAGGAAGCTAGTTCCACATCCATGCGATTTATTTTATCTCCTCCAAAATATTGACATCCCACCTTCCTGCCGAGAAACCTTCGAGAGGCTGATGACAATCACATCTGTCAAAACAAAGATCAAAATACAAATTCCACTCCAAAGGGAACAGCAATGATAACTCAAACAAATCGTCAACCAAAAACCTAGAAAAATGAAATGATTTTTTAAAATATAGGGCTGGACATCCTCACAGCAAAATTATTGTCCCCAGTCTCCACCTGCTCAAATCCTGGCCTCTCACCTTGCCAGGGGAGGAAGTTCTTTGCCCTAACTACTCATAGTATACGTGGAGACGCAAGGTTGCTTGGGCCAAATGCCAATGCGGCAAGGAAAGCTGCTGCTGCTGCTGCTGCGAGCCCTTATATCCACCTTGGACTGAGCCAGAGACCTCTCAGACCTTACAGGGAACCCCGGGGGCTTATGGAATGAGCAGCAGAGCCTGGTGGCTCCAATGGAGCCCTCCATGGTGCCCAACCCTTTCCCCACCAGGGCCATAGAAACCAGAATGAACTAGGGTTTCTACAACTGCTTCTCTCATCCCAGCTGCCACAGCTCCAGCTGCAGGAGGAGAAGTTGTCTCTTGGCTCATTTCCCTTGCTGCCCAGGCATGGGCGAACAGCACTTGATACAGCACCATTACACTGGCAAGCCACACAGAAGCAACCAGTCGGGAGGGGGATGTGTGATGCGGTGGGGCATGATGACATGCTGCACCAGATGGTGGTAGACTGCAGCTCCCAAGATGCACGTTGGTATTGTCCATGCATAAAAAATGGAATCCACAAAACAAGATCTTCCATGGAAGAAGAAATTCATCCAAATTCATGGGGATGAAACCATGAGTTTCCAAGCAAATAATACATTAACTTGGGGGACAAATCCACTCCTTGTAACATGGAGCAAACACAATAATGTGGCTAGAAACTGCAGATAAAATTGACAGCAGTGGATGAGATCTTGCAAGGAAATCTATCCAATGCTTCCACACTCATTCGGGAATATCTTAAAACAGAATTTTTCAACCTTGTACCTTATGAATGATTCTGGACCACAGCTCCCAACATCTCTGTCAACTGCCCATGGCTGCTGGAAGTTGTAGTTGAAAACATCTGAAAGGAAACATATTTGTGAAGGCTCCCTTAGAAACATCCATCAAACTCTAGTGTTCCCCCTAAAAGCATTTTAAAACCATTGTTCTAATATCACTTCAACCAAAAGTAATATAAAATTCTATTGTGTAAAAAAATCTCCAGAATGATCTACCTTTCTATGTTTAAGGCACAAACAGTCATTCTAATATAGAACTAAAATAAATAAATTGTTGGCCTTTGAAGCCCATTCCAACTCTGCACGTCTTTAGGCATCTCTAGAGTTTGGTCACTAGGATTCCAGACCGGGAACACAAAACCCCTCCACCTGTACCACTCCACAAATGTGTTTTGAGAATCCCCTAAATGTTGAGTGCTGTTGGGCATGTAGCTCAAGGTCCAGCTCTTCATATACTATGAACAATTATCAGTATATTAGTTACATTAGTCTAATAGTGTATACTCAGCAGGAAGAGGGGGTAGACCTTCATGAACCAGATTCCTTCAAACCCCAGCCTCCCTGATAGTTTCATCATACCAGATCCAGCCTGGAAACCGGGGGAAGTTCCAAGGAGTGATCTTTTCTGAAGTTCCTTGAAGGCAGACAAGTACCACCATGACATGTACGATTACTACAGGACATGTGGTAAAGGTGACACATTCATCCATCTAAATAGGGGTGGACAATGTGTTGACCCTCAGGCATTTTGGATGCCAACTGCCAGTAGCCCAAACCAGCAAAGCTAATAGTGAGGACTGGTGGAAACTACAGGTCAAAAAGTTGTCCACTGAGGTCTAGATCTCATTTGGGTGTATATTTCAATGTGCACATCATCTTGGCAACAAATGAACTAATGAAAATATATGCTCCCAGCATAAAAGCGGATGCAAGCATCTGCAATCTCCAGATCCACCAGGGTCTCCTTCTCCTCCATTTATTTGACCAGTTAAATACTAACAAATTTAAGTTTCCATGCATGTTGCCTCCAAGTGAATTACTTTTTCATTTTTTTAAGAGTGGTTTTCCATCAGTATAAACCTTTTCCTTTGCCTTATGCACCAGCAAACATACTGATACAATTTAAAGGTCATGTTCTTTTCAAACTGACAGGACCCTCCAAAATTTTGATGAGAGTCCCTCCAAGAATCACACCACACCAACAGAAAGGAATTAAGTAAAGCATCACTTGATGGAAGCTCAATCATGTGAACTGATTAGAAAACGTAACCGTGGAGAGAAGCGATTCACAGTGTGACGGACAACCTTTCAAAAGAAGGCAATGTCAGGTTGATAATAATAAGCAAGAACCGGATAGCAAAGGGAAACAGGAACATGGGGGGTCCATAAAAATAGAATTGTCTCCTATCTTTATTTGCTTATTTTAAATCTTTTCCCCAGCTTTCTTCTCCTTTTCTCAGCCCATCTCTTTTCAAAATAATTATTATACATAATTGAAACATTGCATCTATGGAATCAAAGTTAACTCAAGCTCAAGAAATCTCATGGACTATGTTTGGAAAACTATTATTACATCTACGCAATAGATTCACCAGATTCTATTTTTTCCAGCATTATGTCTGGTTCTGGCTAGGGTGGTGGGTGACCAGACCTGGATTATGTGTTCTCCAGTCATGCAAGGTTTCCAACAGGTCATCTGGTGGCCTTGGGATGGCTCCTAGCCTAGGAGGATTGAGCTTCAAGAGATGCACCCTTCAGTTGTCTGTGTGGCTACTCCATGGGATGAGTTAGCAAAAATGAAGTCGAAGATGTCCTACTAGGTGGAAAGAATTCTCAGGTCAGGAATGGGCAAGGAATTTATTTCAGTTTGTTCTTTTACCCCAGCAATGTGCACATTCTGTTGCTGAAAACAGCAAATACAATCCGCAGTTGAAGTCCAAACATTTCTGGGCTTGTGCATGCATTTGAAAACTGTACATGAAAAATATAAACTGTACCTAATGAATGCATACATTCAGGGACATGCATTTGAAAGTACACATAAATTGTCATGCAAAAGAACAGCTTCACAATCAGATACAGACATCCGTCAGAACAAGTGCTGAAGTGGAAATCAGGAATATGATTCACATATTTATTATTTATGTATGTGTTCGCTTATTTATTAAATGTGTATAAAAGCCATCCCTTAGCATGGCCACATACCCCTAATCTGGACTGGCCATGCTCATTTAAGTATCCACTGGGGAACCTCCTAGACAGAAGGAGGGAGGGAGGGAGGAGTAGAAAAGATTACCTGTCCAGTCAGTGATGCCTAAGCAAGAAGGTCTTTCTCTGCATTCCCTGCCTCTAAGCCCCAGCTCCTGGTTCCCCTCTGACAGCTGTTTATGGCAACTGTGACAGCCAGAAAGGGAGTAGCTGGCATTTGAATTGCTGCTCTCTTGACCAGGCAATGGCAAAGTGCCAGGCTCCTCTTTAAGTGTGGCTTTGCTTGTTCCCAGCCTCTACACCCAACCTGCCTATGCAATTTTGAAGGTGGCTTGTAGCTAAGGTAAGACAGTGCAGGGCCATTTTTAAAAAGCCAACTAAAAATGAAAGATGAATTGAGAGAGGACTGGAAAGCCAGTGTGGTGTGGTGGTTAGGAAGTTGGAAAGGGGTCCAGGGGGAACTGGGTTCTAGTCACTATCTCTCAACCTAACTGACCTTGTGGGGTGGGTCTTGTGAAGAAGAAATGGAGTAGAAGAGGACCCAAGCTGTCTTGAGTTCCTTGCTAAGGCAAAAAAGGAATATAAATGCAATATAATAATAATAAGAAGAAGAAGCAGACGAGGATGACGACGACGATGACAATGACGACGACAATAGCATAACTTGACAACAGAAATGCTGTATTTGCTAATATATACAGCAAAATGCTCTATTTTTGAGTGCTTGGTAATGTTATTTTTTTTAGGCTTGGAAAGTAGTGTTTTGCTTTGCTTTGTTTTGTTTTCTAACAACTCCCCTTTGGCCTAAATTCCAGGAGCATTCAGTGACTGGTTCGAAGTTCTCCAGTGAGTTGAAGGGTGACTAGCCCCAGTCGCCTAAGTCCATGTCAAACTCTCTAACCACCACGCCACACTGTATTTGTGGGTATTTCTCTTAATACCCTAATTTGTGTAAGCAAAATTCCTTAGTAATTATCTTTCTGCAAACATTTTTCCTAATAAAATGTATTTTAAAAATTTTATAGATATATAATTGCTGTGTGCATGACCCTTGTATATGCATTTTTCCACACTTTTTTTTGTTTGTTTGTAAAGTGGAGGGATCAGTTGCAAAACTTGGAGAAACGAGAATTTCAAAGCATAGCATAGTTCACCTATTGGTGGTGAAGTCCAAATTCAGTAAGTGGAGTAAATTTGTGCACCCTTGGTCGGCTGAATTTGTATGCAGTACTAAGAAGGGGCAGCACACAGCCAGGTGAGACCCTAAATGCAATCTGGTCCTTTGACAACATCCAAACAGTGGCTTTTCACGGTTCATGTCCAAGAATATCAAACTTACCACATCACAAGGGCTAACTTGCATCATGCACACGGGTTGCAAAATGTACCAGAAATGAGAACTCCACTCAAGTAAAGCTCCTGATGCTGGGAATTGGAGTAAGAATCAAGTGCATAAGAAAATAAATGGGATGGTGCCATTAATCTGAGTTCTGAAAGCTAGCTGGTAGATATTGTTTATGCTATTGGAAAACTTTTGTTTTACTGAAAGATAAACTTAATAAGGCTAGCTGACACTCCGTGACAGCAGATCCTAAGCAGAAACCTTTCCCCAAGGAACTGACAATCTCCGGGGAGAATGTATGTGGAAGAGCGAGGGAACGCTGCAGCTCTCTCACTGGGATGCCACGTGCCTGTTACGGCAACCTGGGGCAGCCTCGAGTGGTCCACTCAGCCAGGCCCTGCCAGCTCCATCTTTCTCAGTCCGGAGAGAAAGAATTCTCCACGTTATGGTCCACTGCAGCTCCCCGCTAAGCACGAACTGATGTTACTTGTCCTGTTTTGCACTGTTAAACCATCCCAAGACTTTGGTAATGGGATGGTCTACGAAAGTTTTAAATAAATCAAATAAATAAATGTTAGGTGTGAGCACCGGGATGCAAATGCTGCGGCTGAAGTCACCTCCCCTTAGCAAACCGATCACTGCGTGAGTTGCCAGGACCCTTTCTGCGGCGGAGGTGAACACCACGTAGGGAATCAGCCAGCTGAAGCACGGCCTTTCCGTCCAAGCATGTGGGAGGGACCAAAGCACTTACACTCAAATGGGAAAGGAGATTGAGGCTCTGTTCCTCAGTCTTCCTTTCCGTAGAGATGTGTAGATTTCCCAGGAGGAGAGGGAGGGCCTGACCCAGAGAAGTTGCACCACAGAGAGCGTGGGTCTTCAGAATGACCAGGAAGGCAGCTTCATGGAGGGCTGTCGATCCCTAGAAAGTGCCGTCCCCATTTTCTTTGCCTCTTGACACTGAATTGCCCCTTTAATCCACCTACTGCTTTGTGTCTTGAACATGACTAACCTTTTTCTGCTCTGTACCTTTCCTCAGAATCCTTAAATTGGCCAGCACAAGAGTTCACCCTGGGAACTTTTGGTCAGTTACCCCTGAAGGATCGAAAGCACTTGGAAGTCCTGTTGCCCTCAGTGGTGACAAGACCACCCGCCGGCACAGTGACTCTGCACAGGTGCCTTGTGGCCAGGATGCCTGGAAGCCACCAAGATTCCAGCATCCCCCATCACAAGTGTTCCTTCACGTACCTACTAAAAATATTTTTCGTCGCAGAAGTCAGGAATGGCTATTTTCATGGCAGTTTCCATGCATTTCTTGGAACATTTAGTTCTGTTCTCAGAGCGACCAAAACACTAAGATGAGTATAGTATTTGGTATCAAATCTACAACCCACACACTAAACAATCTGGACTTAGTATAACCAAGGTTAATTGTGTATTTTTCCCACTAGAAATGTTTCCTCCATTTACTTACTTCAAAGATCATTCCACAGGGTGAGTTTTGATACAATTTAAAGCAACCATACCATGCCAAGAAACATAGCAGACAAGGGTTCAAGAGCAGAATCCATCACTGCAGGAAAATTGACAGTTATCCAGAAAATTGGCAGCTTTTTAAACAGAACAGTTTTCTGGGACTGGGTTCATATAACAGGATAACCCACGCTCAAGGGACATTGTTGAAGTCAGAGGGTTTGGGGAGTTGGCCAAATCCACTGGAGGGCACGAGGTGGAGAGTTGGTGTAAATAGTGCCACAGGTGTGTGTCATGGCTGGGGAAGGTCAACCTGGACAGACAAGATTGAGGTCCCTGTTCCTATATGCACTGACCTGAGAGTAAGTTCCTCTGAAGGTAAATTTCTGATCTACTGTAAGGCTATAACCCGATATACACTTACCAGAGAAATGGTAGCATCAATATGGGGAAAAGGGCAAGGCAAATGGGTGCTACAGAAAAACTGTGATAACGCTTTTGGAATGCCTCTTCTAGGAAACAGCGTTCATTTCTGTTTTCAAGGTCAAAGCCTAGGCCAGTAGTCAGTCAAAGTGTGCATGAAACAGCCAAGAATAGAGGTGTGACCAGTGTAAGATCCAACTTGGAGCACAAATCACACTAGCTCAGACTGATGCAGGGCTACCAACCAGGAGCCAAGATTTTGAAACCTCAGAGTTCGTGCATGCATTGACTCTTATTAGAAATCCAAAAATGGCAGTACATTCTCTCTCTCTCTCTGCGCGCGTGTGTGAGAGAGAGAGAATCAGATTATCTTTGCAGGTATAGTTTGGAGGGGATTGCACCTGTCAAATGCCAGAAAAATAGGTGCAAAACCTGTAATTGTGGCTCATGGGCTACTATATGACCTGGATTTGAGCTGCTGAAAGTACATGGCCATCCATCTTATCATTTGCATCAGGTCCTGTTTTAACAAATAGAACTACCCAGAAGCACTGCTCCATGGATCCATGCAATGGGATTTCCTGGTGAACGGGTGTCCCCCGGCAATGTACAGCAGCCATAATTGTATTTGTCTCTTTGGAACACAAGATCTCTGGTCTATAATGATCTGGAAAGGATGCATTTCAAAACACAAATCAGGGACTGCAAAACCTACTCTAGTGATTGCATGAAGTGTTTTGCCCACCGGCTCCATTGGGGACTTCTCAAGTCAAAGTGAAATTGTAGAATTTCTTGACAGTTTTCATTATGATCTGTTGCTTCATTGGGGTTGTGTTTTGCCATTCCCCACCTCTTCTCTCCTTTCTAGAAAGCTGCTATAAAGTAGTCTTAGTCAGGATTAGATTGGTACTAAATTGTTAACAAGACACATTCCTTTTGGTTCACGGCTAGTATTATATGAGTTTCTGCCTTGTGTCACAGCATCTGACATATGCAATAGAAAGTATATTTGGCTTCCAAAACTATTGGACCATCTTTTTACAAGATTAGTCTTTTTCATACCAAAGAAATGGGTAGATTTAATAGGAAAAAGACAAAGATAACCTTTCCTACAGTCCTAGACGTGTACATATTGGAAATTTGATTCACATTTTTTGCTAAGTTTTTCACACATGCATACACAAAGAGACAGTTAAAAACGGTAATCTTTTTCCTAGGAAATCTTGGAGCTTAAATGTTTTGCCATCCATTTTTTCTTTGTTTTGCTTTAACATAAGCGTGGGCAACTTGTGGCACTTAATTTCAAAAGCCCTGTTCAGGCAATCAAATCAGACTCCTGGCAAGATCTGAGCAGCAAGAGAGGCAGAGGAAGGGAGAGAGAGGGAGAGGGAGGGGGAGAGAGAGAGAGAGAGAAGGGGGTTTTAGGGTCAGAAATAGGGAGGGAGAGGTTCTGGCCCTGGTCACCTTTGCTTTGGCTCCCAACAGATTATCCCAAAAAAATATAGCCCTTAAAAAAGGGAGCCCCCAGTGTCTTTTTTAGCACATGAGAGCAGACTGTCCAATGTGTAGGACCATGGTCCACATTGCCATGGCCCTGGGGGGCACCCAGCCCTAAGTGCCCCCCTACTGTTGCTGAAGCTTGAAATTTTTCATTAATAATAATAATAATAAGTCCATTCCGTCCTGTTTCTGCATGAAAAAGGTAGCATGACAATCGTATGTATTTTCATAGCCAAAGAAATTCCTGCACATTTTTCATGCCGTGTCCCCTAATATACTCAGCTCTGCAATTACTTTTCACTGAAATGCATAATCTCCTCTAACATACAAATGTATGTTCAGTTGGTTCGACCAGCAAATTTCATTGCAGCAAGAAGTGTGGAAACTCGGGTTGCACCAGTCAGGGAAACGTAAGCTCGCTAAAGTTGTCTAGATGTCATATGGATGCCAATTAGCAGACACTGGGAGTAAAGCATATCTGTACACATTTTTCAAAAGCACACTTTTTTTACCCATTTTATGTGTATTTTTCAAATGTACACATGCTGTTCAACACTATTTTTGTCTACAAATTGCACTTCAAGCTCAAATATTTAGGGATTTCAATGTCAGATTGTCCTGAGTACATGCATGCAGGAGGTTTGAACTGGGTAAATCCAGAACAAAAATGTAGCAAAGCAACTTTGTCATACCAAGCAAAAGCCCAAAGAATGATTGCATTCTGGTTCATACACTAATTCAGTCCAGACAGTGTGAATGAAGGTCTTGGGGGTGGAAGGATTAAAATGTGAAGCAAAGAATGTGCACCCCCCTCCGTAGTCCTCAAAAGAGCCTTTTTCAATCTGGTATCCTTCCAGATGTGTGGGACTATAACTCCCAGAATGCCTGGCCAAGTTAGTTACTTGCAGAATCAAATACATTGCTTGATTATCAACATCATCACGTACAATGCCTAATAAGAAAACTTCAGGTTTAAACCATATAGATCTGACGCTAAGGACCTCCTGCCCATACAGGAAGTTCTCTTTGTATGTGTGTTTGAGATGCAGTCTGGCAAATTTGTTTATAGTGTTTTTCTCCCCTTTTTGACTTTCTTGAAAGCTCATGCAAGCAGCAGGCTTTTTTCAGATGTGTCTACAGAAGTGAAAGGAGGAAGGGTAAGATTGGGCTAGAGCTGCAGGTGAGCATCCCCTCTGCAAGGAAGAATAGCAAATCAGCAAGAGGCGTCCCATCCAGTAGCACTGTCCCTGCGATGCTTGTTCGCACATCGCAAGGAGATGGAGTGTGTGCATTTGCTGCCATTGTTAGAGTCATGCAGCATCTAAGAAGGCAACTCTTCCCTTGCAGTCTTAAGCAATACCAGGCCCTTCCATGTCCTCAGAATCCTCTCCCTTTGCTCTGCTGCATACAATGGTACATTTTTAAAAGTGTCCACTTTACTCCCGCTTTGTGAACCACTTTCAGCATAAGGTATGAGCGAAAAGGCATAAAAATAAAATGATTAACTGATCTATGTTCCCGGGCTGCCAACTCTTGACAGACAAACATCTGATATGTGGTCAAGTGATAAAAGGGTTGATCAGAGGTGAAGAAGCCCTGGATATGGGGCAGCAGGGGGCCAAAGAGACCAGAAAAGCTTAATCAATTGGTGAGTATAGAAGAAATAACAATGACAATGACAATGACAATAACAAATCAATTTCCCAATTTTTTTCAGCAGGGAAAAATGAAATTTTGGGAAGCATTGTAAAAAATGACAACTGTGTGAAGTCATGGCTTTACTATGCGAACGTTTTGACAGTGTTGTAAAATAATCCTGCTCTATGATGCCCCAAGACCTGAGATTCAGACGTTCACTTGAGCCTAACTGATTTAAACTTGGTTCCCTGGAGCCCCACAGGTTGCAGGGGGGTTCCCCATCCCTGATCTAAAGCAATGCCTTTTTCCATGTGGAAGTTCTCAGACCTCTTCTTATCCTCAGTGGCCATCCTCTGAAGGCCTCCACCAAATGACGTTTTGGGAGTGGCTGCAAGAGAAAGGGCTTTTTCAGTTGTGGTATCCCATTTATAGTATTCCCTCTTCAAGAAGGCCTTCCTGGTACCTTCACTGAGATCTTTCCAGCCCTAAAGGAAGAGATTTCTCTTCTCCTAGGCATGTTTGATGCTGCTGCTGCTGCTATTTCTTGCTTTCAATTTGATTTAACCTGAGTGAGCCACCCTTAGAAGTTTTTGTTATTAGGAGTTATATAAAATAAATCTGTGATAAAGGAATTTGTGAAAAGGGCTATAAGATACAGTGGACTGGTGAAAGGAATAACAAAACCAAGCTTGATCAAATGAGTGACAGTCACTCTACTTCTCCCTTTCCTGACCTGAACAAAATTTGTTGTAACCCATTTCTGCCTCAGTTTGCATATTTGGCAAAAAAGCAGGCACACATTTTTATGCATTAAATGCATAGTTGAGTACAAACTATCCTAGACAGTGCTCATTGTGCAAGCAATTATACTCCAATATTTGCATCTTTGTACTTTCCCCAATATCAACATTACTAATGTGCATTTTGATTCATGACGTGCATTACAAAATTCTGATCCTTGGAGATGTGTGCAAGTGTATTCCAGTGCAAGGAACTGGAGGTGGGAGGTATGAGTTGGGTAAGTTATATAAGGCTTTGGGCTACCCAGCTCTATCCCCAGACCTACCTTTTGATGGCCTCCCTTATCTATTAAGCTGCGCCAAGATCTGGAAAAGCTCCTGGCATGGTCCCACCCATTTTTAATGCCATGATATTCTGCTTCCATGTTGCTCTGTGCAGGACTGATGGCAGATAATCCAAAGCTCCTTTTTCTCCTCGGAGACCCCACTGAAGGCTTCTGTGTGCTCTGATGCAGCCAGCAGTGTTTTGTGACCTGCTGCCCCAGCCGTTTTATCTTGGGGCTCTGAAAATGATTCCGAGCATCTTGGCGTGGAATGATGATTGAGTGTGTCCCTTCCTCCCTTTGCCGGAGAGCCTGCCGAGGTTTGAATAACATATGATGTAAGCACAATCCTTTTAGGACATAAGAGGCATCGGTGAAAGAGGCCATCAGGAAAATGTCGAGGTATCGCTTCTAATAAGGCGCTATAAAATTAATCAGCGGCTGTGCCTCAAGTTGCTGATGGGGTGGTTTGCCTCCTTGCCGATCAATTCTGCATGGCGGGAGCAGTAGCATCGAAGAGAAGCATCATTCATTCATATGACTGAAAGAAAGAAAAATAAGAAGCCCTTTCCCACCAAAAATCTCAAATGCGGCTCAAATTTGCAATGTTGGAGGCATGCCAGTGCTGCAGTTCTGTCTCTCCAGGAAGCTTTAGGTCCTGGAGCAGCTGCCCAGAAGTGTTTGGAGGAGAGAATTTGGGACAGTTTTGCTATTTACAAGAATCCTTTGGGGAAGCCAGGAAACTGGCATGGATCCGGCATATGTTTCTTAGATAGCTGGAAGAGAATGTATCTGGATGGATCTTCCTCAACCCCATGTTCTCCAGATGGCAAGGATTGCATTTGCCCAACATTGGAAAAGTGAAGAGCCACCTACCAATGAACTGATTTTAAAAAAATCTTGGACTGTGCCAATATGGACAGATTGACTTTGTCTCTGAAGGAGAAAGAAGATACAGACATCTATCAAACTTGGAATTTCTTTTATTATTGGCTAGAGAAATGGGGCTATGCATAGATTTAAATATGTTTATGGATTACCATAAAAAGAAAAAATATGGGAGGCTGACCCAGTAGATCTGATTTTTTTGATGATTGATTTTTTTTAGGTTTTATTTTTCTGTTAGGCTTGTTAATTAGTAGAAAATAATAATAAAACTTATTAAAAAGGGGGGAGGCAACCTCCTAGTGCCTCTGGGGGAAAAAAAGATCTATATGGTACCTTGCAAACAGTATGTTGGTATAGCCTTCCTCACGGATGAAATTGTAGCATTTCCTTAACCAGGGAAGGGAGTGGGGAGCCCACAAGTTCTGCAGCCACAAATTCTTTAATTTTTGCAAGTATCACCAGATGAGTTTTGTGCAATGTACCTTGTCTCCCACACCCCATTATCACTACATCCAATGCCATTTTTCCTCCTGTTTCTGAGAACAAACAAAAAAGTTGCTACCACTTCCTTTCGTTTTGGTTCCCCCCACCCTTCTTTCTTTTTGACATTAAAAGCCGGATTTTACAAACCACTTAATGCACTCAAAGGATTGTCTTAAAAGATGTTGGCATGTTGATATGAAGCACACAAAGGTCAGTCATTTTGAAGCTCCTTTCAGACAATTTGCCAGGGTTGTTGTTCTTTTTTTCCTTCCCTTTTTTCCTCCTTTTTTTCCTCTTTTTTTTCCTTTTTGGCATTTTGTAAGCACACACAGGACAGCTCTCCAGCAAGCCTGACCTTGACAGTGAATTGGATAAATAAACCTTCAATTTACCCCCTCCAGCTCAATGCTAGTCTAGCCGATCCCTCTGGAGCCTTCACCTGTCCACATCGTTCAACTGACGGCAACTTTCAACTGACGAACATCCACTGCTTTTACGGGTTCTGTGACAAACACCATCTAACAGATAAGGCTCCTGAAAAGTCAAAGTCAATAGTGCTCCCATTGAAAATTTAATGCTGGTTCCATCTTCACCCATCATTCTGCCCTCCCCTCCACCGCTGCATGGCATCCCAGGAGGCACTTCAAGCCAAAGCTTTGCTCCATAACAGGTAATGACGTGGCATTTAATGATACTGTCCAAAGTGATCCAGGCCCATGGAAGTAATGTGCGCTCATGTAGCAGATAAGCGCGGCTGAAAGTACCAGAACAGCAGTATCTTTCACGGCACCGTCACCAGATACGATGTGACATACGGTCGGCTGTCGTACCTGGCCTTCCCTTTTCCTCTGCCATCAGAGCAGAAAGAGCATTTTCAGATAGGGAGCACCAAAAAGCGCTGTGGGAATTCGCTAAAAGGGAAGACGGCCATGTAGCGGCAATTAAGTATTCACAGCCTCTTTAATACTCGAGCGCTCACTGATTTGCGACTAAAATAAAAGGGGGGGATCTGTGAATTATCCCTCATCGAAGAACATCCTTAATCAACTCTGACATGTTTTATTGGAGGCAGAAAAAATGTTTCAGTGTGATAGATAAGGTTAAAAATGTTACTACACTGATCATTTACTGTAGCACTTTTGGAGAGAAAAAGAAATCTCTACAACGCAAAACAAAAACAAAAACCCAACCCACCAACAGCCTCAGTCCTACCTCTGTTTGCATCACTCGTCTGACAGATGCTGGGGAAAAATGCATCGTATGATCTGACAAAGCCATTTTGAGCTGATGGGACAAAAATGTACATTTTCCATTTTGTTTATGTAGATTTTAAAAACAAAACAAGAAAATGCCAACACCACGATGCTTCTCCTGTGTGCCATGAGGATGTAAAATTTGACTTAAACAGTGCAAATATCTCAAGAGCACGTGAAGCATAACATGACAAACAAAAATCACATTTATGGTTTCAAGCCAAATAATGTATTACATGTTTTCTAGTCTAATAGCTGCTTGGAGTTCTTAGATAGCCCCATAATACTAGAGCAAAGCATGATGTGACGTTTCTATGACTGCAAAAGGAGTGATTTTCCCAAGCATTGCGTGAACGTTGGCCCAATACCAAAACAGGAAACATCCATAACTTGTTTAAAAAGTTACTTTTATCCTGGACTATTTCACCTTGGACACCAAGATCCTTCTAGAGCAGGGGTCAGCAACCTTTAACATTCAAACAGCCATTTGGACCCGTTTCCCACACAAAAGAAAACACCGGGAGCCACAAAACCCTTTTGACACCTAAAATGAAGATAACACTGCCTATATCGTTTTTTACCTTAATGCTATGTATATCTTCATTATGATTTAGCTGCAGCTCTTGTTCAGTCACTAAAAACTGTTATTTTTAATCTTACATTATAAACTAGTAGGACTCCTTTCATATATTTTGAATGGGAGAACAGCTTCCTGAAGCGTCAAAGTCAGTGCTAAAGGGCTGCTTGCATTAAACAGCAAACCCCATAAGTTCGTCAGCAGTAAAAGCAAATGAATCTACCCACGTATCATTAAATGTTTGGTTTTCTCCAGAAACTTTTCTTTTTTTCAATTTATCCATGGTTGGTCTATGGGAGCGGGGAGCTCAGTAAATCGGTGTGGGTCTGCAGATCGGTGGCTGTGCCGGAGATATAGGTGTGTTTAGTGACTGATCAGCAGATAAACAGTCAAGTGCTGAGAATTGTGACAGGTCCCAAGTGCAGCTTTTAACATTCAGATGAAGGAGATTACATTGGGACAAAGAGAATCTTTTCAGCAGCATTTCGTGTTACATGAGAGCCTGCAGGAGGCTTGTTTAGCAGAGAATGTAGCAATTTACTTAACTAGCTGATTTACTTAACTAGCTAGCGCTGTGTTCCCAAGTGGAGCTGCGAGCAGATCGGGGGCTGTGCCGGCGTGTGTTTTGAGCGACGGAGCCTCAGCAGAGGGGTTCAAGAGCCACGTGCGGCTCCGGAGCCACGGGTTGCTGACCCCTGTTCTAGAGGATCCTCTGCCTAGGTGTCCTTCTGTGCTTCCTTGAAGCTTGCAGGAAAAGTTGGTTGCACCTGAGGGCAATCAGGTTAAGGCAGGTAAATCTTCACCCAGTAAACTAGGTCAAGCCACAGTAGCCAAGGTCAAATAATACTCAGCCCAGTTAACGTACACAAATAAAGACATAACAGTTGATGTCAAGGAAGAAGGAAATAGAACCTTGCAGAGCTCCAAGAGGGTGTTGCTGGCTGCTCATTCCTGCTGTGATAATAGGAGGTTGTTGACTCAGTTGAAGCCAACTGAAGTCTTCTGCAATCTAGTAGCATGGTCAACCCTATTCATCCTGGAGAATTTGACTGTTAACCCCCCACCCCTTGGAGCTGCCAGCTGATGAAGGACCCTCATCTAATTTTGTAGCCTGAGACTTCAGTGAGGTAATGGAGGTTTTGCTATGAACTTACTCTCTGATCCAGAAAACAATGGCAAGGCTGTGTCTTCTAGATGGAAGGGTTCTAAATATGGCACTGACTGTCCGGTCCACAAGAAAACACCGTGTGTCTTATCCCTATCAAATTCCTGTGCTCTGCGATGGAAGGTCCAAGGATTGGAGTCATGATGCTAGGAACTTCTAAACTGGAGTTGCTAGACAATAAATTCCATACCTTCTGTGTGTAACTCGTGGCACCAGCATATTGAGATAGGGTCTCTTCATCTCCAATTGACTGCCATTTGCCACATCAAGGAATGCCGAACTGGATGAATCTTGGTTTGATCCTTCAATATAAGGGATCTATCTCTGGTCCATGTCATTTTCACATTTTTTTACCCATAAATCTACTCCACTGCCATATTAATCTGTAAACCCTGGAAGGAAAAAGAAACATTTTGAAACTACATGTTTAACTCTCAAAGTGTGTGATATTTGTGTGCTTGATCAGTTTAAACTTCTAAGGTGTGTGTTTCCTCATTCAGAGAAGTGCAGAATCCAGGAGATGATGAAGTTCCAATTCTCAGATTAGTTTGAGAGAAGCAGATCAGCCAGTCCAAAGTAGTGGTTAGGGAATGGTAGGCAACTTGTTGCTTTTCAGATGTTTTGGACCACAACTCCCATAATCCATGGCCAGCATAATGGCCAGCATAATCATGGACTGTAAGACTTAACAGTTGAGATAGTAAGCCATTCATTTAAACTGCAAATTGCAATTACCTGCCCTTTTAAAAAAATAGTGGTTCATTCCCTGTTCTTCCTCAAGACAAAACATGATTCTCCTTCCCTGCTTCCATTATCTTTCATCACAGCAGCCTTGTGGGATAGGCTGCTGTGTCTTGTGTCTTGTGTCTTGTGACTGCTGTGACATGACTGAGTCTTGCCCACATGAGTCTTGCCCACATGGCGACTTTCATGGCAGGGTGTGGGATGTGAACCAGGTTCTCTCTACTCGAAATCCTAGCCTAACCACTAGACAACCTATGTTTAATTGAACAATTTTTAATGTGAATTTTTCAAATGCACAAACTTTATGTATACTTTAAAAATGCACTCAAATGTTCCTTTTGAAAGGAAAGAAAGCTCAATCTGATTTGGTCAGAATGAGCTTTGAGAAGAAACTGGTCATGGTCATTTTTTGCTGATTTGTTCATCCTTATGTGGAAAAGGGAATCAAACCCAAAAAGATAAGAAGCCTTACACTTCAGCTGTCTCCAAAACTCAAATATATAGACAGAAGTTTACCAGAAAGAAGTTTTAGAGAATAAAGGCTTCCCCAGGTACATAATGACCACTGGAGTGAATGGTATCCTACCTCAGTCTCCCCAGCCTTCTGCCTCCAGGCACCTTTGGACCACAACACCCAGAATTCCAGTCCATGGCCCTGCTGGATGGGAATTCTGGGAGTTGTGGTCAAAATACCACTGAAGGCCACCACGTTGGGGAAGGCTGTCCCAGCTCATTGATGGCAGATGGCCTGGATCGCCAGAGGGAATCCAGTCATGGAAAGTCCGTACCCGGCAGCTGCCAAGGACTACCACTACCTAGGCCAGTGATGGCGAACCTTTTAGAGACCGAGTGCCCAACTGCAACACAAAACCCACTTATTTGTCTCAAAGTGCCCACACTGCAATAAAACCTGAAAACTGAGGCTTTAGTTTAGAAAAACAACTCACAGCCAGTCCAAGCAAATATATATATATATTCTTGGCAGCGCACTGACCGGCCATGCGAAAGCTTGGACAAGTCACGGCTATTGAGTCACGGCTTGTGACGTCATCACCTGACGCCACTACTCCTTTCCGAGCATGCGCATGGCCCCTGTGTGCACTGCTATTACTATCCAATGCTCGGCTGCTGGGGCGATGCTGGGGCGACTTGGCTCGCGTGCCAGCAGAGAGGGCTCTGCGTGCCCGCTGTGGCATGCGTGCCATGGGTTCGCCACCACTGCTCTAGGCTTTTCCTTCACTGTTGGCATGAACTGCTGACAGCTCACCCTGCAAATAATCTTCCCTGTCCACAGGTGCTTTCTCGTTGTTTTATGATTGTTTTTCAGAGTTTTATGGCATTGGTTTCGCTACATAATCTTTGTCTTTATTTCATGCATGTGCTTTGTTTGCCTTTTTATTTTTTAAAAGACGAGCGAAAGCAAATGTTATTTTCCTGGTTATTAATTCCCAGCACCCCTCCCATCCCCCCTCTCTTGTTTGCATTTATCTAAAAGGAAGATGTTTTATTTCACAGCAGGAATGCAAGCCTGGCTCAGAAAAGCCTCCGGAGCCTTCACCACTAAAGGGCGGCCTGTGTGGCAATCCTTCCAGGCTGGCAAAAGCAGAGCGGTATTTTAATTCCAGATCGAGGATTCCATTTGGTGCCCAGTTTTGTTTATTGCCACCATACTTAGGCAATTGCACGACCAAGTCAGACGGGCGGTCTGGTTCCTCCAACAGCATTCCTTTTCTCTTTCTGCCTCCCCGCTCCATCCTCTCTCTTATTTATTAGCCTCCCCTTAGTAAAAGAACATCCTGGCTTTTGTGATAGATGCTTTTCAAGCAACCGTCAAATAGCTTATATCAACAAGGCGAGCCAGTGACTGGCAAAGGGAGCCTTGCCTAGCGCTTGCAAGTACAGAACAGGACGTTTCCTTGGCTCTGGGATGAGTTCATTGTTTAGGGGGAGGGAGGCTCGTTTTTCTTTCCCTGGCCAAAGTATGTGTGCCTGTAGTTAGATCTCTCCAAGCTGATGCTCCGTTTGGAGAGCTCCAGGTTGTGATTTCTTGGGCAAGGCCAGTAAACCTGTCAGAACGAATGAAGCAGGACGGAGTGTAGCAGCATCGCAGGCTGCCCTGGAGGGACTCGAAGCTTTGGTCCTCCGAGCGCAGGGTTGTCTGGGCAAGGACAGAGTGTGGCCCAGAGTCTAATTTCAAAAGCCCTCGCCTTGCCATCCATTCTGACCTCCGAGAGGAGTGACTTATCCATTTATTAATTTATTTATAAAAAGCTTTTATAGGCTGTCCACTCCAAGCATCTCAGGACGGCTTACAAGAAAAAGATGTGTGTGTGTGTGTGTTTGTGTGTATCTCAAAACAAGGCACTCCATCCAACCTCAATAATAAAATAAATTATTAAAGAATTATTAATAGAATAAAACCAATTAAACATTAAAATGATAAGGAAATAAAAAGGTATTCACCTGACACCAGAAGTTATAAAGCAATAGCGCCAGGCGAGCCTCCCTGGGGAGCAAATTCCAGTGGGTGCCACCACCGAAAAGGCCCTTCTCTGGGTACCTGCCTTCCTAATCTCCTTCAAGGAGGGCTCCTGGAGAAGGACCGCTGCCTCAGTTCTCAAGGGGTGGATGGGCACCTAGGGAAGAAGGCTCTCCTTTAGGTATCCAGGACCCAAGCCAAGACTTGTCCCTTCTCTGACAGCTTGCTGCATGGTAGGACAGAGAGGCTTGGTGGGGAGAGAGGCAGGGTGTAAACCATTATTTACTCCGGCCCTGCTCACCACTGATGTTTGGGCCCTGACAGCTGGCTCACAAGTGAATGTGGTCCACAAGAGAAAAAAGCTTGCCGTCCCCCACCCCCGCTCCTGACAGAAGCTTCCAAGGATTTGGCAGAGGCTGTATGAAGACCAGCCAGCCCCACTGCTGAGGGCTGAACCCGGGGCCTTCCTCATGCAAGGGGGCTGTTCTGACACTAAGATGCAGTGCTCTCCAGTGCACCAACCTCAAAGATCAGAAGTGCGGGACTGGGGCCAAATTCTTCAGCTCTGCCCTACTTTTCTTTTGCCCAGGTTTACCCGTGTGATCTGCAGCTGCTGAAGTCATCTCTTCTTGCAGTTGTCTTGTTGCTTTCATTGCAACTTATTGGGAGCTTTAAACTTCAACTTAGAATAGGCCAAGTAGTATTTATGTGAGCCATGGCTCATGCCATGAAGCACACCGGACACAATACGCCCGATTCCAAATAGTCATTTATCATTAAAGCAATTCACACATGCAAAATAGGTAGGTGGGGTTGATATGAAGGCTCCACATATAAATCTTTTTTCCTGGTTTTGCATTTCTTGCTACTAGTCAATAGAAGTTTCCTTTTTGATGATCTGGCCAAATGGAGTGCCTGCAAAAAAAATTTCTAGATACCTGTATCTTGTTTCCTTATCGTTAGGTCAGCTTAACAAGTAGCATGATTAATCTTCCACTGCGTCATTCCTCCATGTTTACAAAATCTCTAATGAAATGGAACATTCTTTAAACAATCCACTAAGATGGCATATTTTAGAACTGTAAAACTACCCAAGCCTTTGAGTATGAAGCTACATAAAACCTCTGCAGTAGTTCCCGTCGTGGTTTAATCCCATCCTGTTTTATCAAGGTACTGATTTGACTTTTAGAGCAGAGAGAGATCAGTGCGTGTCCAGAGATCTTTTTGTTGCCACAATCACTGTATCTGTTAATCAACTGACCTAATGCACACATGCACACAACAAAGGAACAGCTAGAAGAAGAAACATTCTGTGTGAGAGTTTGTTTGCCAACATGAAGAGATTAGCCATGTTCAAAAATTTAGCAACTGTTACTGTTAGCCTGGCATTGGACCATCCAAACAGAAAGATAGCAGAGTATCCAGAAAATAACAGTGAAAGAGGATGCACCAATCATTCCCCAGTGCCAGCTACATGAGAACAAATCTCTCAGTTTCACCAGACTTGCAGGGACACCATCTTGTTTGAATGGGCTTCCTAAGAACGGACCTCATCATACCATGCAAAGCAAAACCTTCTGTCTAGAAAATGCCCCATCTACACTGCGGAACCATTAAGGTCCCGAATACAGAGCAAAGTCATGCAAGGCAGGGATACAGAGCCTATACGGACGTGGGGCACAGACGGAAGCAGCTGGGGGTCTGCACTGGGCCTTCTTACTGGCATTGGATGTCTGACTTGCTGGCATGTCACGCAACACTCACCACGTACTGTCCTTGCCCTTTTTCTGCCACAATATCCCAGATTTCTTCAGAACAGTTACAGCACCTGCACAAATGTTTATCTATTGCTTTTTTCCAGTTTGTGCTAGACTTGCAGTACAGTTCTGAAGGCCGGAAAAGTGGCTTCCATGGGGTGATAGGATGCACTGGCACTGCAGGAGGGAGCCTCTGGTGGGTCTTCAAAGTGGCAGCAATTCTAGGAAGGAGAGGAGCCTTTGGTTGCTTTCTGCCCTCTCCCCAGCTGCCTCTGTCGCTGACTTCCACACTGACCTGGAAAATGGTGTAGTACTGCCTCCACCACACCCCTATCCTTCCAAGAAGAAGTAGCTAAAAACAGGCCCAGATGTCAATCTGCTCAGAAATAAATCACTATCATCAATTGCACTTACTCAGAAGAAAATCCCATGGGCTTCAGTGGTGCTTACTCAGGATAGAACCTGCTGTTGGGGAAGTCAGCATAAGAAAGTAGGTGCACTAACTTCCAGGAACTCCTTGTGGGTGGAGGGGAACAGGGGCACCGATCCCAGTGGGTTCACACCATGCGAGGTGAGACAATCGCAGAAAGCAACGCACAGCCTTCCCCTCTTCTCTTCCCTTCCCCTTTTCCAACTCCCTGATTTTTTTGTGGGGGGAGGGGCAGGAAGAGCTGTCAAATAACCTTCCGTTCCTTTGAAGGCGTTCACTCCTTGACTCCTTAGTGCTTGCACATAACTCAGAGGATGAACATGAAAGACGTCTTTCCTTTTCTAAGGGCCATTTTGCTGCATGCAGCCCATTAACAACTTCCTGCTCCTCTCCAGCAATTGCAGGTGCGACTCAAAATCACGCTTGCACTGCAGTCTGGCCCAGGATTCTTCAGCACGTGCTCCGGCATTGGCAGATGTGTTTCCCCAGGGGAGGGTGCTGACTCCCGTGTCCCTGGGGCATTTAGAGGAGCTGTCCTTGGTGTTCCATGGTGGTGAACTAGTTCAGAGCTGGGTAACTTCTATACTGCTCAGAATAAAAGCAGCAATGAATAGGGAGCTCCAATGATTTGGCAGTCACTATCCTGCCCTGCATTTTGCATACATACCAAAAAATGCACCGAAGGGGGGTCCATGCAATCCTTCCGCCTCTTTATTGGATCTCAGTTTTATTAGCATTTTGGCATCACCCATATTCAGCATGAGTAACTTTTAGTCTGGCTGCTCAGCCACTTCATAACGTCTCCTTAACTGCAGCTGATCAACGATCAATGCATCTGGCTTCTGATTTCGCTTTCAGTTTATTCTCAATGGGAAGAGGCATATCTTTGTCAAGCAAGCCTTTCAGGTGAAATTTCTCAGTGACGTGAGAACCCTTTTTGGCTCATAACTGGGTCGCAGATTGTGAGAATTATTACTGGATGCTTAAAAGAGAAAATGAAGAAACAACACCTTCCCCTTCCTGGGGCACTCTGGATGTGCGCTGGGAAGCTGCCCTTTTAAAAGAGGTTTTGGGAATGCACACCGGACACACAGAATGCATAGGATGCTAAGATACAAGGTACTGGGATGCCTGGAGGTCTTTACACACATACACACACACACACACACACACACACACACACACACTTACATGCACACAGGGATGGGGGAGAAATTTTTTGGGTTCATTTTTTAAACATATCCCATTTTTGAACCACTATGTGAACAAAAACTCAGTTATCCTACAACAGCATTGCCAAGACTCACTGGAGAAGACAATCCTGTTAGGGAAAGTCAATGGCAGAAGACAAAGGGGAAGACCAAACATGAGCTGGATGGAATCCAGACAGGAAGCCAAGCCTGGAACTTGGAGGAGCTGATTGGGGCTACCATGGACAGGACATTTTGGAGAGCTTTCATACATAGGGTTGCCATAAGCTGGGGACAACACACACAGTGCCCAGCGACTGGCAGAAAGCTGTTCAAGCTGCAATATGCTGGGCGGATGCACTGGGTCCCTTCCTTTGCTTCACGCCTACCCAGCACGGGGGAATGGCCTCCAAGAGCCTCTGATGGGCTTCCAGTGCTTGACCTGACGGATGCCACTGCCACACCCACTCACCGTCAGGGCACACTTGCTCACTATATCTTCTTGATTGCACTATGAGCAGAGTGAACCGCTGAGCCTGGAACTGCCACTCGCAATGCACTCAGATATTGCAAGAGGGGAAATGTATATTTTGACCCTATTATATTCAAATTTCGGCAGCAACTCTAGCAACAAAAGTATAAGCTTTCTTAAACGGCATTTTCCCCCGGACCACTCAGCCTGCCCTAGTCTGAAGAACATGACAGTTTTCTAGTCCACTTGAAGTCTCACACCCTGGCATATTTTCTCATTTCTACTAACTCTCCATCACTTCCCCACTCTCTGTTGACTTCTCCTCTTGTCATTTCATACTTCACTGCTTTTTCTGTAACAAAATCATGTGCCACATATTACTCTCCTACAGTTAATTTTGTTTCCTCTGTGTTTTACGGTAATCATGAAAGGACATCAATGCACCGCTGTCTGCCAGGCCCTGTGTTGCAAGCAAAATGATACGAAGGCAGCCCATTTCCAGCCTATATGCTCTGAGATCTTCAAAAAAAGAAGAAAAGACCTGAAACATAAGGCCATGCAAACTTACAAATTAAGATGTTCATCAGATCAAATCCATCTACAGCAGATTTCTGCTTTCAGTGGTGAACCAGTAAGAAGCCAATGGATGTGAATGGCATTCCCTTACCCTTCCTCCCCTCATCCCTTACCCTTCCTCCCCCCTCTCTACTATTCAGAGAATTGCTGTCATGCCTGCAGGTCCCATTCCATATAATTGATTATGTATGTATTCATTTATATACCACCGTTTTTTCCTTCCAAGGAACTCAAAGTGGCTTACATTATTCTCCTCATCTTTTTTATCTTATCTACACAATAACAACAACAACCCTGTGAGGTTGTGAGCCTGTGCCTGGCCCAAAGTCAGCCAGTTGTCTCCATGGCTGAGCGAGGACTAGAACCCAGACCGCCTGAGTCCCAGTCCCGTGCTCTTCACCACTACGCCACACTGGGGTAGGCGTCCACGTAAAAAGGGCAAAGGCATCCAGTCGGGAGAAAGGGAGAAAGCAGCTCATGCAGGAGCAAACTATGTTTGTCCAGCAGGAAACAGGAAACCGTACCAAGGCCTGCTGACCAGGAGGAAGCAGTGCTGACCAACTGAGTGAAATGAGCAACATCTTTAACTACCAGTTCTAAAGTGGAAGATGGTGAAGCATTCAGAACTTGGGTCTGCAATAACACGCTTGAGCCAAGCAACCCTCATAGATAGTATCTCCCAATCACAGCTTGAATCTAATTACACTTTGGGTTCATTACATTCATCTTCTCATGTCATTTGGTTATTTCATCCAGTTCACTCATCCATTCCATTTAGTGGAAGGGGCACAGGGTGGAGGAGACTTGACTTCCAAAGACAAAGGAAGAGGGAGGGAGGAGGGAGGGAAGGTGTTGTAAGCAAATTAAGGACATTACTTTCAAACATGAGCTTCATTGCAGTTTGCAAACATTTCCTGCTTTTAAAACATCCTCAAAATCAAAGGAATGCCAAGACACAATAACCTGCCCTTCCTGAACTGATAACCAGCATCTCATAGCTTCACAGTCAAAAGCTATGAAATAGCCAAAGCTTTGCTTAACACTGTCTGACCTCAGACCCATCAATGTCATCACATTGCCATATTTGTCCACATTTAAGTAGTATTAAATAATGCAAATAAAAAAGCTGGCTTCTGCAAGAGGATGACCATGAATCTAATATCAGGAGCTATCTGGAGGAATGGACACATTTGTGGAGGACAACTCTCGATGATGACAAGAGGAGTGTGCAAGTCTCAGCTCCCGTCTTCACGTAGGTCTGGAAAAATTCCTCTCTGGAGAGCTGCTTCCCGTCCATGTCAACATTCTACTAGATGGACCAATACTAGTTTCTCCTGTTCCTCAGAGAGGGACCACAGTTCTATGGCAAGGCATCCAGAATGTCCCAGGTTAAAGAGGGTCAGGTGGCAGGTGATGGAAAGGTTTTCTGTCTGAGATGGCTCTGCCAGTCAGGGCAGATGGTAATGAGCTGGATGGACACATAGGGTGGGCAACCAATGGCCCTGGAGATGTTCTGGACTTCAGCTCCTATCAGCACCCACCAGCCTGACCAATGATCAGGAAGGACCGGAGTTGTAGCCTATCAACATGGGGAATCTCCCCATGCCTGCTGTATATCACAGCTTCCTAAGCCTGGCAGTCACTGTTAGTCACCACAAGAGCCCTTCCTGGTCTGGGATATGGTACTGCAGCTTTTCTGAAAGCTAAGCAGGTATGAGCCTGATCGGTCCCTTGGATGGGAAACTGCAGCAAGGGTAGGAGCTTAACAAGGTAGGGCTATTGCAGAGTGAGAGAGCACAGGATCTGAGTGCAGAAGATTCCAAGGTCAGGTTCTGGCTTCTCCAAGCAAGGTGGGGAAAGGATCCTGTATGAAACAATGGAGAGCCAGTGCCTGTCAGCGTCGGTCAGGGGTTAGGAAACTAGGGGTACATGAGACATTAATTTCAGGGTTTTGTGGGGGGTTGTTTTATGGTTAATCATGATTTACCCCTTCCAGACAGAACATGGTCTTGGGTTCTTTCTGCTGCTGAAGTCTGTACATTTCTGAGTGTGCAAGATGATTGGCAGACCCAACAAAATGCATCCAATAGCATGCATACAGTTGAGAAATGTACTTAAAAATGCATATTTTTGAAAAATGCCTGTGGATATGCTCTCACCAATGGGAAAGAGTGGATACATTTCCAAGATGAGCACAACTGATGCACACATTTGGGAAAATACAGACCAAAACACATGCAAAAAGAGAACAAAGCTCACCATCTGATACGGATTCCCATTGGATTGAGCTTTGCAATGGAATGTGGATAAGCTTTGCAGAGTCACACATCACCATTGGCACCCTGTTTCTCCTCCAGATGTTTTGTACTGCATTTCCTTGATCTCTGGCCATTGACCTTGTTGGCTGAGGGTAGTTTAAAATATCTAGAGGGCTCCAGGTTGCCTTGGGTAGATAATTCTCAGATAGACAAGCCAATTGAGTGAATCACATAGTGCATCCTTATGCTCCTGTAAGCGTAACTGACTTCCCCCCAGTCACCTGCAGCAAACCCAACTGCAGCTTCGAGGGCAAGGGAAATTTAGAAACAAAAAACTAAAAGCCTCCTAGATTCAATGGTGGGGACATGCAAAGGCTGTTCCTGAGGTATTTTTCTTCTTAGCCTGGTGATCCAGTCAGAAGACACCTTAAAGGATGAAACATTTTGCTTGGGAGGTAATGCCAGTCTGTGATATTTTATTTAATTCCTCTTCCATACGCTTCTATAGATTTAATGCTAGTAGTGCTTTTGTGGAAGGGAACATTAAATGGCCCTATGAAGGACTCCCTAGAAGAACAGAAAACGAAAACAGTAACCCCCACCCTCCACCCAAATCCTTTCATTACTGGAAATTCAGAGGTCACATAGAAAGAAGCAACTGGGCCACAGGAGCAGAACTTGTAATTCCCCCGCACTCCTAAATTCTCAGTCCCCAAATGTTTTCTCTTCCAATCATATCAGGAAGTCATGTAACTAATAAGCCATCTCTCTGATATCATCCAAATTTCACAACTGATAAATTAAGCAAGGTCTTTGTCAGAGGTCTCACCCTAGAGATGTCGTTAAAAACATAGTAAGAAATGCTGATAATGGCATTATCGTAAGAGACAGATAAAGAGATTACAGAAGTCTAAACCTGAGGTTGGAAGCAAATCTCTTTCTTTAAGCTGTGCCTCCATCTCTGCTTTGTTGAAAAAGGATGTGATTATTATCTGGGGTGGGGCGGTGCTGAAAAGTAAAGCCCTGGAGAAGCAATCTTTTCATAACTTCGCTAATTTTTTTTACAGGCAAGTATAATTATAGTTTTGCATAACCATCTAATGAAAGGAAGTCCTCTCTTGCCGTGTTAATAAAGGACCTTGCCTAGCGTGTTAACAAAGCAAAGGCATTCTACGTAGGTAATGTCACTGTGTAATTAGCATGCTCGTAAGATGACTTAAGATTACAGTTTATCTGAATCTAATAACCACCTATCAGCAGCCTCACCGCTCTGTCTTTCTCAATATATCTTTCCCCTTGAATGGTTTCAGTATCTACCCACTCACAGGGGGGTTTGTGGCAGTATGCAGAAGCACAGAGGAAATAAAGAGTTGCTTCTGGAGGCAACTGTGTGTGCGGATGTGCAGGAACCATGCAAGGAAGAGGGGCAGGGACTCTCCCAAACTGGGAGGGAACACTGGAATGACTGCCCGTTCTCTGTGGTCCCAGTAACTGTCAGTACCAGGACAGTTAAGACAGATTTAAAAATCTGTAACAAAATGCAAAGCTTTTCAATAGAAACAGGAAACAATGCAGCCCATAAGTACATTTAAACAGTTTTTTAAAAATCTTGAATAGGTCAGAGAGGCTTTATGGGAGGCGGCTGCAATGATGCTGCAGAACTGAGCGGCAGCGAGCCTCGTCGTAATGCTCCCCTTTGTAGCGAGACAGGATCGATGCCTTGCAAATTCCCTGTTCGGCCCAGAACGGACCGCGAGCGTCAGGGCTTGTGCCGCAACGCACAGATCTCCACTCCCCAAAGTTCTGCCGCTTGAAGGAGCCTGTTGAAAAGCTGCTTGGCCTGTCGCCGCCACTGCAGCCGCCACACACTGCACTTTCCCAGGGACACGATACCAAACCGTGACTCTCACCATGCGCCTTCAGTGGCAGAAAGGTGAGGGTGATGGACTGGGGACCGGAGAGAACTGGGTTCAAGTCCCTGCTCAGCCCTGAGGCTCACCGGGTGCCTTTGGACCAGACACACTCAGCCTAACCTTCCTCACAGGGTTGTTCTGGTTAGGAGAAAACAGAGAGGAAAAAGAGGATTATGTGAGCCACCTTGAACTCATCAAAAGGGTGGGGGGGAAGGTGGAATATAGACATAATAAATAAATGTGCACAAGGCTCATATACACGGAATTACATTTGGTGCCAAATGGGATGCTCATTTGAAATCACATGGACGGATGTGTTGTTTTCTAAGTAATTACTTTACTTGGAAAAAGACTTGATTTATTTGGGTGAGATTGCCCGTCACTGGGGGCTGTTGCTCTGACCTCTCAACAGGTGGGGATGAGAGGACTGATGCCACACCCCAGCCACCCCACGATTTCCACCATCCTGCCCATTATCAGGACAGCCATGCCAAATTCACGACCTTGAATGCGATGGGAAAGGTTGGTGAATGCAAGATGGCCATTTCAATTCAGCCATATGCAGAACAGTCGGAATATACTAAATGCTAAGTATATATGCAAATTTAATTTCAGTGCACAAATCACTAGAAAATGCCTCCTTTGCAGACCCAAATGCAAAAGCAAGCTCTTGTTCTCCAAAACGGTTCCCAAATTTCTGCACTTGCATGCACACTTGCAAAGTGTGCACTTTCATGAATGCACGACTGAAAAGTGCACAGATTTTCCCATAAGAATGAATAAAACACATCTGCCAATGAGAACGGGGAATGAACCAAACCACGCTTTGCAATAGAATTCAGAGAATCTCAACAAGCTTGAGCATCCTCATTCCTACTAAATGGAGACAGCCTGACATTTTCAAATAATAGAATATTTTATAATATGAACATTTTATAATATAAACACAATTTAAACATATTAAGGACCTCGCATATCTCTGCTGTCTCACAGCTGTTTCACTCCTTTTCAGAACACAGGGATGCAGGAGCAGAACGACTGGGCAGGATATTCCCTGCACATTTACACAGAATGAAAGGCCTTGGGCTCGATTTAGAGTATAATCCTATGCATGTTTAGACAGGAAAAAGTCACAAAGAGATTTACTGAGAGTTGCAGGACTTTCTTCCGTCTAAAAACTGCACTTTTCTCATGCTTAATGTCCGAGGGAAATTCATGCAAGGAGAAGGCAATATTCCTGGGGAGGGAAGGACACTCGCTCTTCCTGTGTCAGGATCTCCTTCCTCTCACCCTTTAAGTTAGACACACTTGTGCCTCTCGTTGCTTATGCCTCTGCTTAAAACAATAGATTCGATGTGAGTAGAACATGGACCAGGGTATTTTCACATACTTCCTCCTTCACGCACACCACTGAGGTTTCCAGAATCCAAGAAAAAGTGGCAGGGTTAAAATACGGAAGACCATCAGCCCTCAAGGTTGCCTTCTTAAAGCAGGGAGTAGGTGACTTCTGTGCATCTTTCCAACAAATCCTTTTCTCCTCCAAGATAAATGTAGAGTGTTCATCATGGTGAGGCCCAGGGTTCTTGACCAAACTCAGCATTTCTTCCTAGCCTGTTCCCCATCCAAGGGCTGTTCGAGGAAGCTTTTTCACTCTTTTCCCAATCCCATGTTCTAGCCTGATGGCCACAGGAGGTTTGAAAAGTTGAAGGGTGGGTGGGAAGGGAGAAAAGCTTTGCAATAAAGAAATAAATAAAACTGCCACAACAACTCGTTCTTCGGTCGATGCAGCGTTGATTCATCTGTCCCTGCAACTAAATATCCATCTCTATCTCTCCTTGCTCTATCAGGTTCAAGAAAGTCATCTGAGTGAGTGAATGCAGGAGAAGGGGGGAGAGGGGAGAGAATGACAGATAGGAGCAGAGTTTCGGCTTGTCGTATTTTTTCTTTTTTAATAACATGTACATTTCAAGGCTGTCAGTGTAATAAGTCAGTCTTGTTAGTGGAATCACGAGTGTGCAAAAGTTTCAAGCCAGCAGCCTGGCAGAGGCCCTGCTGCAGCCAGAGAAACCGGCCCTGTGGAGAGTCGAAGCTGCGCTCGCCCCTCCAGGCTAGTGTTTTCACCAGATGTGGCCAGCCCTCCAGTCGGGCACTGGGAGGGCTTTCGGAGCACACCCTTGACATCCCACAGAATATATCCACCTCTGTCTGGGGTTCCTCAGCAGCACCCCATTAGGCTCTCCGATGCACCCCACTTTGTTCCAACCCTCTTTCTCAGAAAGCCTCTACCTGGAAGTAGCAGTAACTCTAAAGCAGATTAAGACATTGTCAAGAATCTGCTAACCTACATGTGGGCATCATTGGTCCCTTGGGTCCTGGCTGCCTTAGACCTTCCTTAACGGACTAACTGAATAGGTAAATGGGTTATATCAGGCCAGGAAATCAATGTGTATACTGTGTTCCCAGCCACAGATGAGCTTGTCGAAGGCATTTTATTATAGCTCTAGGAGCTGTATTGATCTGACCGTTAACTACTCAGAGGTGGCTAGCAATCCAATGAAGATGCGTCCCTCTGTCCACCCAAATGCATTCTTCCCTCAATAGTCCTTACAGACTAAGTGTTTGCAGATTGAATTAATTTAATGTTTGCTTAATCAAAACTGACTAAGCTGGAACTTAAATGCTATTAATTACAAAACAAATCGTATTCACATGGTTAGTGTGATGTCGGGCCAGGACAACGTGCACTGCTATTCAGTCTATGATGTATTTCAGGGCTGCAAAACAAAGCATTTCCAAGAACTCCAGAAGCAAATCATATCCACCTGTGTTCTTTGAGTGTGATTGGTTTGCTTCCCCCAGTTTATAGAATACCTGGGTGTTGAACCACTGGGGGGAAAATGGCAGTGCCTGCAGTTGAGAAAGCTGGAATTTAGAAGCAGTGTGTCTTTCTCGGGGCTGCACTCGAGATGTCCAACATGCTTCTTGTGAAAGTCAAACGCACACTGAAATCAGTGCAGATGTCAAAGAAACAGCCATGCACACGGGAGAGCGATTCCTGGGACATGCGCTCCATCTGTGCTTCCTGGCAGCCACACGGTCAGGGTCTGTATGAGGGGTTTCATTGCCCATTCAAATTTACCCTGACTGGTCCAGGGTGTCCCCTCACACAGGGGAGCCGATGGAGGCCCATCCACGCTATTGCTGATGACGTGGTGGAGCCTCCTGCAAGCTGCTCCTGAAGGTCAGCACACGGCCTCCCTGGGACAGCGTGTGATGGAGCACAGCAGAAGTCAGCGCACCTCGTCCGCACTGACAGAAATCAAGTGGTGGATGAAGAGGGAAATCATGGTGGATGCAATCGCTGGCATGAACATGTGAAATAGCCAGATCAAAAACCACCCAAACCAGAGCCTGTATTAACTAGCTGGAATGGTCACTGCAGGAGACGCGTGCATTGGTGGAAGGAGCCGCGTGACGGATTGCCCAGCTGAGCTAATGGGTGGGAACTCCATGCATCCATTCTCCCTCATAGACAGTCAAAAGCTTTAAAATCCTGTTATTCCAACAAAATGCTGGCTGGCTGTTCATTCAGGAAAAGCTTGTCTCTTGGGACGGACCCTCAGAATGGCTCCCCCAGTCCTGCAGCAGAAAAGAAAAGCAACAAGTCCAACTATCTCCAGCAAATGGTCTGACCACAACAGCGGAGTATATTTTGACTCTACTGTTGTCCTCTTGCTTTCAGGCCCCGCTTCTCACAGCTTGGAGCATTTCTGCCCTATTTCACCCAATCTCTGGCATGCGGCATTCTCTGCTCAGTGCAAACTGTGTTTAAATAGTTCTTGAGCAAAATATAGCATATCTGTCTGCAAAAGGCTTAAAAGAATGTATGGATGGGGAGGGGGACATTTAGTTTGGAAGCAAAAATCAGGTCTATTTGTTTAACGGAGCTGCATGCGTACAAATCACATACTGTGTGTTAAACAACAGTGGCCCAGCTGCACTGATTAATGGTGCACAAAGCGCATGTACCCAAACAATGATTTCATTTCAGACAAAAGAACAATGCCTGCTCTTTCTTTACACCCTAATTTACAATTTCAATTATAAATATAAAAAGTTATGTTTCTGATAACTGCTTTTATTAGGCGGATACATGCTCTGGTGTCTTGTAGACATACAGTAGGCAATAAAAATGAGAAGTACAACAACAAAAACTGCAGTTCCCTTCAATTTCTGTCCTTGATTTTTACATTTAATGGCAGAATAATCACTCAACCACATGTGCAGAATCGTTACAATAACACCGCTGCATAGAAGAACAGGGAGTGATGCTGGTGGAGCAGGTAGAAAGCCCAGGTGCGATGACAGTCTAGCTGTAGAGAAGTGTTACCTTGGCTACCAGAGGTGCCAAGCCTGCATACTCCCATTGCTGAGTTGCTTGGGCAGCATCCTGCTGGGAGGAACCTGTGGGCAGCTGGCTTGCCACTTTGTGTCGGAGTGCTGGACTAGATGGACCTTTGGTCTGATCCAGCGTGGCCTTTCTCTCATTCTTGCCAGTGGGCACCTGCTGAGGAGCGGGTGCACAACTATGAATAGCCTGATCCCAGCCCTGACTCTCATTCAATTATTGATCATCATTAGGGGTGGGACGAACCCTTCAGAGTCTGTCCCTCCAGGAGCTGCAGACTCCCTCTCGTGGCTGACCCGCTCCTGCTACGCTCTGCAACAGGCAACCTTCCCCAGCTGCCACGCCTGGTGGCCAAACTTCTTCCCCACTTGCTGCTGCCAGTGGTGGCCACCATTTCCAGCAGCCAGACTTCCTCCCTGCTTGCTGCCACTGGTGGCAACGGCAGGTGTGAAAGGATGGCACGGCTGATACAGTGTGAGGGGCTCGATCCCTGAACAGCACACTCGCCTGGCACTCAGACTCTGGACTGCTGCAAAGGGGACTGGAGTGGACCCTTGGCATGCTCTTTTCAAGTCTTCAACAGCCGGAATCCCCCTCACTTCTCAAGCATGGAAGAGGTCAGTCTTGAATCCACTGCCAATGCAATGGCACCGAACTCCAAAGGCCACTGCTTTGTGGGATGAAAGTAGAGCTGATCCACAGGCTTGGCTACAACAAAATGGTAGTGGGTTTCCACACACAAGGCATCTTCTGTACATCACAGACCCTGACACTGGTTCTCCATGCTTGGACTCGTCACACAGTCTTCCCCTCCAAAGATAAAGGGAGGAAACAGAGAAAGCTTCCCTGTGAAATCCCCACGTCTTGCAAGGCAAGCTGAAGTTACTGGGCTTTCCTGCCAAAAAGTACCCAAACAATCAAGTCTGGAAAGAGACGGTGCAGAGAACACTGGAAGGCGATGCCCCTGGAACCTCCGCATGGCATGAGCAAGAGAGCTAGCAGGTCCAGGGCAGGGGAAATGGCTAGCATGGAAGCAGTTTGGCTAAGGCACCAACAGCATCAAAGGTGATACAGCATCCAAAAACTGAGCCAGGACGTCAGGGCCAATGGAACAAGCCTGCAATCAGAAAAGACGGTGTGGAAATGTACCCAAGGGAGGAAGAATATTTGCTCAAACAGCCTTTCCTGTCCAAAAGGTCACAGCAGCCACCACCACCATCGTCGTCGTCGTCGTCGTCATCATCATTTCTGTACCACCCCATAGCCAAAGCTCTCTGGGCAGCCGACAGCAGCAAATTAAAATACAATAAAATGCACCATATTAAAACATCATAAATACAAACAAACAAGCTTACGATACAAAATTTAAAACCAAATTTTAAAATACAATGCCTTGAAAAAAAAATGTTAAGAACCATTTAGCAACTAGTTGAGGCCCCCTCGGTGGGGTGTTCAAGGAGAGGCTGGACGTCCACATGGTGGGCATGTCGTGAGCAGAGCCGGCTGGAGCCGGGGGTAAGACTAGATGGCCCGGGAGGCCCTTCTGACTCACTCTGTTTCTATGTTTCTGTTTCTAAGTACCAGTAGAGTAATTGCTGTGCTGTGTTGTTGTCATTGTTATGATTGATTTGTTTTTGTTTTTCAGTTTTCTGTAAGCCATCCAGAGACATTTAGTACTGGGACATAAATAAAAATGAAATTGTTAAATGCCCTGTAGTGGAGGACAGTCCTCACTTGATGCTGAAAAGATAGTAACATTGGTACTAGGCAGGCCTTATTGGGGAACTTGTTGCATAACTGGGGGACACCACTGAAAAGGTCCTTCTCCTTGTTGCCACAAACTGAGATTCCCTCAAGGATGGCAGCTGGAGGCAGACCCCAGGACTCGATTGTAGGGTCCAGGTTGGTGAAGGACAGGAGAGGGGTTGGTATCATAATGCCAAGTCATGTAGGGCTTTATAGGTTCAAACCAGCACCTTGAATTGGGCTCCTTGAGTTGGATCCAACTATCTTATCAACTTCTGACATCAGCCCTGGGCAAAAAGAATTCACTGCCCAAGTAAGCCATTTCTCGGGGACCTGTGATCATGTAGAGAGGGGTCTACTTGCATTCAAGGGGATTTGAATAAAACTCTCTGTCCTGCTCAACACTAGCTTCCATATAGCCTCAAGTGCCAAGATTCTCTCAAATCTTGGAAGCTAAGCAGGGTCAGGCTTGGTTGGAATCTGGATGGGAGAACCGAGTCTTGCATTGAGCAGGGGGTTGGACCCAGCTGCCCGCTAGGCCCCTTCCAACTGTATGATTCTATGGTTCTAGACAAAGTCCAGACTGAAGCAGTGGAACTGCTCAAGCAGGCTCATATTCTGCTCACACATTTAGCCTAGCCTTCCTAGGCTGAGCACCTGGGCAAGGCTACTGGCAAAAGCCAGATTACATATATGGCACTGTAGGTTTGATTCCCCTTCTGTGCCTGCCCTAAACACCAAGGTACCTGGTGTTTGGGGATCAGACATTTTGGGATCTGAGGTCATAACATGAATTCAGACCTCTGATTACATCTGACAGTTGTACAAAAATGTATTTCATCTCAATAATGAAAAAAAATCATGCACTTAAAGAGTTTCTTAAAAATATACATTATTTCCTTTGTTATACCCAGAGACAAAAGCAACTACTGTAAACTGTAATAGCTGCAAATTGCAGGTGTGGCATCTCAGAATTAAAAGTGCAGACATATTCTTATTTGGGATTTTTAAAAATACCACTTTCCAGTCTCATTTGCAAGCTTGATATAATGCACTCCACCATGTATTTCAGCCCTGCAGATTGTCTGGGTGAAAAAGGCAGATCCTGGAGTCAAATTGCCTTGCAAATGGCAATGTTTTAAGAGTTTACCCACAAGGATTCAGCTGTGAGTGACCAAGTTCCTCACTCTGATTTCATGGCCACGTGACTTTGTCAGCTATCACTGTGGTGCCCACAAAGGAAGTTCCAGATGTCTGGAAATTAAAGGAGAGTGGAAAGACATTCCAGCGTTAATGTTCTGAATCTATAAATCCCTGCAACATGAACATTTTCCTATATTAGACCTTGGTTACACAACCTCCCATTTGATATTAAATAGGAAATGTAACCGATTTAATGCAGAAGGGGAAAGATTTCCCCCCTCTCCACCCTGCAATAAGAGAAGATGTATTTTTGAAATAAAATAAAAGAAGGAATGAAAGAAAGAACAACACACATAGCAATGCAGCAAGATTGTTTAAAAATAAAGAAACGCACTGATCAAAATTCTTAATATTAGGGAATGCTTGTGAGACACCTAGAGTCAAGGAGCCCAGAAAGAGGGACTAAATCAAGCCCAGGAAGGACAAAATAATTAGAAGTTAGGCAGCACACACATGAAGTATGTATGTGTGCTTCTGTGTGTGTGTGAGTGGGCGTCTGTTAGGGAAAAGACTCTATGGAAATGCCCAGAATCCACTGAACTCTGAGGATTATGGGCATCCAATGCAAGGCAGAAGAAGTGTGGAAGTGAAGGTCCTCTCCGCACTCCACCTGCCCTGAACCTGCTTCAGAGATGGTGCACCAAAGCCGGAGGGAAGGAGACCCTGGTGCCATCAGGGGATGTTCAGCCTCGATGGCATCCGTTTCCTCCACTCCCCACTCCTGGATCACCCCTGAACCCCTTCTCCAAGGTCATTCTGGGGACCTCAGAAAAGCAGCAAGGGTCAAGGAGGGCATCCTAAGCATGGAGTCCATTTTAGACCACACAGCAATTTTCTGGTGTAAGAACTGAGACTCTGAAAACTCCTCTCTCTCACTTCACAGAGGGAAGCAAAGGCGGAGCAAGGGATCGCTCTGCCTGTTTGAAAAGCCGTAGGCATTTGAATTTGGTTGAATATTTTTTCAAGTGTTTGAAAGGTTTCCACATAAGAAATAGATAGAAACAATGGTATTGTAAATCTTGCATTTTCTAAGTACAATAACTGTGCACATAATCCCAGATTTGGCCCAGATTAGAAATGCTTTAAATAAATATATAAATGAATAATTTCACTCTCCCATTTTTTTAACCAGACCACCACAAGTTAGTTGCTCACTTTGGAGACTCCCTGACCCTGACAAAATAAGAACACAGGGTTTTCCAGATACTTGTGTTGCATCTTTATTGGAACTTGTATTTCACCCTTCGGGGAAAAATAAAAAAGGAAGAGACATGAAAATACCTTTCTTGCCCCACTCAGAAGCAACCAAATTTGGGGATTTGTGGGGAGTGGAAGCATTGCAAAAGGCAAATGAGAACAAATGCACTGCCATTACAAATTTCACCAGGCTTTTGCCAGATTTCCATAAAAAGGCACCATGTGTTCTCAGGAAACATCCATTCTCATTTTACTACTCGCTTTCTCTCCCCAAACTCTCTGTGCCCTATTAGTGGTATTGGTATTGCACCAAACTATCTCTTTTTCATTGTATTCCTTTTATAATTCATTCATTCAGGACCAGACGGGGAACTGCAGGCCTGGCCAAATCTGGGATCTTATTCTGGCTGCTGGGGCTGCTGGGACTTCCCAGGTGACCACACCTGCTTCCCTTCCTCCGTCCCATTTCTCCTAACCACCAGCTTTTCCATGCCTTCCCCCATTCTAAAGGGACTCCTAAGGTCCAGTTTCTAGAATTTTAAGATAAGATATGGTCACACTGTAGGACATTTTGGCCCTGCTGCTTTCGCCTTTAGCCCTGAAATGGCACCTTCATTGTTTTCTCCAGAATGAAATTGGCCTTTGAGTTGAAAGTAGTTCAATCATCTCTATTTGCATCTCATTTTTACCTTTTTCTATGCAGCATTTTGTTGGCCTCTGAAATAGCCATAATGAGCAGCAGTTTCTGAAAGCTAAGATAACAAAACCTATGATGCAGTACAACTGCATCTTAAACTCAACCAAAAGCAGAGAACCCCTTCAGCCAAATCAAGTCATCTCTTTACATGCACTGTTAAGGACATATGCAGTAGGCAAAACCATATAAGATCACACATAGGAGAGTGTGGGTTTCCACAGAAAGGGGTGGGACCACTCCCATCCTATTCAGTGAACTGACAAGCATCCAGCACCAACAAAATCAAAAGTGGCAGATAGATTTTCAGTGAAAATTCAAATGCCAAGGCAATAAATGGAAGCACAGTAGAATTCTTATATAAAGAGCTCCACACATCTAGGAAAGAAAACCTTCCAACTTTTTTTCTTTTGAAAATCACTTGCTGGAAAGCTTTTCTCAGAAGTATGCATCATACAGATTTCTGTTCACACAGATCCCCAGGAAAGTAAATCAAACAGAAGAGATGCTGGGTTTTGAAATGATATATAAACCTCTTCACATGCTCAAATGTCAATATCCCAAACTCCTACAGCAGTCAGAAATTACCAACAGCAAAAACACCACCACTGTCTCAGCACAGTAAGATCATCAACAAGACCGAAGAATGCCAGCACTGGAAGTTTTGCTCTGAACCTCCTCCTGGGAATGGAGAGGAAAAGGGGTCCCTGCATTAATAGACCAGGTGAACATTGCAAAAGAAATGGTCTCATCCCTGAAAGAGTGTCCAGGTAGGGGGCGGAGCTCTGTTTACCTGGTTGCTCCCCATTGTTTCACCTAAGTGTCAATTTCTGAGCTTGTAATGCAATTTTTGGACCGAAAAAAGATCCAGAACAGCATGGGTACATTTGAAAAAAATGCTCATAAAAATATACACTTGAAAAGTCTGCACAAATATGCTTGAATCAATGGGAGAAGAATATCTATATTTAAAATGTGGGTAAGTGATAAGTACATCTGGGAAAATGCACCAAGATATACATGGCTTTTTCTTGAAAAAAAGGAAAAAGCAAAACTCAGACTTTTAGACCCACTCAAAGAAGGTTTGGATGGAAAGCAGAGAATATCAGTAAGCTCATATTTTACACATCTGATTTAAAACTGGATGTTTGGCTTGACAGAAATTTATTTTTTGATAGCGAATGCACAACAGAGCAAACTTTAAATACTTTTGGCAGGAATATAAATCATTAGGAACTTGGTGCTTAAGGTAATGGATACCATTCCATAATTATGAGATATTTCAATAATTGTTGGTCTTCTAGTAGGCACCTTGAAAAGATAATGGGTTAGAGCCAGACTTGGTCAGACATAGAGGAGACCCACTAAATCTCATCAAGTTTAGATCTGAATCAAGAAAATTATGACAAATGATAGGAAATAAGCTAATTACTGCACACAGTTTAGTGGTAACAGATTTAGGGTAAGGAGACACCAACAGTCCATGTTTTAAATAATGTATTACATTATTACATATTGAGAGGTCAGCAAAGTATACCTTTGGAATGTCAATCTTTGGAATGCTGGAAGGATGGGCACCTTGGCATGGGAGGTCTAAAAGAGAGGAGCTGGAGGAGACATACAGATACTTTTGAATACTTTGAATATGAGTATGAACACTTTCACAGTACTTTTGTGAAAAGTATTTGGAAGATAGGCAAGCAGGCAGGCAGGCAGGCAAGGGAACGGAATACAGGATGCAATAGGTACACGTTATATTTATAACAAGCTGTTCACAGCAACACAGTTTTGCTTTTTCCCCTTTCTTTCTCTTCCCTTCCTGTTCCTTTATTCCTTTTGTGATTTTTAGATTGAAAGGATACAGACTTTCTTACTGTTTTCAGTCCTGTAAGTTTTCTCTGAGAGTCTTTTTTGGGTGGGGAGAGAGTTAAGGAACAGGGTAAACATGCAATTAATAACTAAATCAAGCCATTTTTTCTTATTTGAAAAGAATTGCTTGAAATATTAGTTGCTCTTAATAATTATTTGTTCATTGTTCTAATGCCTCAATAGCCCAAGGAGATTACCAGGTCTTTTCAAGCATGCCCTTGCATATATAGCATGAACACATGAAAAAGAGCCAGTGGGATTGTGCCCCTTCCATGCATTGAAAGGCTGGGATTGCATAGGGCCCCTCTCCACCCGATCAGGAGCCCAGAGCTCCAAATCCGATGGAAGGAGTGTGCATGTACCGAAGGGTGTGCTCAGAAGGCTGAAGGACATGCGTCTGCCAGGGGTGGGAGTAGCAGGTGCAAAGCCACTCGTCCTCAGCATTCTTTTAATGTCCTTCACAGTAAAGAATGGAACAGATGACTTTGGCCCATTGTTAGCAAATGTCCTGAAAGGCCCCTGAAATGGCATTTGGAATATGTTTTGGCTGAAAAACACCAGTCCATGACAGGGCTAGTGGTTAACTTTCCTTTTTAATCATGCTTGCAAAAGTATTCTTTATTTTTAAAAATAAAACTTTATTTTTACAGAAAATTCTAATGGCTCAATTGCTCTCTCTCTCTCTCTCCCTCCCTCTCCCCCCCCCAATCCCTCTCTCATATTGTCTTCTTTGTACTGTTTCTATAGTCCCATCCCCATATAATAAATATTGGTGGTTGGTTGGTTAATAATTTTATATAGAATCCAAATGCCTGAAAAGCTGTTTGGGTTTGTGTCCTTCCAGTGGGCTTCCTTGAAGTGTCTGGTCATCCACTTGGGGAAAGTTGGTCTACCTAGGCTAGCTAAGCCTTTGTCTCTTCTTTCATTCATAGTGTCTATCACTAAATACAGTCCTGGAACACATGCCAATATCCAAAGTGGTTCAAAGTGAGAATGCCTTACAAAGCAGAAACACAACTGAAACTGCAGCAGAAAAGAGGAATATACAATAGGCAAGGAGAGTATCTCAGAAACAGACTGATGAGAGCAGAAGCCAGGCAGCAGCCACCAAAACCCGGGAGGAAGAGCCCAACCTGTTGCTTAACTTATAGAAAGTGTGGATGGCAGCCAAGCCAGCCTGGAGAGGGTTATCACAGCCTGAGTGCCACCACCACCATGTCCTTCCTTTGAACTGCCACCAAGCTACGTTCTGGATAGATCTTGTTTGCACCGTGACTCCTGCTGTCCACCATGACTCCCCCAAGTCACCCGTGGCTGTGGCACCTGCAGGCACCAGGCTGCCAGTTCAAGCCTCCTGCCATGGCTTCTGATGTCCTCTGCACCCAGCAAGCATGGCTTCTCTTTGGGCCAGCCCATGATCAGCAAGGGCAGGGCAGCTGATAAGATACTCTGGCTTATTCACCACCCTATATAATGTTCTGAAATACACCCTATATATATTTCAGTCCATTGAGGAAAGCCATATTGAACTATTATTATTATTATTATTATTATTATTATTATTATTATTATTATTTCTTTGGTCACATGCTGCTTTGCCGTGGACTATCAGGAGAGTGTGTTTGGCCAAGAAAGGCAGGGGGCAGTGCCCAGCTGCATTCCCGGGACCTTTGATGCTTGTTTTCCATGTGGGGTGACTCACTCCCACCACAGCAAGAAAGTAGCGCTTCCGAGAGAAGTCCCAGAAATGCACTGAACTGGTGTATTTACAGAATGGGGCAGATTAGCCCAGCCCTCTTCTGTGAACTCCACCCATCCGCTATATCCCAGAAATGGGTGCCCCCCCCCCCTTGTTTCTGGCCCCTTCAGCAGTGCTGCCTCCCCAGTTTGGTCGGTCCAAGAGCCAAGGGGTGGGCAGGCTGCAATGGACACTGCTCAAAGAGCTTGCAGTTTTATTTGTAAAGGACTAACAGTGGAATATATGCAAGCAGTATAAAATTGCATGCATCTCTGGCACAGTTTTTGAATGCCTTAAGTAGCTTTACCTTTCAGCCACAAAGTGCACTCTTAAATAACTGTACCTTACAAATACTACAAAAGAAAGCGAGATATGAAAAATTGTGGCATTTGGGCAACAGGCTTCATACATTTCTCTAACAGCTTTGGACAAAATGGAGAGCAACTATCACTGCATAGGCACACTGGGAGACTTTTTAAAGCCATTACTTGGGGTGCTTCCAAGTGACAGCAAAATGTCCCAGAGGAAGTCGGACACGGGCAGCTTCACTGCTGGAGATGTGGGGCCGTATCCAAGGGCCACTCCACCTCTGCTGGTTTGGCTGGGCTCTTGGGAGCCATCATTTGTGCAATGCTAGCCAAAGCTGGGGATGTGCAAATCAGCAACAGTCACACTCACCAAACTGCTCTGAATTCTTCCTCAAAGCTCAAGCAAACTTGAGTCCATATCCAATTGTGAGCTTTGCTGTTTGTCTGTTTGTTTTAAATTTATCACATGAGAATCCCTCTATGTTTCTGTGCATTTTTTCCAAATGCATTTTTTGAGAATGTATGCATCAACTGTGTGCAACTTCAAAAGGTGTGCATTCTTCCTCTATTGAGTAAAGCACATTTGTGCATATTTTTCAAAGAATACATTTTTCATAAGCATTTTTCAAATTCACACATGCTGTCAAACACATTTTGGGGTGTCTGCAAATCACACTACAAGCTTAGAAATGTATGAACCAACTGCGGATGATATCTGAGCCCAGAATGTGCAAACTGGTAAATCCAGATAAAAGCAAAGAAACAGAAATGAGAGCCAAGCTAAATATGGTTCTTACATTGTTGGAAAATGCACTGTGTATGAGCAGAATGCTTGAGAGAATATACTCTATATTTTGCATGTTCCCTTAAGGATGTGCAGATTTCGTTACTTTAACTCTGTGCTTTGTGAACTGCCCAGCCTTGTTTCTCTTGTTATCAGTAATTTCTTTCCTTTGCAAATATGCATGTATTCTAATGCACATTAACACAAATGTGCAATTGTGCAGGTGCACATTAGCATGTGTGCAGTAACACAAATCCTCAAAGGTAATTTTCTAATTTTACAAATTTCCCCCACCGATCAGCTCAGCTCTGCTTTAAGCTATGAAAGAAAACGGCACAAATTAGAAAATTTGCAGATTTGTGGAAACATGCACCAATTTCTTGCTCAGCCACGGCTCAATTTGCACAATTTTCCCATTTGCACAGAAGAAGCCATGATGGCAAACGTGAACAGGTATCAGGCATAAGACAATGATGTGAAAAGGTTTTTGGAGGAATCTTGCCTTCTCCAGCGTTGTTCACTCATCATCCCCAGCTGAACGGGGCAAACGGGACATAGTGAGGGCGGCCATGGTGGCGGCCACGTCCAGCATCCCTTTGCTTTCCCAATGTGCCCCGGAAAGCAGCAGGGACCTACTCCAGTCCTGCAGACGTAACCCTAAACCAGACCCGCAGATGGGCAATTCCCATTGTAGTCAATGGAAAGAAACAGGAAAGCTCCTGCCCCCATGCCCCTACCACACACAAAGAAGCCAGCAAATGGGCATGGCCAAGGCTGAGGCAAAACCCGCAACATAGCAAATAGATGGCTGGATTGCTCTACTCACCAGTTTTGGAAAAGGGACACCTCTCCAGTTTCATTACTTGCTTGCCCACCTTCCTAATCTGGATTTTGTGTTTCATTCACAGAGTATTCCCACCACCACAGCTGGGCCCTAACTAGTCTCCGGCCTGCAAATGCATATTTCACAACGCTTCTCTTCTACTAAGGAAGTGGCATAAAATATTGGTGCTATAGCTCCATTCTTTTCCATAGATTTCCTCCTGACAAACTAATAGAAGACAGAGGGAGCTCTCCTTTTTGATCTCCATATTAACTTCTTATAGTTGGACAAGCAAGCGTCATCTGTCCATTGAAGACACATTGGTTTATTTTGCAGTTTGATCCTTGAAACTCTATCTTTAAATATCTGAAACACACACATATATACTGTGTTCTGAAGAGCTTTCAAGCAGAATGTTTATTAGTTACTTTGATCTAATTCATCACCCACCCCCATCCATCCACCCCCCAAAAAATCTTAAAACAAGTACGTAATGTTCTTTAAAGTGACACATGTTGGAAACTCTCAAAAGTTCCTTTTAACTCCTGATTCCAACAGATCTGAACTTTTCGTACTTATGGGCTCCAAAGCGTAATGTGAAAGGATGCTGTCAATAGCAACGTCAATGCAACTTGTCACCCTATGAATGAAAGCCCCTGTCAATTTCCGCCCCCTTCCTTGTTTCCCCTTCCAAACCACACCAAGCCTTCGCAAGGCCCTTTCACTTTATAAATCAACCCGCAGCTTAGAATATCTTTGGCAGGACTTTCAAGGAACGAATCAGAATGACAGGGAAAGAGGGGATAACTATCAAAGCTTGACTGAATACAGGTGTTTGGATTTACAGATGAACCACAAATGCCTGGGTCTTTGACAGCTGTTGATGTTATCAGTTATACGCAGCTATTATTGGCTTCGGGCATGGGGGGCTTGTGAGGCCTTTCCCTGAGCAGCATCTCCACGGCTGATAACATTTGGCTGAACTTTCGGATCTTAACCTCCCTCCTGACTTTCTGCAGTCAAGCCTGCGTAAACTGATCGGAGGAAGAGACACGCAGTGGGAAGACAAGTAAAATATTATTGACTGGACTGTTTCTTGTCTATTAGGAAGAAAGAGCAAAGGAGGGGGGGAAGCTTTCCAGTTTGACAGGCTTCAAGATAATCAGGGGAGGAATCAAGGCAAGAGAGTAACCCTGAGAAAAGTGAGAAAGCTGTGCCTTGCAAGAGGTCATTGTTCCACACAGAGGATAAACAAGGGAGGCAAACACAGGGGTGGCAGTTTATGGGATGCCAGGCTTGACAGACCAGGGTTTAGTACTTCATATTTTAAATGGGACCAGAGCCCCCTCCACAGAGCAGTATTTTAAACGATATATTCTTCCTCTATTCAAATATCCTAAGAGATGGTCGGGGTCATTTTACACAGCCGGTTTAGAAAAGCATTGGTTTCACCCCATTCCAGTGTTACTGCTCCCTACCACCCTCCCTCTCCTTCTCGGACCCTTGGGCCAATCTGCCTCATAAGTGCACCAAACAGGGAACCACTTCTCTGTGACGATCATTTATGTGCAAACATGGAAATTACACAACACAGAACAAGCCGTCACGTGTGTATTCCTGCCTGCATGGCAGCTCTTTGGGAAAAAAGATGCTCATTGGATTGGAAAGATGCATGGCTGGGCTCCACCCACATGGAAGCGCTAATGTTCACACCCTTCCCAGGGTCATGTGGGATATCACCATGAAGATACCATCTGTGCCCCCCGTGTGAGTGAAGGGTGGGCCGTTCTATGCCACCTTGGATAACAGAGCGACATGGTGACCGCATTCTCCAATTCAGCTGCTGCTTCCATATTTTAATTTTTTACAAATGGCAGATTCAACACTATTGTGTTTCCATAACTAGAGAGCTGCGGTTTGGGTTTGGCTGCAGTGTGATGGTCCAGTGGATCAGACGACAGCACACAGAAGTCTGGCAAACTCGTTGTTCTTCTGTTTCATTTTAATGTATGCACCATAGACCAGCGGAGTTACTTGTGGCTGCTTGACATAGTTGTAAAAACTTTGTAGCCAAGCTGAGCAACTCCACGTACTCCTCAACAATTCCAGGTTCAGTTTCCTGTGGCGTTTCATCATCTCTTCTCTTAGGCTCCTAGCTTCGTGGCTGAGTGTGCAGGCGGATTAGGCATGGCAAAAGGCAGGACTCTGTGGGATAAGCAGAGGAAGTCTCACAGAACAAAAGAGGGCTCCCCAAGTGGAACTGTATCTTGGTGACCTACTCGGAGATGAGGAATGGACCATATTTCCCATCAAGGCTTAAGGCTGACCTGTTTGTTTGTTTGTTTATAGTTTTTATATGCCATCTGACTTCTACAGTCCTAGGACAGTCTACAATAAAAGGCTTCGGCAAGGGGCGGCATAGAAATGTTTTAATAAATAAATAAATAAATAAATAAATAAATAAGAATAAAATTAAGCACACCATCCAATAATATGACCAATAAAATAAAAACCACGTTAAAACCTAATCAACCTTAAAATAATGGGCAAATAAAAAGATTTTAGCCTGGTGCCAAAAAGAATACAGAGTCAGCACCAGGTGGACCTCTCTGGGGAGTGCATTCCATAGCTGGGTCACGTCCACTGAGAAGGCCCTTCTCTGGGTAGCCACCCTCCTAATCTCTTTCAAGGAGGGCTCCTGAAGAAGGACCTCTGAGCCAGATCTTAAGGGGCAGGAAGGCACAGAGGGATGGAGATGCTCCTTCAGATATCCAGGTCCTAAGCCGTTTGTTTTTGTGGGCTACCCCATGAATTGCTGATGACAGTGCTGAATTGGAATTCACTTTTAACTATTGTTCCCCTTCTTTGCCTACTCACATGAAGGGAATTCCTAGTAATTTGGTTAGAGTGAATTCAGTTAGAGGATATCCAGGCCATTGCGTTTAATTACAATAATGGCAGATAACTAAAACGCAACCTCTGGGAGCCTTTTGCTCCTACCAGCCATATACTCTATATGGTTGGTATCACTATAAGTACCTGTCATAAAGAGGAAGGTCAAGATCTCTTCTTGCTAATGCCAGAGTATTGAACACAAAATAATCAAGTCAAGCTGCAACAATCCAGATTCAGGCTGGACATCAGGAAAAGCTTCCTCACTGTCAGAGCAATACGACAGTGGAACCAGCTGCCTAGAGAGCTTGTGGGCTCTCCCACACTGGAGACATTCAAAAGGAACTGGGCAGTCATCTGAATGGGATGGTGTAACTTAGTATCCATCCCAGTAGCACCATTTAAAAAAAAATTAAAAAAAAATACTGAGACAGAAAGAAGACCCACAATTCTCCAAAGACACAATCTTACCTAAGTGAAGTTGTCGGGGTTTTTTCTATCTAAACATTCAAGTGCTTGTGCCGTTAGTCACTGGAACTGCATTATACTTCTATTTGAAAAGAATAGGACAGTGAAGCTAATGAACACCCATCTCTCATAATAGAATAGTCTATTCAATTTATAAATATGATAGGGAAAACAACTTAACTTGTTGCCTTTATTATAACTTGCTTGCGCCTATCTGCACACATGTGTGTTTATTTCACTTTAAGAGGATGGAGCTATAATTTTCTGGTTTAGTTTTAAAAGATATGCACACTCCCTTGTGTATCCAAAAGATATATGGAACTTGGAAGAGTTCATTTGGAGCCCTGGAGTAAATATTATCCCAGGGGTTCATTTGTTTCAGTGATGGCTTGATTTGCACTTGGGTGCTAATACTTCCATAACACAAACTTGCAGCAGTGGCTGCTTTTTTGTAATATTCCTTTAGGGAACAACTCTATTAAGCTATTGGGGTAGTTCAGACTGTTTCCTTCATTTAGCATGGTGATCCCAGGCACTGTTTTGGGTTCTGTTTTGCTTTCTCTTCTGCTGCCATTAAGTCACACCATGCACCTTTCATGGCAGAATGTGATCTGTGAAAACCCAGCAAGTATTTCAGTGTCCTTTATTCTCCACTCAGAGAGGGAGAAGATTCCGCAGAGTGCAGGCATTTCTGATCTCATGCCTTTCTCTGCATTCGAAGGTGAATTCACACTGCATTGTCAAAGCATTATTTTAAAAATGCAGTGTTTTGTTATAGCATGAGAAAAAGAAGCCTGTAGCCTGGAGAGAACAAGTCTTGCTAGAATGATTCAAGAATCTCCTGTAGCAATATTCATTGTCTGTAGTTGGCTTGACCTTTAAAACTATATTGGGTCATCTTTAAATTGTGATTATTATTTCTACTTCTATTATTTTCATCATCATTTTATGTATGGTAACTTGCATATGTCAAAGGAGACGTTTCATTTCCTTCCCGAGCCCTTCAAACTCTCCTTGGGAGACTGGCACTTACTACCAATCCCCTATTAAGGTGGAAAGGTCCAGAAGGCAGGGTCCCCATTAAGAAGGAAGGATAGTCTAAATTGCACCTACTGTGATGTGTTCTCTCTGGATAACAGCAGAAACTGCCTTTAGGAGCCATGTATTTTAGTTCTTTAACAGAATGGTCAGGAGCTTGTTTGAACCTTCTTGTGTGCCATTGGAAATTCTCCTGTAGGCTCTCTACTGGGCTGCGATACCTAAGGTGGAGAACTCCACCTGGATTTCTTTTTTACCAGAACTCACTCCATTTGTACTTTTTAAATGTGGTGATACATTTAGTCAGTGGGCTGAAGTATGCAAGTGGACTGCACTTTTAAGAAACGTACAAGCAATTTCCCAAATGCAAACTTTTGCCATTTGAACCCACGAGCCAAATTGGCCACTTTCTAGACTGCATCAAGCTTTGAGGTGAAACTTGGAGAACCTCAATGAAAGCGAGTCTTGGTGACTTTTTCATCTCTAAGATGGGGCTTGATTAACTGACACGGTCTCATGTTATCTAAGAACTTACGTGAGTGAGATGAACATGTACATTCCCCAAAACCTCATGAATGTTTTTAATGATATTTGAAGGATATTCTAAATTGTAACTTTTAAACTTACTTTCTCAATTGGTAAATAATTTCAAAACACCAATGTATTATTATTATTATTATTATTATTATTATTATTATTATTATTATTGGCATGTTTCTGAAGGTAGGAGCTGGTTCTATCTAATCCTCATTCCAGCATTCTACTACATTCATGTAGCTCTTAAGACAGTTATACTGTCTGGTTAGCATTGCCCTTCAAAAAGTAATGATGTCTTCTCCAACCCCTTAGCTGCTATAAAGTATTTGGAAGTTAAAAGCACAGATGAAAAAAAGGTCTCAATTTTATACTTCTGCAAAAATGGTAATTTTGTACTTAAAATGTACAAGACGGATGTTCAGAAATATACACTGATAGTCTAAATTATATTTGGCTATAATTTATGTAGTACAGTCCCAAAGAGATGCAAAATAGAGAGAAGTATAATTTATCTGCTGGAATCAGAGATAGCTTTACTAAAACTTCCATTTATTCTATCCCCTATAGTTTTTACCAGCCTTCATCCTTAGGGCACATTCTGTTCGAGTTTTCCATATTGTCACTTGATCACATATTTTAGCCTATAATTTGCCTATTGTCAGAAGCAAATTTGTCTCAGTAAATTACGATCACACCTAGAAAACATTTCATTTTGGAAATACAATGTATTTATAGCAAAATAGATGTGATATTAAAATCAAATAGCTGTCAGTGAAACATAAGTGCTTGGTAGGACCCATAAAGAAACTTTCTTACCATGGGTAAGAGTAATATATAAGGAGTATAACAACAAAGTCACAATTTAAAGAATTAATTAATTATTCAATTTTGTGCTGCTGGATTTACCATTTAGGATTTATTTGGCCTTCTCAGGATAGTCAGTACAGCTTATCCTAAAGTCCATTGCCTTTTAAGAAACCATCTCCGTATCAGTTCATCCCAATCAAATAGGATATGCCTTAAATTCACCCTCTACAGAGTTTAGCTATGTTTAAGTTGTGAAATAAACTCTTCCGTGTAGAAAATTAGGTTATAAACAGACATCAGAAACATCCACATTAATAAAAAGGTAATTTGAATAGCACTATTGCTACAGGTTGCAACTTCCCCACTTCTGGCAGTAGCTCAACCTCTGAACTAAAAGTGACACAGCTGCAAATGAACAGGACTTTTCTCAGAAGACTAACAAGCGGTCAATGGGTTGAGGCTTGTTTTGCAGCTACTAGGACAATGTCACAAACTTCCTAATCAAAAGTCCCAACATTTCAGCATCCTGTCTTTTACTATTTTTTCTTTTCTATAAAGCAAAACATGTGCCAGATGCAAACCACCCACCCATCCTCTGAATCCCTGTAAGACTAGTTTTATGAGCCAAACAATAGGCCCTAAATGAAGGAACAAAAAAGATTAAGACCAGATCATCCTAGGCTCTTTGAAAGCTAAGATTCTGAACTAATACCTCTAATAGAATTAAAATCCATTGAGGGAAAGCTTTGTTTATGCTGGTTTAAAATCTGTAAGTTAAAGCACTGTGATGCAGGAAAAGGGCATTAGGTTAAGCCTTGTTTTGCAGTTTTTATTATTACTCACAGTGTCTGGAAATATTAAATTATATTAGCTGAGAGGTATAAGCCATTTTTATGCTGTTTGTAACCTCCATAGGGAAATAGTCAACCAGAACAACAAGCTTTCTTATGAGCATTTTTCTTGCCTGAGGCACTTTTATCTGGGGTAGCAAAATGACCCCAGATGCAACTAATGCTCGGTTTCATATTTATACAGGCTGCCAGAAAAGAGTATGTCAAAAGATGTGTTGCAAGAACATAGGATAAGGGACCAGAAGCTGCCATTTGGGGTAGCATTACAGAGGCACAATCAAGTTCAGGCTGGGGAATGGAATGAAAGCTAAAAGCAAGGGCTTGTTCATCCAGCCGACAGAACCAAGTGCAGACTCTTTCCAGAGCCCATATACAGGTGTTTCATAGCTGAGCACACTAACACAGAAATCACTTGATGAAAATAGCTCACCTGGGAAAGAAAATAGTTTGTTTTTTCCACATGCCAGATTCCTTTGTTAGGAACGGATGCCTCAGCTGTAAGGACTGCAGTTCGTCATTTGATGGTATAACATAGCCTTCCCCAACATGATGTCGTGAAGGTGTTTGAGGCCTCATCTCCCTTTACTCATAACCAGTGTGGCCACCTGTCAAGTGTGATGAAGTTTAGCCAAAAATATCTGGAGAGAATGAGGTTGGAGAAGGCCTTTGATGTATGCTCAAATAGGGAAAAGGGAAGGAAGAGATCAGTGGGTGAAAGCAAAATCCATAGGGCAGAAATAGGCCACCTTATGGGGCACAGGGACATCTAACAATTTGAGAAAGGTGGGATGACAAGAGAAACAACCTGCACAACAGACTGAGTACAAGGCAAAGGGTTTTAAAAGTGGGCAGGCTACTGCAACTTAGAGGTTGCCAAGAAATGCGACTGAGTGCTCGCTGCAACACCTTCTTGCCTACCTCTACAGTCAGGGATGGACCTGGAGAGGCCATTTCAAAGGCAAATGGAGAAATGCCACCCAATGCCCACAGAAACACAAGTACTAAAAACAGAGATGGATGACCAATTAATTAGGCTCACCTTGGAGTTCCATCTAACTGAGTTTGACACTTTAGAATGAATTTATTAACCCAAACTTAGCTAACCTTCAACATTTGTAATACATTTCTTCAATCAAAAGATGTGGGATTTAGGGGAAAAAAGTACTCAGAAACTTGGGCATAGTCATGAAATAAAGTTTGCCTTGTTCAGTCACAAAGTCGTGTCCAACTCTCCACAACCCCATGGACAATATTCCTCCAGGTTCTCCTGTCCTCCACCATCCCCTGGAGTCCATCTAACCCCACATCCACCTCCCCAGTGACCCGATCCAGCCACCTCAACCTCTGCTGCCCCCTTCTCCTATTGCCTTCAATCGTTCCCAGCAACAGGGCTGGGAGTCCTTCCTTCTCATTAGGTGGCCGAAGGATATGAGCTTCAGCTTCCATATCTGTCCTTCTAAACACATTAAACCAGGAAAACTTCATATGTGGCACAATTGAGTATGCATGCATGTTATGAAAATATTAGGACAGGCATAAGCAACATGGTGTTCATGGCACTCATGTGTCCCCAGGAAATTCCCTTGTTCCCATAAGGACACTTCTACTTCTCTCAATAGCTACTTAAATATTTGTATATATTTTACTGGCAGCCAGGATTGCTTCAAAGCAAAGTGAGAGCCATCAGATGCTGCTGCCATCTTAAATTCCCAGTGAATGCCTCTGGGTGGGTCCATTGTGACAAGCCGTGTGCATCCACTTGGGTACGCCCAAATTTAATGGGTGAGCCCAGGACACTCACAAATTTCCAAGTGTTCCCATGGGGCCAAAAGTTTGCCTATGCCTGCACTGGAATAATTTTCATACAACCTTTTAATTGAAGTCCCTCAATATTGAAAAGATAAACCAAACTTAAGACAGAAAAAGTGAGAAATCAAAGTTAACAGATCCATCCATCCATCCATCCTTAGCTGGAAGTCAAGGTTTCAAATCTGGTGAAATATGTTTTCTGACCAAACCAAGTCACCCCAGGACCCATCAGAAACTCCTCCCTTTCAGGACCAGATGAGGTATGTGAATGGCCAGTGCTGACATTCACACTAAGGTGAACATTAACTCTCTGTACAAAGTTACTTTCATTCATATTGACATCCTAGCACAAAGTGAAATGGGTGAGCAACCTGAAATGCAAACAATATTCCATACCCAGATTGCTAGTAGGACAAGAAATATATTATGGACGCAAAATTGCGAAGGATGTGAACCAAAAATTCTATTGTCTAGGCAAGTCGTACTGGACTTCCATGGACCATATCTGCATACAACAGAGTCCAGATGAAGTTTCTTCTCCACACAGTCTGAAACACAGTTGAAGGGAATAAATATCTGACTACATGTGCGAACCAGCCCAATGACAATGCAAAAGGGGTCTCAGAAATGATTCCCCTCCTGCTTGTCTTCCCCTGAGAGAAGATGAAATAGCACCCTAGATGCCATCCTTCAGATAAGAGCTTCAACTGAAGCCTCATATATTTTGTTGATATTAAAGATCTTACGGCTTTTAGAGGCAGAGTGTCGGTATTAATCATTCCCTTAACACACTGTCAGGGTTTTCTCATTTTTAAAGCTGCCCCACCCTTTAACTCAATGTAGTCTTGCCTGTGTGAAACATCTTTGCTCAAAGTCACATTTCATTGCATGGTAGCCTATCGTACTGAGAAGGCTGCAGGCTAATTACAGTTTAGGACAAATGTAAACCCAAAGATCAACTATATTACAGATGTTATAAAGCTACGGTGAACGCTACATGGGTCACATCATCTCACTATTGCTGGCTTTCTGAAACCAAGCTAAATCATCCTCTTTGACTTTTCCGTACAATCTGAGATCTTATCTATGCCTGTTGTTTAACTGAAGTAGTCCCTATTCTTTTAATAACATCCCCTGGAGGCATTAATAGTCAGAAAAGTAGGGTGAATCTTTCTTTCATAATCTCAGCCAAATTCTCCGATCTCCTCTGCCAGAAGTCTCCTAATTCTGCTGGCAGAAAGCTCCACCGCCATCAGCCCTCATCCATCATGGCTCCAGCATCTCCAAGGGGCATAAAATGGATGCATTAGAGAGGATGGATAAGACCTTTGATCCACTGGAATCAAACGCTTTCTGTTCCCCAAACATGTCCCAGGCCACAGAGGTTCGTTACACCAACTCTGGGATTGGAAAAGATCTTTTCCCTCCCTTTTGGAAGCACTGGGAGAGAAAGTTAAAATAAAAGCATCTACGGCTGGCAGAAAGGTAAAGGAAAGGGGGAGATTTCTGCCCCCTGTTTTCTGCCTTGGGTACTGCAAGCCCAGGAGGACTTTGGTTGTGATGGTTTCTTGGTCACCAGTCCTTCCACAGTGAATCCCAGAGGATTCCTTTGCCAGGCATACAGCTGGATCATGGACATGGTGCAAGAGGAGGAGGTGAAACCATACCTCACCTGCAGCGAAAGCCATTCCTCCAAATCTCCCATTGAAAGCAACCCGCCACGCCCTCCGAAACACTATTTTCCTTTGGAAGGATCACCATGGAGGAGGACAGGGCTGAACCCTCCCACCCAGCTTCTGCATCCTGTGGTTCCAGTCCTAATTGCCAGCACCGTAATGTTATTTTTAAAGTAGAAACCATTCACACGTATAATGCACCATCTGCTGTGGCTTTCATGAATGTCAGTACTGGAAGTAAGGAAGGGAATTCTATTTCCGTCTCAGAATTCATCCACTCTCCCTGCTTTAATTTGTAAGCTGGTTTCTTTTGTCTTCACTTTGCATTGTAACAATATTAATTGATTTATCGATTGCATAATTTGATGTATTGATTTAAGAATTTCCTCTCAAATATGCGTTAAAGGCAAAGGATAATATGCCCAAATATGCATTTGCTCCAAAAGACATGCTTAAATGCATATTTTGATTATTGAACTGAATCTGTACCTCACTATTTGGAGATGTACAAAATGAGGGCAGACAGCTAAGACCCAAATTACACATTAGCCTAGGAGGTACGGATCATATCATTTCGCAGAGGAATTGGCTGCAGTCAAATGACTCAAGCAGCCCCATGAAAAAGCAGGGCACCATTAATTAAGAAGTCTTTCTTTAAAGTCTTCCATCCAGCATAGTAGTAGATTTTGAAGTGCAGGGCACTTCTCAGGATAGCCTCCAGAGCTATATCAGTATTGAACCATAACAACAGACCAGTTCTAGCCGTTTTCATCTCCTCTGGGAGCAGGCCCTTTCATAAAACTAATTGCCCATTCAACACCAGGTCACCCAGAATTACTTTGCATCGCAGCAAGAAATGCTCATAGTCGTATGTTGCTGCTGAGAGCATACATCAAACTTCATCCCCAGCTATTGTGAGACTCGCAACTAAATGCACAGGAAGCAAGGAAACCTGAGGAAGATGGCAGGTGACACAATCATCCCTACAAATCAAAATGTCCCAGTGCTTCTACACTCCCAGTCCTGATTCCACTACATCTCTGCTTCCGTCAGCCATCGCACGTTCTTTACTTTCTGTCCTGCATTGACTTGCCCTGCTGCATCAGCAAATACTAAGTCCAGACTGTGGTATCTTCGAAGGAAGGCATCAGTCCAGCCCAGACATCAGGTCATATGCCAAGCAACCAGCACAGCAAGAGCATCAGAGAGTGGTCCAAGAGTTAGCAGAAGGTCAAGACTTCTGTCCATTCGAAAAGCTCCAGGCAAGCAATGGGTCGAAACACTGTCATCTGCAACAGGGGGCAGGTTCCAGCTGGGCTAATTTATAGCTGGGCCAGCACAGGTCAGTGTATTGCTTTTAAAGGAGGCCCCATGCTGTAACTTCTGTCTGGACTTCTGATGCTTGCACTTGATCCTCCTCCTTTCCAAGGGCTGAATTCCCTCCAGCTCTGTCTCCTGTTCTCGGGGAAGTCCAAGAAGAGCTCAGCAAGGCCCAGGAGAGCACGGGCTATTCTTCCAATGGAAAACTCTCAACTGCGGCATCAGCTTCATTGGATGGAACCCACCATGCTGGCTCTCCCTCTCTTCTTCTTCTTCCTGTGATGAATCCTTCAGGCTCTGCATTGCAGCAGCTGATGATGACACTTGGTTGCCCAAAGTAAGAACAAAACAGAGGACTCGATTTTAAAGATTTGTTGATAAATCTCACAAAGAAAAGAAACTGAACAGATTTAAACAGACCACAATGGAGGAGGGAGGAGTCCAGCCAAGTGCAGCGCCTGATTTGTTCTGTCATCTCATCACTTCAGGAATGATGTGCTGATCTCTCTCCTTGAAACTGCCAGCAATTTAAGTAAATGCATGCCTAGGACTCCCTTGCAAATAAACCAATTAATTGTGCAGTATTCAACGATTCAATGATAGCCAGCTCCATCTGTAGCAATTAGTTCATTTTAATTAAATAATTCATCCATAGTAAAGTATTTGGGTTCATGTTTGTCATCCTCAATATTTATTGCACTCTGTTTTCCCTAAGTTGATCAAGCAACCTGTTCTAAAAGTCCCCCTGCACCACAGAGCTAAAGCGAAACAGCAGAAGTCCCCAGCAAGGGGAACATAGCTGGACTATGTCATTTTATATCACAGAGGGGGTTATTCAAATGCCACCCAACCTAAAATACTCCAAGCATAAACAAAAGTAGCTAGTTAAGCAGGAAGTTCCACAGTAGCCTTCACCTTGATATAGTGATTGTGTTAAAGTTGGGGATATTCATGGCAGTGTCGGGATATTCAGCCCATAAGTGCAGGCTTACTACAGTGGCGAAAGCAAATTGAATCAATTGCATTCCCATGATGCAATTGTGCTGAGGCCCTGTTTCTGGGCATCCCACTGGGATGTATTGTCAGACACCATGGTAACAGCTGGGGTGTTTTCCTGTCCCTCTGCTACCCCCAGGGTCTGCGCATGGTAACCCTTGCAAACACAGAGTGTGGAGGTCAGACCGTCTTCCTCTAGCGTTGAGAGGGACTGTCTTTTCACCATGCAGAGGGAGGAAAGAATGTTCGATCCACATATCTCTTTACATGAAGGAAGGGCTTCCTATGACACCAGGGGGCAGAATTTGGGTGGGTGGAGGCGGGTACTTCTGCTCTGAAAGCCTTTTCTATCATGGAAATCAGATCCTGGCTTCAACTTTTAATTTGGAAGGCACCCTATGGAGACCATTCACAAAGACTTCTACTGTGGGCTTTGACCTGATCGCTTGTATGAAACCCAGGTTTCATATCAAGCCAAATGCTTTGTTCATTTTCAAAATGGCTATTATATCTGATTTCTAAAAATAAAATATCAGCACATTCAGAACTACTCTGGGGAGGTTTTTGTTTGGTTGGGATTTATTTAAGTGATTGGTTCCTATCTACCTGGATAACAGGGTCAGAGCCTAATTGGAGGATGATGGGAATGAAGTTTGGGAGACATTAGGCCATGCTGATACACCGCAGAATTTGGGGTTTGCATGGCAATGTTTGCGCTGCCAACAAAGACGTTCCAAGAGGCTGCTGGTTTGCATAAAATGTGTGTATGTGAATTTCTACATATAGATGCCAATTTAGGCATAATTTTTCCTAATTCACAGCATAGTGCAGAAGATTATAACTACATGACCTCTTCCCTGACAGTTCAGACCACTGCCCCAGCGCTAGCTGTTGATGGGCAACAGTTTTGGAAGTTACCAGGGTCAGCCCAGAACTGAACAGGACAAACTTTCAAGCAGAACTGTCTAACAAAGGGCTCTCTCTGGTGACTGCCTGCTGTCTTTGGTAAAAGGGAGCTCCTGACTACCCTTTCTGGGATTAGACAGTGCAGGAAACTGAAGCTGGTGTAACAGCAAACATGTGGAAGCCCATCGTGACTGGGAGGAGATAGTGGCTTGCCACAGTTCCTCCATCCCATGCCCAGCATCAGAAAAAAGCTGAACGCTTGGTATTTAGGGAGTGTTGCTTTAAGTTGGGCACCAGCAGAACACGGGAGATCCGGGAGGATGAGAAATATGTTTATCAGCTACTTATCCTTGTACAGGCACCAACTATCTGACCTTGTACAAGCACTTGCTCATCCATGCCTACTCTCACCCCACAATTAACACCAGGTGTAACCTTGGTTTTCTACCCTCAGAAGTTGAGGGAATGCCATTGCTGAAGAAGAACCTCAGCTCAGACTGGACCGCTGAGTGAACTGGTCAATGGAGTCTGCCCAGAATTGTCTGGGGTTCCTGAGGATAGAAGGGGCATGCTGAAGGGCACTGTAAGAACATTCTCTGTTTTTCGTTCTTGTATTTCTACACTATTAAGTTCATTGCTTCTCAAATCTGAAAAAATCACTTGCTCCTGGCAACACAGCTGGTATGGGAGGGAAGGGAGGAGGCAGCAACAAATCAAATCAAGTCAGTGCTCAAAAAACTCACAATAGCCTATCCAAACAATTCTCTTCAGCAACATCTTGCCCACATGGGAATGGGATGCAGAAAAGCAATAGCAGTATGGGGTTGTCTGTCCATGGTCATAAAACTGCAAGCATCGGGAATCTTCCAACCAATGGCTCGAGCTGCCAGAGTTCCTGCTTACAAGCTGCAACCCTGACATTACAGGGAGAAAATCCCACCCTATAAAGCTCCCAGGTTAAGCCTGCTGAGAGGCAGCGTAGAAATGTGTTGCACATCACATCTCACCACACGAAGTGCCAGGCCACACTGCAAGTGACTTCTGCCATGTTCCAAACAGTTGCACAAGCCTAAATAGACGGTCGGAAATTGGCTCTCTATCAATCTTTGGTCAAAGGTGCTGAGATCTTCCAGCCCAGTGATTCCCAACCTGGGATATGCATACCCCGAGGGGTACAAACCAGGACATTTAGGGGTACACAAGAAATTGAATACTGGCAGAAAACTTATGTATTTATGTACTAAATTTTTATCCCAATCCATTAGCCTTAAGTCTCCCCTTTGAGTTTTGAATGTACATATATATTCACTATCTGCTCACCTTATTATTCCATTGCATTTGATCCCATTATTGGACTATTTATTTACCGTTCAATGTATACATTTGAAATGACAGCAACTAGATTAATTACAAACATTTTGCTAATATGAAGGGCACAGTTCATAGAACTGCACTGCCTAGGGGCATACAAGTGAAAAAGGGTTGGGAAACAGCCCTCTAGCCGGACTGTCAAATTCCAGCACAGGGATGCTCTGGGAGGGCCCATTCTGGTGGTGGGTGACCAAGACAAAAACTGGCAGGGCCTGACACAAAAGACCCCAGCATATTGCAGATCAAAGCTCTTCTGTGCTGTGGTTAAGCTTCAAGAGAGGTGTGTCAACCTTTCCAAATGGGGGGAAAGCTGCAAAAGAACTGGAAAGCCGCCAGACTACTGTTGATTGGGGGAAGGAGACAAGGCCGTTGGTGGAACACTAAAGGGCCAGATCGGGACCCTTTGAGGGTCAGATTGGGCTGGCAGATCTGAGGTTCAACTCCCCTGTCTTGGAGGATGGTTGCACACCCAGACTTGGAGGATTTGGGAGGCCTAGATGCCGCCATAGGGCACACTGGGCAAGCACAGCACACAAACACCCCAACCTCTCTCCGAGTACAGCCCACCTTGCATGTTGTTTTGGGGACAAAAAGGAAGAGGAGCAGTATGTACAGAGTTCCTCATAGGAAAGGCAGATATAAGGAGCATAAACAATAGTGACGTGTTTTAAGTGTCCACCAGACAAAATCAGATCATTTTAGTCCAGCACGTTTGGACCAAAATTTTGGAGGATCCATCAAATTAAAGGAGGGTGTTGAGATTAGGAGGGGGGATTAGGTATTTCCTGTATGTGAGGGAAGGCATCTGAAAGGCAAGCCGGCTTTAAACCACCATAGACTATCTTTTAACCCGGGCCATGTCAAGTATCAGCACTTTCCCTGGGGGACCAAAGATCTAGGGTTAACATCTTTGGGTTTTAAAAATTCATCGAGGTACAAACAATATTGCTGTCAGTGAATATGTCTTGTAACAAAGAACGGGTGGGATGGGCCAAAGAGGGAATGTTGCCCCCATAGGATACTTGGCAATTAACTCTGGCACTGTCAGCAGTATTTGGAGAAATTTCTGAAACATGGAAAAAAACGAAACAAAACCACCTCTTCTCCTAGCTGTACAAAGAGAGACAAAAACCTACTGCAGTGACAACAGAGAGCATTGCGATATGTGTGTGTCTTACTTCTTAACCAAGCCGCTAATCACGCAAATTATTGCGACTAATTACATCTGAAGGTCTAATTAATTCTTTCAGTACCACATCATTTAGTACGCATTCACAACACAGCACCTGTTTTGAAAATCCTTGCAGTTAATTTGTTTATAAACAAACACTATTTGCATAAAATGCTTAATGACTGGTTTAACCGCTACTACAATCCTCCAGCTTTGTCTTAGTAGCTCAGGTCATCTAAGGCCACAATAAATTAATTTTAAACTATACAAATTAATTTAAATAGAATGTGCGAATTTCTCATTAATAAAGAAAACATTTCTAACATGTTTAATTAATATCTCTGTAACAGGCTAATTACTGTCTGCATAACAAGTGCATCTATGATCCTACCTTAAAAGATATACTTAAAAACAGACAAAGAATCAGAAAACATATTCTGCATAAACACAAGTTTGCCCACCATAATTATAGCCAGAGTACATTTTAGGGTGACTGGAAGAGAGGAACAGCCACATGGTATGGAACTTAATACCTAGATCATGGCTGACCAACTTCAAAGAAAGCAGCCTTGTTTCAATTCAGATCCTTGATCCACCTGGACAATAATATTGACGCTGATAGCAGCAGCTCCCCAAATTTCAGGTATTTGGGAGGGGGTCCTCACCTGGAGGACCCCAAGGCTCAGCCAGCCACCTCCTGCACACAAATCTTGCCTTCTACCCTGACCGCAGTCTTGTCTACCATTACTGCCTCTAGCAAGCAGATGTGGGCTCCAGATGAGGTGGCCCGTGGTGCCCACATGCGCCAGGGTGCCATGGTCGCAGTGAAGTCAGCCAGGCAGAGAAACGTCCTGCCAGTCCTGACATAGTTCTTCTCCAGAATATTAAAAGGAAGGCACCAGTCAAAACTGGTGGTTTTGCTGGCCCACCCACCAAGTGCAGGCCATCGGTACTGGGGATGTGTGAGCACACTGCCCAGGTCTGGGGTCCCACTGGATGCCCTGGGCTTGGCTCCCTGGGCTCGGATCTGCTTTGCAGTGGCCCAGAGGCAGAGTTCCTAGTGGAATACGCACCCCACGCAGTAGTGCCAGGAGAGTCTCTGTTGAGCACTGAAGAGAGGTCTACTTGCGAGGGGCTGGCCAGGAGGGCAGCTCGTCCACAAGCAGCATGCCTCTGCCCCACTAGCTGCTGCGGCTGTCATGGAAGAAGCTTGCTGACGGCACAGCCAGGGCTCCACAAGCGTTTGCAGACTGCCTCTTGGCACAGCCCGTGTTGGAGGGCCAGGCTGAGCTCAAGAGGACCCTCGTGAATATCTGGAGGGACAGATTCCAACAGAGTTCCTCGCCATCCTAATCAGCAGCCTGTTCACAGATGCCACGCTTGCTGATGCTGAGCCCACCGTGCCTACACAGATTGAAAATCTCTAGCTGCCCTCTCTTGATTTTGATGCACCAGATAGAGAAATTAAATGTAATCATCCCAGCTTCCTCTCAAACAGGATCTCCACATGAGTCATCTATGAAATATGTTTATAGTCCCAAAGTTTGTTTCTGATTTGCAAGCATTTTCACATTTGATAAGCACCTGTTGTAAATTTCCATCCACTCATGAACCATTCTTATGATAGGGAGCTAGGAACTGTAAAATATATTTATATATCCTTCACCTGGTGGAGTATTGCCCCTTAATGCACACTCTGATAAATTCACAGCATTGTACTTCTCGGAGCTTTTGGAATTCCCATTTTGAAAAGGAAACTTATATTCTGAGATGATTAAATACAGGAATAATTGTTTAGCAGACTGGCTACTTCAATGAATTGCATTCCACTTGCTCAGAAGACGTACTTGTGGAAATATGGCTAACCCCACGCCTCCCTTCAATCCCCTCCATTTCTTGCTTATTTTTTTAACCTTCCCTACCCTATAAAGCTTCTGCCATGGGGAAGCCAACTGCAAGAGTGGCAAGGGAAAGGATGTCTGCAAATATTCTTCTCGCTCAAACCTTTCTGCTGGAGAGACAAGAAGAGGGATAAGCAGCGGTTCCTACAGCTGAACGTTGCAGCCATAAACTCTCTGCAGCATTTTACCTGAGTGGGTTTTTCTCTCAGTGCTGGAATAACCACTGCTCCTTCTGTCAAAGAGACTTAATACAGTCCAGTTAAAAACCAGAACTGGTATTGGTAGCAGAGGCCATGGACCCTACATGGAGAGTACCCAGTCTTTCTTTAGAGTATTAATCACCTTACAGGACAAGTAGCTTGTAACTTTTTGTTCTGTTTTGGTTGCCACTTAGAACAATGTTTTCCTTAGTCTGCCCTAGGGATATGCTGATCTCGGTGCCCAGGCCCTTGAGGTTTTCATTTGACATAAACAAAGCAGGCCTTTAATTTGGGGAGATAAGTCACTCAGGCAGCGGTAGAGAAAAGGAGGCCAGAGGAGTCCGACCAATGGCGGTCCTGCTCTGTCTAACTTTATGAAGGCACTGGAAATGCCCCCATCCTCCAACACCCAAACTATTTTGGCAAGGCACACCCATCGCCTCCCCCACCCTGCTCCCCTTTCACCTATCCTTGGTGCTGTGAACTCACGAGATGGTTCCCTTCCAATTAAGTACCCCTTGCATTTTGCAAAGAAAGGCGATCACCATGTGAAAAATTATCTTTTAAAATGGAGTTTAATTTGCATATAAGGAACGGGAGATTTATGATGAGCAGCGTAGCGCAGCACTGCATCTGCCTAGGATCAGCCGTAATTTAGATGGCTTGTGACCGATCTTAAATTCTAAAGCACAGCCAAGATGAAGTGCTCTGTTGCCATGTTATTGTCAGGAGTCTAAGACTTACCAGAGATTTATTAGTAATCTTATCACAAACATGTCTCAAGTCTTTGCTTTTAATATGGGCCAAGCTCCTCTGAGGAATGCTCCTCCTAGCAATTATATTTCTCAATGCATGCATTCTGAAGCTTAGTTGATTTCCTTCCCAAAATAAAGCAACCCATCATTACACTACAGTAGCTCGGGCACATTTTTCCTCTGCTACTTAATAATCAATGTATTCATCATTTAAAAAAAGCAAGGGAAGAGAAGAAAAACCTGAGGCCTTGAAGCAATTTTTTTAGCATATTCTAATGACTAGCAACTTGCAAATTACATTGACCTTTCATGTACATTCTGTAAGCACCTTGTTCTAATGTGTACTGTATTTATAGTTTGCCAATACAAACTAGCCAAAGATTGGATAATTACTGTAATCTATTAGCTCGATTGCTTTGCCTGCTCATTTGTAGCATGGGCCACGCCAACCCATTTTAAAATGCTGCCCTATCCTTCATCTGCCGCAGGATCAGAAAGTCAGGATGGAATCCACTCCATTTTCAAATTAAGCATTCTTAGTAATGTGCGAACAATAGCCTATTGCAGCACAAGGATTTTTGTTTTAAAGGATCTTCTGATCATTAGTGTCAGGGTGCAATTTGTGACTGACAAAAAACACAGCTCGTCTAGTGTAAACTTTAGGTGAAAAATGGCAGTCTCACCAATTTTCAACCCATTACCCTGACCTCTTGAGAGCATTTGCTTGCTTCTGGTCTCCAAGAAGAAAGATTTTCAGCAAAAAAAAAAAAATATCCCACAAGGAACAAATTTGGGGTAGAAGGGAACGGGTTGTTGCCATAAGTAAATGTATTGCACAAAGCTTTAATCATTTTCTAAAAGCAGTGCTATTGTGGATGCAGATAGATAAGAGATACCACATTGGAAGTATTAGCTCAGGTCTTGTTTCTGTTCCTTTCCGTTGACAATCTATTTCAAAGACAGTTATGGATAGATAACACTGCAGACACTGGTAATTAAAACAACACTAATTTTGTCTCGGTGGCTGCGCTTTGTTGTTTGAAATCATCTATCATGGCCTTCATGCTTCATACAATGAGAAGACATTTGTCTAGTCTCATTTTGCTTGGTCAACACTTTTACTAATATCCCAGCATACCTGAATGCTATTATACTTCTTTTTTTTTTTTCTTTTTAAAGGAAAGGGGGGAAAAGATGTAAAGCTTCTGGGTTTTGCCATTTTTGCCCCGATTAACAAAAGAAAGCTGGAATTCTTTCTCAAATAAACATGCTGCAGCATCTGCAAGGGATTGCATTGTAAAGTACATGTTGATTTCTTTTGTTTCAGATTATTTTTAGGGAGATAAAAACATTCATTTGCACAGCAGAGTAAATCGCCACGATACTGATCTCTATTCCCTGCAGAGAATAAAACAAAACAAAAACCTGTTAATCTATACATCTAAAATAAAATAAACGTTACATATCCTCTGGGAACTATGCATATATATATATATATATATATATATATATATATATATATATATAATTTTGTGTGCATTAGTCTAATTGATTGAGAGACACTAAAGTTCACTTCAAAGTACATTTTAATGCCATTATACACCCTGCATTTAAACATTAAGAACTGCGCCAAGCAAATGCTTTCTATTGGAGCTATTAAAATGCAAGGGGGGAAATGGTACATTCATTGTAAGAAGAGGGAAAGGAGGAATGGCTAAGGTATTATTGACAAATTAAACCTGAGGAGAGACAATAAAGTTTTAAAAAAAGCAGTAAAGAGCAATTTCAGAAGCATGATCTTAAATGAAACCAACAAAATAAGTGATAAGAGATAAAACAGAAGCCATCTGAAACTAAAACTGTTCTTTATTTTAAGGCCAGCCCTTATCATATAAAAGTATGGCCTTTTCCTCACAGAGCTGGCCCAGGACATCTTGCTGCAAGAGCTAGAAGAGTAAATGGAGCCCCCTCGCCACCACACCAGAGCCAAGCAACACAATAGCCAAGCAGTTTGAGGACCTGGGCGGCAAATTCCCACAAGTACATGCAGAAAAGCTGCAAGGATGAGCATTTAGATCATAACATTCTTCCCTTTCATTATCCAAATTGTCTGTGACTTCACTGTGCCCAATGGTTGGGTTGGCCCTGAAGTGGGGGAAGCCACGCAGAACTCCCCTTCCCTTCCCTTCCCTTCCCTTCCCTTCCCTTCCCTTCCCTTCCCTTCCCTTCCCTTCCCTTCCCATGTCAGATGACATTCTGTGGCTTGTCTCTAGATCAACAGGTGTCAAAGAATGTAGCCATGGGTTCCAATGGGTATGGATTTCTTTATATGTCACCAGCCAATGCTGCAATGGGCCAGCTTTTTCCAAGTCACGCGGGTTGTGTGCACTTGTGCACTACCGTTTCCCACCCCTCTGGGGGATCTGAGCAAATGCTCACTTGTGTTAACGGACATTAGCACTAAAGTGGACTTGCTCAAGTGGAACATAATTATCGGACCTAGGAAGGAAAAAATCTGGTTCTATCAATGTGTGAATGATGGAACACAAGATATCTGACAATCCACAAAACACAGACAGAAGAGGTTTAATAAAATCTGGACATCCCTGGGAGTAATTTATTGCTTTTCCCAGGTTTACGTAAATGCAACCACAGGGTCCTAATTTCAATGGAGAAGTAACATGGATAGGGAGAGGCCGTTGGCAACTGTGCGCTTCCATGCATGTGATCATGATCTACATTGCCCCCATATGCAATTGGTGCAATAGAAGGGGGTTAACAACGCGGGAGCCTGCATCTTCTGATGTGGAAAAACTAGGAGCTTCAAGGGGTGCTGATTTAGATTAGGAAAATGGCATGAAGAAGAAGACCCTGATGCTGTTTCCATAAGCAAATTAGCAGCAACTACATGACAGTTGCTAATTGCTGTCATTTGCATTTTATAAAGTTAGGAAATCAATCCCAGATCTTCTAGTGCAAGGTGCTTTTTTGGCCCCTGTTTGCTAGTTTTCCATGCTGAAGACTGAAGGAGGTTCCTTAAAAGGAACATTATTCTGATGCCTGCAGAATTTCCCAATTACAGTTGTTAATTCCAAATTTTGAGTCTCTCTTAATCCCAGGAGTTTTTTCAACTTGCAGAGCTACTAGAGCATTTTGGCAAGGAAATCTTTGGAGAGGCTCATGGGAGGATGAATCCTACCTGGGAACCAGTTTAAATTCCCCGAGCTTCAAATCCACACATTGGAGCATGAGACATGTACCAATCTCATGCTCACCTCTGTTCATTGTAGAAAATGCAGTACTAAAACATCCATAACAGATGGCAGTACAGCTTTTTAAAGGGTTCCATGCAAGAAGAGCCCCCACGCCAAGATAATTGTTTCCTCTGTTGAATTGCTCTTACCATTAACATTTTTCTCTTATGTTCAACCAGAATCTGCCTTCCTGTCACTTATCCCCACTGCAATCGTCCTACTCTCTGGGTCAGCAGAGAACACACCCTTGACCTCTTCCAGGTGGTGGTCATTCAGGTATTCAAAGTGTGAAACTGTGTCTCCCCCACATCTGGGCTTCTTTTCTCTATCTAAACAGTCCCAATTCTTCCAACCTTTCTTTACAGGACTGGTTTTCTGTGATGCTTCCTTCCAGAAAATGAAGGCAACGTGCCAACTCAGTGTAGCCATTATGATGGAGAAATTAGCACCCTGATAGTCCAGGGCTGGAAGGGTTAATCTTGTTCCAGGATGGGAACTTCCAAAGATTGGCAAATGAGCATTTGGACAAAGATGCGTGGCTTTCTCTAAGTGGAAGATTATGCACTCCACGTTATGTCAAATCTCACCCTCACCCCACATAGGATCACTTAAATAAGCATTTACAAGGCCCAATCACTTGCTTTAAAGCTCGCCCATCCCATTTTGATTCACTACTTCAACTGAGGAAAACCTAGAAAGGAGGAATCGGGCTTGAAACAGTCTTCTGCCCCAGCAATACAAATCCCTCTGTTAAAGAATAATCTCACATAAAAATCCACACATGCGCACGCGCGCATGCGCGCACACACACACACAGAGAGAGAGAGAGAGAGAGAGAGAGAGAGAGAGAGAGAGAGAGAGAGAGAATAACCTCATATTCCCCCCTCAAGGCACACCTAAACATATACACGATGTATAAATGTGTCAGCAACCCTGGAGAGCTGCTGCTCACCAGCATGGACAATATGGAGCAAGATGGACCAGCAGTGCAGAAATGGGGCCTGTTTGTCTCAAGTGTAGCCCCCCCCCCCATCCGGAAAGGTCAGATGCAGAATGCAATCTAAAGGGGAAGGGGAGGGGTTGGAGTGTAGCACACAACTGCCAAGGTGAATAGGGGAGACTTATCAGACAGCCGCTGAGAACTTCCCTGTCCTATAACACTAGGACCTGGGGCCACCCCATGAGGATGATCGGTGGGAGGTTTAGGGCAGATAGAGGAAGTACTTCTTCACACAGCGGGTTGTGCAATGGGATGTGGTGATAGCCACCAATCTGAATAGCTTTCAAGGGGGATTGGAGAGGTTCATGAGGGAGGAGGCTATCAGTGGCTACTAGCCGTGCTGACTATATGCTACCTCCTTTGCCAGAGGTGGCCTGCCTGAATACCCCAGTTGGGCAAGAGGAGGCCTAGCACCCATCCTGCTTGAGGGATCCTGCAGGCAGCTGGCTCGACACTGTGTATGGAGTGCTGGACCAGATGGACCGTTGGTGTGATCCTGCGTGGTGGTCTTGTGGTCCCCCCAGTTCGAGGGGAGACACCATTGAATGGGGAGGGTCTGAGGAGGAGGGGAGGGAAGTCTTCAACCCAGTGAGCCAACATCAGGCCAATTGAGTAATGCCAGCACACCCACCATTTGGTCCACAAGCAGCACAAACCTCCCTGAGGGTGGAGCCAAGCCTTTCAGAAAAGGGATCAGTTGGGAATCAACTCTTCACATGAGCACAACTGCCCACACAAGGCAGAAGAATGCTGCTTTGATTCATGTCACTGGACAACAACCTTATTATGAAGCACTTGAAAACTTCCATCTAGCTCAAATAAAGGATGGTCGTTCAAAAGCCATCTGTTTAGATCTGCCAGAAAAGGAAAGGGGGAGAAAGAAGCACAGGACAAACCACTCGGTTCAGGGTAAGGCAACTTTGTACAGTGGCAATCAAGGTGGCTCAGTGCCAAATCAGGAACCCAGGAGCACCACTGGTCCATCCAAGCCAGCACTGCCTAGAAAAGCCTAGAAAAGGAGCGTCACTGCAGAGCTTCTCCAAATAGTAAGCCGCCCCGAGGCTTCGGCGAATGGGGCGGCATAAAAATGTTTTAATAAATAAATAAATAAATAAATAAATAGCCCCTGAGTTATATTATGAAGCCAATTTGCCTTCTGAAGTCACCAGCTTGCTTGAATGCACCTCTTCTTCCTCACCTGGAAGAAAGGGGTGGAATAAGATAGATGACCTGGGAATTGCCTCCTGGCTTGGCCTTCCCTCATTGGCTTCCCTCTTCTTGGAGCTGACTATCAAAAGCCCCTGAAGCACATCTCTGGCCTTGGAAGCTCTCTAATGGAATGGCTGGAGCTCTTCAGAAGGAAAGCACCATCGCTGGGCCCCAGAATTCCAGAAAGGAGCAGGTTAAGTCATACAGTCAGCTTCTGAAATGAAACATTGTGATGCTTGTAGAGGAATTAGATAAGGAGGCCTAAAGTGTTGGGTGGGTCAATGCAAAAGCTGCCTGTTTGAGATGTAATGGAAGGGGTGTACAAATCAGAAAAACACAAGTTCACCAAAGTTTTCTAAATCCCCTGCCAATGCTTGTTCCAACTTAAGATTGAGAGCTTTTTTTTTTTTTGTTTCTTGCTTTTTTCATGAAAATCTGTATGTGTTTTCATGTGTATTTTTCCAAATGCAGGCATCAATCATGTATATTGTTGAAAACCATGCATTCTTCTATCATTTAAGGCAAATGTGTTTTTCAAACATACACCTTTTATCACAAGCATTTTACAAATGTGCATATGCCATCAAATGCATATTTTTGGGTCCACAAGTCCCACTGCAAGCTTGGGAATGTTGATTATGGAATGTGGATTGTGCCTAAGTTCATAGAGAGCTTCCATGTTTATTCTGGGTACAAATACATTGAAACAAATTTCTCACACTTCTTTATGTACAGCTGGGAAAAATAAACCTGCCCACAACAATCTCACTGCTTGTTTCCTCTGGCCAGTTAATAACTGTCCCCTCTTCCAGTTCAGAGTTTCATGGTTAACAGATCATGGTCCTGCATTTTAGAGAGCTGGCACGGGACAGTCCGCTATTTGAATAATTGCACTATGTGATTTGCTGGCCAGGCCATGTCTAGTTGGAGGTCAAGTGCCTTGAAGTCCCTCATCTACAGTTAGCACCTGGACAAGAGAATGAGCAGGTAGATGGGTCACCTCACCAGTCTTCTCCGCTAAGGAGAAACACCTTGGATTTTATTTGAATTATACTTATTTCAAAATGTACAGGATACATATCAATATATATTTGCCAATGTGCATGTGACACATATTTCCATCCTCCTGCGACCTCTCTTCCTCACTGGGGGCAATGTGCTCACAGCCATTTTATTTCTGCCCCCACAGTGCACATCGGAGGGAGAGGCTGTTCCTCCAAGCGGGGCTTCTCCCTTGAAAGCTGCAAATTCACATTCAGGAAGCACTGCAGGTCTTCACCACTTCTAATGCACTCTGAGAAGCTTGACCAAGATGGGCGGAAAAGAAGGCTCACCAGTGTTAAGATAGCAAGGAGCAACAGGAATATTTTTCTTAAGGATGTGGCTAGAAAGACTAGAGCAGAAGAAGGTAGACCTCCAGATGTTTCCATCTCCCAGAAGCCCCCATCAGCATGGCTAATGATCCAAAATCTAGGCATCGATATCCAAAAAATCTGGAGATCCACCTTCAACTCACACCTGGACTGATGAAGGATGGAGGATACATAAACAAAAATTGCAGAACTTCAGCAGGGAAGGGCCATGGCGCAGTAGCAAAGCACTGGCTTTGCAAACAGAGGATTCCAGGCATCTCCAGTTTAAATGGATCAAGTAGAAGCTCATGAGAAAAAAGTCTTCTCTGCCTGAGACCCTGCAGAGACTGCTGCCAGCCACAGCAGCCACTAGAAAAAGCTATTTCAAGCGGGTGCTCCTCTGATGCATGGACCAGAGGCACACACTGCAGTCTGGATCCATGAATCCTGCCAGCCACGCATGACCATCTCGCCACACTGCAAGGTCAGGCAGTCACCCTCACACCCCCAGGTGGCTGCTCTGAATATCCCTTCATGTGCGACTCGAAGCCGATGTGTTTGCTTAGAACGACATTGCAAGCAGCTGCCACTTTATCTACACAGATGCCAAGCAGGCACCAGACATACTTAAGCAATGCCCCACCCTCAGTCAATTCCATCCCAGTCCACCTAGGAGCATTCGTAAGGCTGGCCATGGTTCTCCTGGGTCTTAGGTAGCGAATCATCCTCTTTTGCTCCTGCAGTTTATGTAGGATTAGGGGAAGATGGGAATCCTTTCCCAACCAGTATCACCCTCCTGGGAAATGACAGCAGGGCCAGTGAGTGGTACACGGAGAACATCTGCTGGAGCACGTGTCACATAACTTGGATAATAAAAGAAGGTGACCTTAACTCTCTCCCTCAGGCTGTGTGTGTTTGTGTGTGTGAGGGAGGGAGGGAGGGAGGAGATGCAAACAGTGGGAAAGGATGGCCGTGGGTCTGCGGAGGGTGGGTGGAGCAGCAGCAATGAGGTGAAAATGAGTGCTGCAGCTCTCAGCCATGGCAATATCTTGGTATGCAACTTTTATGCTTGTAAACTTAGTCCATCCTGGAGATTCAGGCTGGGGGCACATTCTCCAGATTCATATTTCATCTCATCTCCAGGCCCCACGTTTATGGCAGAGGTGGGTGGGGAGGCAAAGCTGATCCTCGGCCGCTGGAACAAAAGGCTTAATCGCTTTCAGAAAATGTCAGGCTCTTTGAAGGAGGTTTAGCATGTAGCAGGAATGGCTATCCTTTTTCTGTCCAACGTCACAGAACATTAATGGTTTGGCATGTGCTTTTCCCAGGAAGCCTGTAGGAAAAAAAGGCAGGCAGTGCAGAACAGCGTTAACAGCCAGATCTTCCAAGCATCCCTTGTGACAGCACCCACTGGTGTTCTTCGCTGCAAACGGGTTGGGTCAGTTCCCCCATCAGGGTCCAGACAGCTCCAGTCCAATAACTAATGCAAGGTCTCAGTTTCTCATCTGTAAAATGGGAATGTCCATTGCTTATTTGTCTGGTTGCCAGGTTATACCTGGCTATTAATGTAAAGCATTCTGCAATCTGTAGTCTCTGATGGTCTCAATAGCAAAGATCTGCCATAAATCCAATTGCAAAACCCTGTATTAAGTAGCATGAGTTGAGCTACTTTCTTGAAGGATGGGGGATGTTGTTTTGTTTAAAGCTCCAGTCAGGAAAAAAAATAGTTGAAATAAAGGGCCAAAGGTTAAATCAAATCCATGTACATCTTAATCTGTGTGTAATATTCTAAGCTCTTGGATAAGAATGTTAATAACAAATTCTTAATATTGTGAATTGCCTAACATGTGATATTACTACAAATGCAAAAAAGAAAGTCATGGGTAGAGTTCCTATTTGCCACAATTGATGCACAAATTCTCATTTTTAGAACTCATTTTCAGGAGCTTACATTTTCTTTCTTCTTTACCTTTTTTCCCCTTTCTTTTTTCCCCCACCCCTTTTTGCCATAAGAGATTTTTGTAATGTGTGTTAAACCACAAAATGCAATTTTAACTCTGTAATCTCAGAAAAGAAATATTATGTTAGTCTAAAAAACTGTAGAAGAAATGAACAATGATGTTGTCTCAACACAGAAATCAGCAATGCTACACTGCTCAAAAGCACCACCCAAAGGCAGAAAAGATGCAGAGTCTTTTAAAAAAAATCCCCACATTTTTTTTTTATTTTTTTTATTTTTCGGTAATTTCAGCAGTATCTGAATTTAAAATTGACAGGACTGAAGAAGTTGACAGAAGGTTTTGATTGAAATGACAGATCTTCACAGATGCACCTGAAGAAAATGGATGATAATGCTGCCTAAACCATTCATTACAATTTGGAATTTTACTCCAGTGAAGAAGAGATTTACAAATTTGTGAGATATGAATTAGAGATAATAAGACACAGTGATGTTTTCAAATTTTAAAAATCCATTGATCGAGATTTCTCATTCACTCACCTACGAAAATTATCAAAAATTAGGAAAAGTTTTCCATGTTGTGGGAGTTACTCCTAAGTTGCTTTCTCAAACAGTTTTGATTAGATTTTATGCACCTAGGACAATGTATTTAAAGAGGTAAATACCTAGTTCTATTTCATATTCATACATTTTACTTGTTGGAAGCTTACCCAGACAAGAATAACACTAATTTTGTGTATTCTCTGCAATGATCAGCCTTCCAAAATTAAACAAAAATATCCCTAGCAATAACGCATTTTAGAAATAAACATATACATTTTATGTATATTTTTCATGGAAATTCCTATATTATCCTGCAGAGAAAAAAATCCAGGAGCTGTTTGCATAAAAGGAAAATGCAAAATCAAAAAGCCAGTCACACAATTAAAATACAGGTAAGACAAATCAGAACAATAATTATCAACCAACAAGGTACTAAGAGCCAGAGAAAACTAATCAGCACAGCTAACATCAGGTCACAGGCGGGAATCCTATGGACCCTGAAGGGGCATCCTAGGAGAATTAGGATACTTTAGCTCTCTCCTTCCAAGAATGCAGAAAGAAATGCATCCTGGGAGGGAAAGACAGGATCTCAGGTGTTCCCTCCCAGCAACTGTGGAAATCTCCACCGCCTTGCTTCAGCAACACTGGCATCAAACCTCAGTAGAGGCAGAGAAAGGGTACAGGTTGGGGGCCTGGTCTTGGCAGATCTGGAAAAGCTTTGTATCTGCAGGATCCAAAGCCACCCCAGTTTCCAAACATGCCTCTAATATGGAGGGATGCACAGCAGTTGTAGAGCTTGTGAGTATAATTTCCTTCCCACTGGTTTCATGGGAGCAAGATTGCTTTGTAAAAACGGAATGGATAAAAAAGGGGCAGGCATCACTCTTACCTCCATTCCACACTTAGCCCAGAATCATTTGGCATTTAAGAAGTTGACAACGTTGGAGAATACTCTCCCCACCCACCCACCCATCACCCCATCAACTGGTAGGATTACTTTGCTCCATTCGTGGGAAAATAAATTGGCAGTGGATGCCAAGCGGACTTTTCTGGAAACAGCATTCTGTAACCCCACCCTAATTCCTCATAGCTGCCCATCGCACCAAGACAAAGGTGGTTGTGGGGGGGGGGGGGATTTTAACACTCAGACATGTACCTATAAAGAGAGGCAGGTGTTCCAGGTACCATTATGTACTCTGTCTCACCATCTTGCTGCAGGATCAAACAAATGTTTGGCATTTGAATCAGTTGGAGAAATTTTGGATAGGGCCAGATGGCGGTGTAAATGTAATATTTCGAGGAATATGAAGCTAGCTTTCATGATCACTGTGATGCATTTATGCCCTGCATAAAACAAATTAGGAAAGGAAAAAGGAAAGCAAAGATAGCCATGGAAGACAACCGTGAAGGAGAAAAAATCCACAGTTTGACAATGGATTACCTTGAGCAGGACTAACAGAAATCCCACAAAACACAGAGCAAGTCCTCCCAAACTCAAAAGGGGATGAAAAGGAAGAGTTCCGCAGAAGTCAAAATGTGCACTCCCTTTCATAGCATTTTGGTTGGTCCCTGTGAAGGTATGGCTCAGCTGTAGGTTTTTGAAGGTATTTGTTAAAATATGTTTACCCCACCTTTCCATCCTACAATTCTCAACTAAAGCAGTCATCAAATCAAGATGGAATCAAAGATAAAATGAAATATCATAAAAGCTTTAAATAAGAATGGGTCGACCAATCAATCAATCAAGCACAGCACACAACAGATGGTTCCTTAACATAGCCAGATGGAAAACAGGAACACAATCAACAGCCATGCCAAATGCATGTTATTAAAAATATGTTTTCTTTTTCCATCATTGGAATACCAGCTGGAGGAGGTCTCCTAGGAGACAGAGTGTCCTGGGCCTGGGCCCCACAACCAAGAAGGCCCCTGTGTCTCTGCCATAAAGCAGATTCTAGATTTAAACTCCCTCTGCCCACCCTTTCCACTACTGGAATTCATGCACGCCAAATTGCTATGGTGTTTCAGCTCTTCCCACCTCCCAGCTTTATGTAGCTCAGTCTACAGCTGTCAGCAGCAGCCCTCAAGCCAACAGATTAGGACTGTGCCAAAGGACCAGGCATACCTATCTGGGAGCAGATTCCAAAGGCAGGGTGTACCACCGAAAAGGCCCTTCCCCAGGTAGCTACGTTTCTAACCTTCTTCAGAGAAGGCTCCCAAAGAAGGACATCAGTGGAAGACCTCAGAGCTCAGGTAGGTATATATGGGAGGAGAGGTTCCTTCAAATAGGCAAGCGGCCAAAGAGAGGCCATGCTGCACATTGGCAGTGTTTCTATCCAATGGGATGATGGCCAAGTTTACAGTGCAGGTTCTCGTTCTATTAAACCCACCCCAATGTCCACCCAAAATGGTAGGTAGCTGTTTTGATCCACAATGGCCAATCCTTTCCGGCAGCTTTTTTTCTAGAAGAACAGATCTTCCCTAAGGCAAATTGGTTTGGATTGCCCATCCAAAAGCAAGTACATTCAACAGGGAACAAAACGTTGTTGTTACATGTAGGAATTTTCTCCCTCCAATGGAGATTGCAGATCATTGAAGAGGGAGCAGAGAAACCTAGATGGGCCAGGGGAACTGATAATGCCATAATTCCTGACCACCAAACAGCCCTGGCCCTGGGAAGTCCAAGTGCGTTCAAAAGCAGCAGCTCTCTGGCCTTGCCTCCTCTTGGTCCACGACTGCACTGATGCTGCTTCTTCAGTGCCGTGGGCCAGACAACCACCGGGTCTCCTTCCTCCATGCCTTTGCTCCTCATTTGTCCAAGCCCCAGTTTAATCTGACTGGCTGTGCTGGGCCACATTATTATTATTTAGGACCTTGTGTGCAGCCTGGGGAGTTGCCATCCCCCACCCTGCTCTCCTGGCAGACTGAACGTCTTGGTGGCATGGGCAAAACCACTTACGCTGCCACCCATCAGATAAAATGGCACTTGTGGGCAAATTCAAAGGCTGGTTACTGGGTCAGCTGCTTTAACAATTAGCTTGACTATTGCATCTTTTGTATGGAATGGGCTGTTTTGCTGAACCAGACGTCATTTGTCTGCAGAATAAAAGAAAATTCTCCATTCAGAAATTATTTATTAATGCAGAAAGTAGGTTGTCTGGCTTTTTTAAAAAAAATAGGTGTATTCCTCTTGCAGAGAATAAAAATAACCCATTTCTACCACACTCTGACACACAAAAAAGCTCTTCCTAATCTAAGGAGGAAGACAGAAAGTAATTGTGTTTTCATAAATATACCTGAATTGTGACTTTCCCAAAAAAAAAGGATAATTTCTTTCTTTCTTGTTGAAGAAACAAGGGAAATAACCACAGCTATTAAAATAAATACCTCACCAAACAAAACAAAGCATGGATTTTCTTTAAACTGCAGGTGCTTTTTTTAAAGAGAAGTCAACAATGGTAAACCAAACCCCCCTTTCTATCATATGCTTTTTTGCCCGTGTTCGCATTGTTGCTACATTCATAAATCCAAGACAGTAACGCAGCATTCCCTACCTGAAGCCCTCCATATTTGTGGAACATGCAAAGAGCTCTAATTTGACACATCCTGGGGCATGCTGGGAGTTACAAAGATTGGGTAAGCCTTCTGAGTAACCTGTCTCAGCTCATTGGCCCCCATGGTTCAAAAAGTCCCATTTATCACTCAGTACCATAAAGACAGCAACCTGAATACTAGAAATGGGTGGATCCTTTTCAGTTTTTCAAATTTCTCTGAATTTACTATTTTCCATTCCATTTCAACATTATGATTTAAAAAAAAAAAACCTTTCAAAATAATGAGTTAAATGCTTATTCTCTCTCAGAATAATTATTTTAACTTTCCTTACCCTTAACTGCTTTCGAACAAAATATTCAGAAAAGTGTGAGATTTCTTGTGTGACTTAAGATCCAAAGCATGTGTTAATCCAAGCCAAGAAGATCAGGAAATTCCATACTGAAAGTCATGAAATTTGCAGTCGGCGAGGATCCCTTTGCAGGAGTGCCATGGCTGAATGGCAGGCAGTAGCCACTGTTACAGATGTGTGCACAAGCCACTCGGGGTGAAAAATCCGCCAGGCTTCCCGGTTTTTAGCTTCCCAGACTCCAGTCCACTTTGCAGCATCCCAGAGTCCAAGTTCCTGGCAAGTTCATGCCAGGAATGGCAAGCACAACAGACACTTGCTGTGCCCCCTTTCCCTGCAAGCCACCACTGATGGCAGCAAGCGGGGAGAGAGGCTGGCCACCAGGAATGGCAGCTGGAAAGGTTCCCTGCTGCACAAGCAGGATATGCGAATGCTTGCAGACTTCTTTCCAGTTCAGCTTTCTTCCTCCAAGAGAGACAAATATCCGAAGATTTCCAAGGGGCACATCTTCCAAAGAACACACACACAAACAAACACTTGCAAAGGAAGCTAACCTCACTCAAGGTCCCACAGAAAAATGGGGACGCAAGGAAAATGTTTAGCTAAAATAGGTAGAAATTCAACAGATGTGGTTGGTAAGCAAGGAAGCAGGCAAGGGAGGGAGACATCAGTGGTTAGCCATGGTAGCAGCTAGCCAATAGCTTCGGTGGGCATGAGCAGGTGAGGGGGCATTGGCGATGAGGAGGGTGGCTTGGGGGCAGCAGGGGCCCATCAACAGCACTGGTGTGAGGGCCCCCTAGACTGAGGTTTCCTGCTTCCCGGCATTTTAAAGTTTTTTGGATAACAAGCCAGCCCTTGAAATGAAGCCTGGAGGTGAACCAAGTTTGAGGGAAATTTTCTGTCGAGGACCCTGTTTCCTCAGGCTTAGTCTTTCTGGGAATACATACTGGTGTGAGCAAAGCCAGACAGTATTGGGCAAGGCCAGAGGCAAGGATGCTTGGGAATGGGCCTTCTCTCTTCCTCTGGCTGGGTTCACACACCATGTTGACAAGCAACCCAGCATAGCTTTCGTCATCCATGTCTGGATGTGCCTGATAGACAATTAAGTGGCGTCCATGCCAGTGTGGTTTCCACTGTCCTCACTCAGTCCTCCCATGGTTGGCTTGTATCCCATCAACCGCCATGCCTAGAATTCAATCCCACATTGGATGACTGGAGTATCTCCTGCAACAACAACTGCTTTTTCCAGGGGACTGTATGGTAGGACCATGGAAACCACAGTACCAGTTACAGATGATCGGAGAAACCATGGTGAAGTCTGGAAAGCATGGAACAGACCGTTGCTCCTTATCATGGTTTCTAAAAACCTCATGTACCATGCTGAAATAGGGTACGGACAACATGACAGACTGGTCCTGCAGCAGAAACCACGGCTTATCCTGCCATTCAATCTGCCATCTTTCTCACCCTCATTTCAAAAGCCTTCTCCAAGGAGTCCAAACTAATCCCTGGAAGGTGGCTTTTGGTCAGGCTGAGGGCTATCCCGGAGAGGATCCATCTTAAATAGCCATGAAGTACCAACTATTTTAATGCTTCTCATGGCAATTATATCAAAAATGGTGGAAGAAAGAATCTGAGAAGGAAGCAAACGTCTTTTACATTTCCTGTTGTTCTTATTTTTCCCTCCCTGCAGGAAAACGCACACATCTGCCAGAGAACCAAATCTTCAGTGTTGCTGAAGCTTCCGTAGGACTCCAGAGGACTAAAATAATGCATACACTGTTTTTTGTGGAGGGGGCTTGGAAGGGGGTGTCTCGGTGACCTGCATCTCCAAGTGATCTCCTTGAATGGAAAGCTACTGATTTGCCCTTTTCTCCTCTGTACTTTCAACATAATAGGTGTTATTACCCATAACTTTTTTTTTATTTAAAGGAATTGTGCAGCCAGGAAAATGAATGAATTTAATTACCAATGCAGTGTGAGAAAAAAAAAATCATTAGAGCGGGAGCCTGGAACACCAGATATTAAAAATAAACAAAGGCTATTAAAAACAGTTTCAAAAAAGAATGTCAGTTTTTCTTCAATTCTCAAAATGTAAATACAAAAAAAGGGGGGTAGCTATATGTAAACATCCAGAAGTTGCTGAAGAAATTACTCTGTAAGAAAATGTTAAATGACTCACTGGATCATTTAACTTTAAATCTATACTTTATGTGGCAATATGGGGAGGTCATTCGATTGCTATGCATAGAAAAATTAGAATTGTAATACGATCACGAAGTTTCACCTTCATAAGAGAAAATTTTTCATTACAAAATTATATTTAACGGTAGACACACAGAACTGCCTCCTTGGTTGTGGAATGTGTCTTTGGCATATGGACTGTGCAATTTTAAAAAAATTTCTTGGGCATGAGAGGAAGTGTTGTGTGGTGGGGAGAGTGTTGGATTGGGCCCCGGGAAATCTGGGTTCTAGTCCCCACTCAGCCATGGAGCTCACTGGGTGCTTTTGGGCCAGTCACGGACTCTCAGCTCAACCACCAGTTGTTGAAGTGAGGAGAAAGTGGATCTATCTAAGCTGCCTTAGTTCCTCACAAATGGAAAAAAAAGTGGAATATAAATGCAATGTAATAATTATAACAACAAGGCTCAGCAAGCTCATTATGCAGCCGTTCTTCTAGCCAACCTGGTGCCTCCAGATGTGCTGGACTTCAGTGCCCATCAATGATGGAATTTCTAGTTCAACACATCTGGGAGGCACCAGGTTAGGTGGAGGCTGTACTAAACTGCCAGTGTGGGCAGTCTGTGGGACTTGGGCCACCGGGCTCTGGGTTTAGGTAGATCATCATCCCTTAATCATGAAGCTCATGGGCAAAACCTGGGTATACCACTATCCTCTCAGGTCTAAATTCACCGAGGTGAGTAAATCTCAATCTGCTGGAGAGTATTCGCTGCTCCCTTGCCTACCCTGCTCCTCAGTGGTCCTTCCATGGAGATCTGGGCTTCCACGGGGGGTGGTTGAGGCCCCATCAGTGAGGGTGTTCAAAGATCAGATGGACATGCACATGGTGGGCATGTCATGAGCGGAGCCGGCTGGTGCCGGGGGTCAGAATAGATGGTCCAGGAAGCCCCTTCTGACCCGCTCTGTTTCTCTGTTTCTATCTGGCCAGCACAAAGCGTGGCAGGCTCTGCAGAAGACTTGCCAGGTCTTGTGAAGGAACTCATGGAAGCTCCTGGCCATCTGAAGTGCTCTGGGCCAGCCATAGCTTTAACCTCAGCAAAACCCAGCCCCAGTCTTGTCTTGCTCTTGATTTTGGAACGGGGACTGATCAGGGAGCGAGGCTTCATAGAGAAATATGGAGCAGGCCAGCCCTTTCCTTATGCCTTATGTCAGTGAGATTTGGCACCCGGGTAGCCGGCGGAGCGCCTCTGCACGCAGGTCACCTGATCACAGTTTTCCAACATGAAACATATTGCTCCGCTATTTAAATCAGTGCTGGCAAATCTCAGTCGGCATCTCTACATAGAAATCAGCACATGCAAATGGCATGCATGTCTTGTCCTCTCTTCCACAGTGCAACTCGCCTTCGCCTTCTCCCTCTCCGCACCTCACGCCATGAGGCAAAGCTGTGCGAACCGGCTGCTGGTACTTGTGCCAGGCTGCCCAGGCAGGGGTGTCATTTTGCCTGAGGACTGCATGAGCCGGGGTTTGGTAGCTGCACTCCTTCTGGCCTAAGCGTTCCCACCATGAGGTAGACTGCTAAATTTGAGCTCCAGAGGCCCCAGCATGGCCCCATGATTATCCACATGCTTCCAATGCCATCCAACACTTCTGATAGACTCCCATTTCCCCCACTTCAATTTCGGGTTAATTAGAGTCTCTTCTCTCACTTTGCAACCATGCCAGTAAGTCCCCCCCCCCCCCGCCCCATTTCACATAGCCTGCAAGTTCACTCAAAATTACTGAAAGAAAAACAACAGACTGAGCTACAACAGTGAATAAACAGGGGACAGGAAAGAGCTGTTCACATTTTAATTGGATCAATTAATGTCTAGGAGAGGAAACAGTAAATGTCTGAAAAATGCTGCTTTTGCACAGAAAAGCTTCAGTGGTTGGGCAAATCCCAATGTGGAGCATATTCCACGTGTCTGTGCATGTACCAGCCTCTGGCAGGCAGATCCTTGAAGCGGCTTTCTAGAAAACTGCCATGCTCAGCTGTTTTGGCAAACCGGTCTCCCATCTGAGAGTGGAAGAGGAACGCTCAGAAAATGCAGGGGCTTCAGTCACCAGCTGAAACCCTTGAGGAGGTCTTCCAGCCGTCAAGGGGGCTCATCGCTGCCACATCCCATTCCCTGTCTCATGCTGCTTCGCTCAGCCCCAGCCCCCAACCTCAATGCCCACCCTTATCCGGCAATCCTGCGTCTTTCCAGAGCTGTCCTTTCCCAGTCTTGACAAATAGCATGAATGGGCTTAAACCCAAGGAATAGTTTCAATGGCAAGAAATTGCTCGAGTGTTATTGACTGGTCCTTCCCCAGATTAAAAGGCCTGTGCACCCAAGAATCACTCGGTTGGCTCGTTTCCTTCCATGGACCATATTTGTGCCCTTACCTGAATGAAATACCTTCTCACTTGCAAACCTAGATTTCAGCTTCATATTTGCATAATAACTGGTCAGAAAGAATTAAAAACAGCTCATTAATACACCGAGATGTGTTAATTTGAACCCTGCCCATAAGCTATTGTAAATTTCATTTAGCAAATGTGAAAATGTAATGCAGTGTAAATTAGAGAGATTAAACCATTAAAAAAAAAAGTTTAGGGGAAAAGGGTGGAAAATATGAAGCTCTCCTCCTCAGTCTTTGATTAACCAGTACAGTCCAGGACTCACCTTGAATCTCTAATAAAAATCTTGAAAGAAATATTAATTGTTATGCACAGAAAAAATGCCAAATACAGAACTTGAGCCTGCAACTGATGTCTCTTTTTCCCATGTTACACTTCGCCTCATGGGAGCACCGTAGCAAGTGGCTTTTGCACCTGCAAAGGTCTCGTGTAAATGACCAACAGACATTCACGGGTTGGAGATGTACAGATACATAGCAGATTGTATCAGACACAGTTGTGGATAGGAATGTGTGAATCAGCAAAACTTAAGATCACCCGTTCTCCAAATCCCATTGTAATGCTTGTCCTAAGTTGAGTCTGTATCAGGTGGTGGGGTTTTTTTTTTTTTTTTTTTTTTTTTTTGATCATTCACATGAAAATCTATGTGTATTTTTCCAAATGTATGCATCAGTTTTGTGCACCCTAGAAAGTTATGTTTTGTTTCCCACTGAGTAAAACAGATTTGTTCACATTTTTCAGTAAATAGTGTAGAATGCACTGGGCTTTTTTGGTCTGCAGACTGCATTGCAACCTCAGAAATAGTCAGACTTCTTCTACAGAATGCATCTGAGTCTAAACTGAGACCAGAAGGTGCAGGTTGGGAAAACCCTGATTAAATAAAACAAAAAAGGGACTGACGCGAGTTTCTCGTGCATCCCTAAGCGATTCCTGAAAGCTTGCCTGTGCCATCCAGGTGTATCATGTGCCTCAAAATATGACTTGCAGCTTATTTAAATCTCTTAAACTTAACTTAAACTTGAGTTGTTCCTAATTTTGTAGTTCATGCAGGTCTTATGGATTCATGGAGCACATCAAGATTACAAATTCTACTCTAGTGTAAATATATGTGCTCATATTCATTATATTATATTGTTGCAGCCCACCCAGGGAGCCGTATGGCTAATGGGGCAGGTTAGAAATCGAATAATAAATTGCACAGAGAGAGAGAGAGACAGAGAGAGAGAGAATATGAGAAACCATCAAAGAGATACAAGCTTCTGTCTTGGGTCAGTCGAGAGATGCATTCTCTGAATGAAGGCACGCTGTGCTTCCCACCCTTCCTTTGCTATTATTTTTGCATTCAGTGTAAAAGGCAGAAGAAAAGGAAGATGAACCATGAGTTGGCTCAATGCTATAAAGACGCAGAGTCTTGTGTTTGCAAAAGCTGAGCAGGGCTGCCAAGGACAGGGGAGCATTTTGGAGGGTGCTCATTCGTAGGGTCACCGTAAGTCAGAGATGACTAGACAGCACTCAACAGAAAACAAGCAAACAAACAAACAAATTCCTCCATTATATTTAGACCTTCTCAATTCTGGGGAGCGCTTACATCCATATAAGCCTGGCCACCTCTTGAGATCTGCAGGAGAGGCCCTTCTCCGGGAACCCTCCGTGAAAGAAATTAGGAGGGTAGGTACTTGGAGGAGGGCTTTCTCAACGGTGGTGCCCAATCTATGGAATGCGCTCCCCAGAGAGGTTCGCCTGGTGCCGTCATTATTTGTTTTTTGGTGCCAGGCGAATACCTTTTTATTTAAACATCATTTTAATTGTTAACAGCATTTGCTTATTTATCTGGCCAGGGCGACTTCTTTTATATTGTTATTTATTTTATATTGTTAGTTTTATATTGTTATTTTTGTATTATATTATGTTGTGAGCCGCCCCAAGGCTTCGGCGAATGGGGCGGCATAGAAATGTTTTAATAAATAAAATGAATAAAATAAATTCTCTTTAATCTCCTCCAAAATGTACATGCTCCATGAAAGAGGTCACCTCATCTCCACTTTCTTCAACTATACTGTTGATTTTAGCCCATATTTGTTAATGGGTGCAAGCAAGCAACTTGCAAGGGCATCACATTACGAGCCAACTGATTTCAGACTGCAAGCCAAGCATCTGCAAATCAGCTCGAAATTTATGTCACAGGAAAAGACGATGGTGCTGAGAATGTATTTCTTCATTTGTTGTACTGGACATTATCAGATGTGTTCTAACGAAGACATAGGTGGAACTCCATTCTTTTTACTCAGCCAGGACACACAAATTATTTATAGGCAATAACTTTCTATTTTTAGTCATGTTCAGACATTTATGCAAGGCATCCAGGGCAAACAGAAAATTAATGAGTCATCAAATGCCCCAAGCAATTGCAAACGGTATTATTACTTCTCCATTGCATTTATATCCCACCTTTTTTTCCTACTGTAAGGATCCCAAGGCAACTTAGAATCATAGACCAGTAGAGTTGGAAGGGGCCATGAAGGCCATCGAGTCCAGCCCCCTGCTGTTGTGGGACACCACATTACACCATCCCACTCAGATGGCTGTCCAGTTTCGCCTTGAATGTCCCCAGTGTGGGAGAGCCCACCACCCCTCCAGGCAGCTGGTTCCACTGTCACATTGCTCTGACAGTGAGCAAGCTTTTCCTGATATCCAGCATGAATCTAGGTTGCCACAACTTGAACTGATTCTTCTGTGTCCTGCACTCGGGTATCACCAAGAAGAGAGCTTGACCTTCCTCTCACTGACAGCCTTTGAGGTACTTGGAGGGCTATCATGACCCCACTCAGTCTTCTTTCCTCAATAGCTCCATTTTATCCCACAACAACCCTGTGAGGAAGGTCAGGCTAGGAGGTTGTGACTGGCTCAAAGTCACCCAGAGGGCTTCATGGCCAAGTGGGGTCTAGGACCCGGATCTCCCGGGTCAATGGTCCAGCACTCACACACCACACCACACCACACTGCCTCTCTAGTTTTATACAAGTACTCCACACCTGCTCCACATACAATCCACCTGATGCTTCAGCCCAAAGTCTGGATCTGCAACACTTTTCCTGTCAGAGGGGACATTCAGGATGACACGCAGACCCCTTCTAGGCATGGGACCGGCAGCTGAGGAAAGAGGTTCCCCAGACTGAGAGAGTGGCTTGCCAAAATTCACACCGCCAGGACCACGAATAAACGGGACTTTGAGCCTGCACCCTCCATGAATCAATTCATCTGTTCATCTGAGCATTTTACTGTTATAGAAACATAGAAACTGAGCCTCCTGGGCCTTCTAGTCTGACCCCCAGCTCCAGCCAGCTCCGCTCACGACATGCCCACCATGTGCATGCCTAGCCTATCCTTGAACACCCTCACCAATGGGGCCTCAACCGCCTACTGTGGAAGCCCATTCCATACCTTGGGGTCCCAACTGTCAGGAAGTACTTCCTGGCATCTAAATTGAACCTCAATTGAACCGGTTCTCTGAGTTCATCTAAATTGAACTGGTTCTCTGAGCTTCACCCCGTTGAAGCACGTCCTGTGCTCCTCTGCAGGGGGAGAACAGGTCTCTATCCTCTTATAGTGTATCACCATGTATAGAAGAATGCCCCAACCGCTAAATGTTCAGATAACCAGAACAATTGGACTACGCTTCTCCCCCCCCCTCTCCCCCCATCCACCCCTTGGCCTGATCCTACCCCACAGGCAATTGGGAGGACGGGAGCAGAGGCACACAGAGAGGTCCAGTACACCTGTAGACATCTCCAAACCTTTTTCACAAAGATGTTCATGTCCGTACAGATCCCTTCCAAGCCTGAGTCTGTGACCAGAAAGCCTCTGGTCCTTCCCAAGCCATGGGGCTTTTGGGACCACATCCTTGTGCAGCTGACAATTAAGAGGGTGTTCCTTCACAGAGGCAGGTCTGCACACGCCCAGTGCCTGCAAGAGGCTCTGGTGCTCGCTCGCTCGCTCGCTCGCTAGCCACCTTTCTTTTTGTATTTTAAGCAACAGAGAAGAAAAGACCAGGAGTCTCACCCATGCAGTGCTTTACCACCATCTACCTGAATATTTCATCAGGAGCTACAGGACTTTGCTCTCTCTTCTGAGCAGATTCCCTCCCCTCCCGGCCACCCGCTCTCATTTTCCATTTTATATTTGCTCACTTGACAAGTTGTCACTAGCCCATCACTGCCACACCAGCTGTCCTTGAAACCTGACCTCTGCCGCTTGTTGCGCCCAGTGGTCATGCCGTCCTTGTCTCAGTCCAACCATTTCTGACAGGAGACATGCCGATTTTAACAGCAAGCCCTGGCACCTGGGACACCCTGGGATTACACAGGTAAACCAAAGTATTCCATGTTGTCTCCTAGCTAACAACAGAGGGAGGGGGGAAGAAAACATGACATCTGAAATAGCAGGTCTTCCATTCGCATATTCAAAAGCTTCCGTCGGGCTTTTACAAGCAGATGGGCGCAGCTGATCTCCCCTTGGCACAGCAGGGCAAATGATGCTCCATTATATTCTACATGCAAAACAGGAATAACGGGCAATCCTTGTTCGTGGGGAAAGATTTGCTAATGGGGTGTCAAGAAAAATGTTTCTAAATGCAGAACGAGCCATTTATTTTCTAACAGAAACTGCAAAGAGGAATGGGCAAAATGTCAGCAGGTCTGAATTAAACCCATTTCAATCGATCTCTAATCACAACAAGGTTTGCTTCTTCTTAACAAAAACAAGAACAATACTGAACTGTCCTTTCCTAACAGTAGTTATGATTTGTATCCTCAATATTCCTATATTCCTGCAGTAAAAGGGAAGGGTTTGCTTTATTTCTACAGAAAGGGAACACTTCCTTTTAAAATGACATGTTTTTACTCTTTTTGAAGTGTCAGTGTAGAGGAAGAATGTGAAGTATTTTGACTGAAATAAACACTTTCATGGAAAATAGTGAACCCTAGAGATTCGTCTGATAGTTGAAGAACTTCATACCATTTTAAGCAGGTGACAGTAATGTCATCGAGTGTGTGTGCATTGCTCCCAGACTTTGCACAGGAGGAGGGGAGTGCATTACCGGCGCAGAGAAAGATCCTTTACTCTGAGTCAGACCAGGGGCTCACAAAGGCCCAGCATTGTTGACACTGACTGGCAGCAGCTCTCGAGAATTTCAGGAGGATCCTCTCCTTGCCCTGACTGGGGATGCTGCAAACTGAGCCTAGGAATGTCTGCATAGAAGGCAAGTGCTGCACCAAGTGAATCCACTCAGTAAGACCATAAAAGAGAAACGTTAACCCCATCGGTGAAGCTGGAATCTTTGTAGAAAGATGCCACATTCACTTTTTCCACAACCATTCACTTCTTTTCTTTTCTTTTCTTTTCTTTTCTTTTCATTCTTTTCTTTTCTTTTGGTAATCTGCCATTATTTTCCTTCCATTTTTGAAGAAACATGGACATTTTGGTAAATTCTTACCCAGAAAAAGAACAGACCAATTCTCACCCAGCTGCATTGGCCAAACTGAGTAGGCACAGCTGAAGACAACAGTGTTGGACCAGCCTGCCATGAAGTGGTTAAAGAGGAGGAGTTCCCAAGGAAGATTTGGCAACCCTCTTTCAGCAGCCCAGCTACTGTATGACTCAATAAGCAGGGATCCAAGCCCAGATTTCTAAGAGCTAAGCCCTTTCTGCATGGGTGGATGAATCTTTCCTTTTCTCCCAATGAATGTTTTAAAAATTGGAGTTCCATTTTGCACATTCTGCTAAGTTCTTGTTAGAAAATGAGAGAAGCAAGCTCTTCAGCTAGACACCTTCTAGAATTTGCACATGCCCCAGCACTAGGAAATGCCATAGAGTCAAAATCTACAAAAATGTTCCAGAGGAACTCAGTGCCAGGAAGATGGAGAGCTGGATATGGAAGGGCCTGCTCAACTCCCACCCGAGCTGCTTTGTGCCCCCTTAGCTTTGGCAAAGGAATCCTGGAACTCAAAGCAAACCAATTTACAAGTTTGCATGAACCACTCCAGCCTAGGACCACGCTGAACCAGCTGTCCTCAGCTCTCCGTACCAGCCCCCTGGTCACAGACTGCGGAAGGGGGCGATGTGTTTCTTTCTTGCAGCTGAAGGTCAAGAGCTCATGCCCCGCCCCACCCGGGACTGGCCCAACAGCGCTGGCTCTGTGTTGTGGAAAGCCCTTCGGCAAGTCACCCTCACTGGGCCCCTCGCTCAGGAAGTCAACCGTCTCAACTCACGCATCCCCAGCTGCTACTGCATCCTCATTCTCCTTCTTGTCATACTGCCCCTTGCTTGCTTAGCATGCAGAGAGCCAGTGGGCAAGTTGGTGCGATGCTCACAGCTCCTCCTTCCAGCTGCCACTGTGGCCGAAGGGAGGAAAGTAAACAAGCAAGATGCCACAACGAAGGGGAGGAATGAGCCCGAGGTGACCTCATCAGTGAGCCCTACTGAGGTGTGGGGCCTTGGCAGGTGCCCCACTATTCTTGATGCTAGCCATGAGTCTCAAACCATATCAGCCAATTCGGATCCAGGCAGGGGACTTTTCCTTAGCAGTAGGCGGCACCACGAAAACTCTTCTTTCCTCTTTCCTCTTTCGTTCCTCTTTCCCTTCCTTCCCCTTGCTGTCTTTCTCTCATTTTCATTTTTCCCTTCCTCCCGTTCTTTATTTGTATTTCTTTTAGAACTGCTCCATGTGGCCATGATGTCAGGTTCTATTTCTATTCCTGCATGCCAACCAGTTCACTTTCAGTAAAGCCTTGTAGGGGCAACAGTGGAACTCCACAGTCCCACCACCCTCCCTGGCACTGGGTAACAAAAGTTTAGGAGGGTTATTTAAGGTTAAATGCCCCTAACGTAATCCAAGCCAGCAAACCAGGTCAGATCCAGACCAACCAAACAGTTCCACCTTTAGGGAAGATTCAACCTTGGCAGAAAATTTACCAGACAAGATATTTCCAGACAAAGAACACCATGTCTGCTTGGTGATTTTTCAGTCCCCCGTACAAAAACTGTCCCCTGTGTTCCTCTTGCCTTCACTTGCCCTCCAAGGCCTCATAATAGTCCAATCTGAGGAAGGGAATGGAGATCATCCCGTTCCTCATGCAAACCCTGACTGAGTGGGATCACCGATGTGTTTAGACCATGAGGAAAAAGAAGCAGCCGCCTCGTAAGGCGATGCACCAAATAGCAGTAGGGTAAGGCTGTGCGAGGCCCAACAGTATCCAGAAAGAGCTCCCACGGAGCAGTGGCAGTGGCTCGGGGCCATCGAACATCTTCCACCACCCGTGTGCTCTTCCTTATGCAGAGCATGAGCCATCGCCTTGCTGCATTCCTACTTAAGCATAGTTTTATGCAGGCTGAGACGGCTCTGAGAGCCGCAGAGCACAGGTTTTTTGACTAAACCTGCACAAGATCTTGCCCTCATTCTGTTTAAAATGTGGCAGTGAACATTACAGTTTCTGTGAAACAAAAGCAAGGCCTTTATGTCTTTATTTAAAGCAGGGGTCTCAAACTCAACTTACCTGGGGGCCGCTGGAAGTAGAGTCTGGGTGAGGCTGGGCCGCATCAAGTATTCCACCACCGCGGTGGTGGTGGGCCGCTCATCCCGCAGCCGGCCCGGGGGCCGCCGGCACTTTGAAGGCTGCAGGGCCCCTCCCCGTGCCCCACCCATCCCGGCCATTGGCCCGCGGACCACGAGTTTGAGACCTCTGCTCTAAAGCATTGTGTAGCCACCTTGTGAGAGTGTGGTCTTTCCCCGAAGCATAATGAAAAAGAAAAATGGAGGAGAGAAAAGAGAGAACAAGGACAAAAATCCAACCCAAGTGCTGTTTTTTAAGGAAGGGCTCAGGAAAAAAAGATTTCTAACCAGGATCTTAAACTTTCAGGATGACATTTTAGGGCAGAATGCCGTATGCAAGGAAGGCATGCTGGTTGGAGAGAAGGGCGTTAGAGGTCCCACTATACCAGCAGAACCCAAAAGACAACGTCACTGCAACAGAAGAGTTGTTGCAGGTCTCCCGATATGCCGACCTCCCTTCACATGGATGTAAAAGGGCTAACTACTCAGAGAACGACTCAGACCCCCCAAAATCCCTATGTCAGTAAGTCAGTTTATGTTTTTAAATAAGTGGATCACCTATGTGGCACATCTGCATTTCATTTTCTACTAAAAATTAAAAGAGATAACATTACTCTGATGAGCCACATGCAGGCAATGTTAATGATGTTCAAGATGACATTCGCTTTTAATGGTATACAGAATACACCGGTCTACCTTTGTAGTCAATTATAAATGCAAGTGTTTGCACGTGTGTGTTTATTTCCATCATTTCACATCACGAGTAACATTAGGCGATACACACATTTGCAAGGGAAGAAGGCCTTAACCTATTTCATTTTATGCTGATCATTAACTAAGAATACTTCGCTGTGGAGATTTATCACATTAATTAGCGCTGAAATTACTCATAGCAATTAAGTATATTGTTCTTAAACTCTTCGGAGATTATTGAAATACTTTTGTTGCTTCTGTGGGGAAGCATAAATAACAAGAGCAAACGTTGCTTTCCGAGAGGTAGGGAGGAGGGAAACCCCACCATTTCTGTTGCCTTTAAATCTTTCTGTCTTTCAGCCACAGATATCTTTGCATGCACCCTTTCCAAAACGGAAGTCTCCATCTCTCGCTTTCTCTCCCATTTTCTTTCTCCTCCACTGCAAACAGAAGAATTGGCTGTAACCTAATTCCCCAGCCAACTGAAGAAATTGCTTCCAAGAAACAATCCCCCTGACCTGTCTATTATGGGGAATTTGTCATTCCATAGAAACCAGGATCTCAATCTACATGCTGTGATTCACATATGGTGCTTCTGCATCTGATCAGATGAATTCTAGTCTTTGAGAGCTTATTCCAGAATACAATTAGTCAGTCTTTAATGTGCTGTCCTGTCTAGCTTAGCTAACTTCCCAGGGGTGCAAATCTGAAGTAGTTGCTATTAGTAGAAGCTCAAGGCAGAGTCAAGTCTGGCTATGTAGGAAGGCAGGACTTTGGGCATATCTACGCTTGTCAGAGCTCACTCAAGAAGAGTTGTTGTCTCAGCAACAGGCAGAGACCTTCTGAAGCATTAAAAAATCTGTAGGTCTAGGCCTGCTGTTAATTCCAAACTGCCTGAGAAGTTGTTGCCTGGTTCTGCAGCCACTGGCTCCTATGCCATGGGAGTAGCAGAAGATAGGTTATTGATGCCCCTCTGAGTCCTCTTCTGAGCCGGATGAAGGATGAAGGCCAGAGAACATGACAGGTGACACAAGACCTCTTGCTGTTCCCACCAGTTTTTTGTCCCCACTGAGATCAATACAGTTAGCACAAAGCTGCCCCAGCACAGTTAAATTGAATTAGAATTCCACTGTGTCGTGTGGCCGGCACTCCTTCCCAACGAAAGCAATCACTCCAGTTGATGCTACAAAAGTTTTTATTCTACACAGTATCACAATTACAGTCACATAAGCTAGAAAGTTGTCCTCTCATTCTAATTAGGTTCAAATTACATAGTGTTTTTGAATCCTTCTGGGCCGTCCTTCTGAAAGTGGGGCACTATGACCCCTCTCCCTGCATTGCTCAATCAATCTCAGTTCTAATTGTCCCAATCTGCATGTGCGTCTGCGGGAATGAGCATCCTCAACCGTTTCATCTACATTACCTCCTAAACTCCCATACCCCATATCCTCACCTGGCGGGACTGTTTCCTCATCAACCCCCAAATTGGTCTCTGGATGCTCTTCTGTTTTGATATCTCCCTGAATTTCCTTATCGCCTGTGCTTTCCTTCCCAGTGTCTGTGCAGCTGGGGAGGAAAGCTTGTTCTGCTGGCACCAGAAATGCCTCTTCATCAACCCTCTGGTTCTCATGGGAAGTTTTCTCCTCTTGTGCACACGCCGAGGACTCTTCTGAGTCCACACACACGACACACTTGTCCAGCCATTGCCTATGTTCACATCTTTGATGGAGAAATCTTTTATGTGCACTTTGTATTTGTATTGTGTTTATTTATTGCATGTAAGCCCCCCCGAGGCTCATGCGAATGGGATGGCATACAAAAATTCTAAATAAATAAATAAAATCTGAGGCAGGAGAAAAAAGTGGCATGGCCACCCAAGATGGCCTTTGGTAGCCAAAGTTAAATCAGTGACTTTGTGACTTCCCTTTTATTCCTGGGTCTCCACCAACAATAGATTTATGATGGAAGAGGTCTGCCTGGTGCCGTCGTGATTTGTTTTTCGGCGCCAGGTGAAGACCTTTTTATTTAAACGTCATTTTAATTGTTAACAATATTTGCTTATTTATCTGGCCAGGGCGACTTCTTTTACATTGTTATTTATTTTATATTGTTAATTTTATATTGTTATTTTTGTATTTTATTGTATTTTACTGTGTTGTAAGCCGCCCCGAGGCTTCGGCAAGGGGCGGCATAGAAATGTTTTAATAAATAAATAAATAAATAAATAAATAAATAAATAAATAAAGAGCAACCTTCACTCAGTGCCAAGGACTTTCTATATCCACTTACACAGTCCATACGAAACAAGCCACATATGTCCATCCCAGTGGAGTAGTGCAGTACAAACAAACTTCTTGTGGGGATCAGAGGCTAACATGACAAACCACTAAGAATTTGGGAAAACTAACTTCAACTCGTCCGGTTTCCCCATCCTTCCTCAGAATATATAAAGGGAATTCCCATTCATTCAGCTGTACATCCAGATACCCTTTTCAGACATTTTGCCGCACACAGAGAAGCCTGGGGTCATTCCTGCTTCACAAACACTCACCCTAAACACATGCTTCCTCCCCAGAAAAAACACCTGAAAATGTGTTTTTTCACATTTAGGATGCAGTCTTTGCAGCCTCCTGAAAATGTTACAAAGAGAGTAAGGAACCCTGGTGTAACTTGTGATTTGGAGGAGTGGGAAATCCCTAAAACTCAGGTGGAAGGACTTTTGACAAGTGGAACCCTTCCTGTTTCCATTCCTAGATTCATCACTGGTCCAGATAAAACCCTTTGTAAGCCACACTAGGACTCTGATGAAGGTAGGTAGGCATCAATCATACAGATATAAATATATTGGTAGGGAGAGGGGAGGGGAAGGGAGGGAGAGAGATTGAGAAAGACAGATTTGAACTCAAGATTTTGACCAAAGCTTTATATCTGACATGGAGGTGAAGAAGGCAAAAGGCAGGCCTGTTTCTAAGGGCTGGAAAGTCATAAAGTGACCCTCCCTGTTGATCCAGGAAGCTCTTGAAACAAAACGACTTCAAAAATTCTTGAGCTTCAAATCTCAGCACTGAACAGATTGGGTTTTTTTCTTTATGTATATATGAAGTGAGGCACACGGCTTGAATTTCTCAAGCTTGACATCCCATCGGGCTGATGCGCCGTGTCCCTTTTTGTCGGCCTGTCTCGTCACACAGTGTAATGTGGCATTTCAGTGTAACAGGCTGAGACACATCATGCCAATGACATGTCAAACTTGTGAATTTCAAAAAGACACAGTTCAATGAAAAACATGGTTTTCTAACTGCCCTGGAGGTTTTAAAACCCTGGGAGCCCCTCCCCCACCCCCACCCCACACGCACACGCATTGGCGGCTATTATTCTTAAAGAAATACTATTTCTTCCCCAGTGATTTTTGTCATCCGACGTCCCATAGCATTATCCTGTAATGGTGGTGCTGATTTTATTCTGTTTTGTTTGTGATGCTGCCGAAGAAATGGGGGTCAGCAGCTCTCCCACCTCTGCTCAGGAGTAAGACTCTCGTACGCAGCGGAGCCGAGTGTGCAGAGGATCACAGCCTTAATTATTAATGTTCTGTCCCCGATTGCTGCTGTGATTGTGACACTGAAATTGTTTCTGAAATTAGTTGAGGAAGGTGAAAGAATTGTTTCTTCACTTTTGGGAAGTGAACATGCTGAACTGTGAAGTCAGCTTCTGTAACGTGCCTTGAATTACACCTTTAACAGAAAACTCCTAAAGTAACTGTGCTAATCCATGAAATATTACACACACACACTTTGAGTTCTCCAGAACGCTTCATCTGGCTAAATGTTACAAACAGCAAGAGGGGAAAACTCCCCCCACCCCCCAATGTCCTGTTTATTTTCCCCCAATCTAGCTTGATGAAGAGGTCTGAACACTTAAAAAGCAGCATCAATTTGAGGAACGTTGGTTGGGCCTATTAAAGTTATTTCCAGATTGTGAGCTTTTGAAGTATTTTAACCATGTCTCTGTTGAACATCTTATAATCCAATTGGCTTTTCCAGTGAATGCCGGTGGACGAGGATGCGAATGGTCCATGGATTCTTTCCTTCAAGGTTCTAGATGAACCTTCTTCCAGCTGTTGAAATTATTTCCAGAGATCTTGTTCTGGTTGGTTCCACAGGCTGGGTTGAGGAGAGCAACAGCCATAGATGGCTTGTTTGGTTGTGGCCCTTGGAGGATGCTTTATACCAGCTAAAACCATTGGTCCTTCTCATTCACTTGGGAGCCTACCTTAGACAAGGTGAGGCCATTGGCCCTTCTAATTCACAACTATCTACCCTGACGGCCAGTGGCTCTCCAAGACTGGGGACATGACCCTTTCCCAGCCCCTCCAGGAGATGCCAGGGATCATACCCAGGCCTTCGACTGGCAAAGCATTTACTCTTCCCTTGAGCCACAATCCATCCCATTTTTCTGGGACCCTCCCTGAGGCATTCAGCTGTCAGCCAAAGACTTTGCTATTTCCCCAGCCACTGGGCTTTAATTTCCTTTTGACTTTTCTTGTTGCTTGGTTCTTCTTTCCGATTCTCTTGTGATCTGATCTCTGTTCTTCCTTTGTCGCATGCTAGTTGCTGTTGCAGATTGCTTCAGGAATGGTGTGTGTTGTTATCCATGCGTCATTTACACCTGCGTGGTTAAGATTTCTACCATGCTTTCCAGTTGAAAGATACATGAAGTAGCATATCAGAGATTGCAATAATATAGCACTTTGCAAGGACACAAGGACACATCCAACCCACAGTGCCCCTCTGGTGCACCACTAGGGGCAGTGTGCAGTGCATCCCTTTGGGGTTGCTGTTCCAGGGAAAGTGGCCAGGGGGAATGTACCCAGGGGGAATGTACCCAGCCTCACCTGACCACAGAAACTGAGCAGGTTTGAATGGAAGACCACCTCTGAATGCTGGGAGCTGTAGACTTATGGAGGGACCACCTCTCAGTTGTAGCGTCTTTATGCTACATTCAGAATGTTCCTGGTTCAGTCTCTGGTATCTCCAGGTAGAAATGGGGTGGCGGGCTGGGGGGGAATCCTGCTTGAAATGTCCTATAATCTAAATGCCACGTCAGTGCTTTTTTGGTGAGGCCCAGCAGACAAAGAAGTGGGTGACTGGTTGAGTCTCTCTTGATTCTGGATCAAGGCTGAGTCTGAATAGTTGCTGCCAGCCAGTGTCAACAATACTGGGCTCAATGGACCAATAGTCTGACCCAGTAGAAGGCAGCTCTCTATATTCCTAAGTTCTGTTCCTCTGTTCCTCCTCTGGGCAAGTCATCTCCTTTCCATGATGTTCTTGTTGGGAGACGCCATGCATGCCCTAAGCTGCCAAAGAAATCAAAATGGAGACCTGGGATATGCTCCTATATCGGGAACTAAAAGTGAAGTTCATCGCACTTGTGTAGTGATCTGAGATACTTCCCGGGCCTCCCATCAGGCACCAGACAGACCTGTACCTACACCATTGTTGTATGTCCAGCAGTCATTCAGGGAACATGTGAGCTGTTCTTGTAGGATTATGCACCACTAAGTTGGCACACTAGGCTCCAATGACACTGAAGAAAGGAATTCATTTGGCCCCATTACCTTCTAGTCTCCTTTTATTTATTTTTACAAAAAAATCTATTTTTATTCTATTCTTCCTTCTCTTGAGAAGTTTAGGGCAGAATACAGTTCTGCAAATACATAAAGTGCAACACCAAACTAATGGTGCAAATCCTTACATCCTTTTTAAAAAAAGCAAAAAAAAAAAAAACCCAAGTTAAAATGCCTGGATGAAAAACAAAAAATAAATTGGGTGCTGCTATCATAAAAGCTCTTTGCTTTGTTGGCAGGAAACATCCCTATGACAAGATATGTCATTTCTTCCTTCATCCACCTTTCTTAAATCCGCGATATCTCCTGTTGGGTTCTTCAGATGATGCCCATGTAATATTTGTCAAAATGCCTCCACATTGCACTGTCAGGAACAATGTGAGGAGACCATTTTTAATTAGAGCATCTTGCAGTGTACATGTGAGAAGGAATGGATTGGTCCAATCTAAGTGTGTGAATCAGGTTTAAGACCAAGATTACAATGCAGGGCAATATAGATATTTTCAACAGGTCTATACCTCAAAAACAGAAAAGGCAGGGACACTCCATTCATATTTTTATCCTCACAAGTTAAGCAATTAACCTAGAACCCTTCCCAATCTGTATATAAAAACAACCCCCAGGGCTTAGACTTCAGTGGCAGCTTTAAACCCAGAGTGAATCAGTTTGAATTATATACCCCTTGCAAACAGGGGGATGTTTTATAATAGATTCACTGACAGGCCCTTAACTACAGTGGCGCTAACGGGCACCACTGTAAGACAGGAATAAAACTAAATTACATCACTTGTCATCATTAAGAAAAAAATTTCATCTCAGCTCTTCATTTGAGAAGCACTGTAGTTAATGAACGATTACTGAGCCATGACACCAAAATGGCTAAAATATAGGAATTAAGGAGAGGTCAACTCAAGTATTTTTTAAACCATGAAATTAAGGAACCCATTCACATTGGTGGCAGGTTGCCACTCCCAGGCATTATATTTCTTTGCAATGCCGCCTTTAGGCCTTCAAGAAAAGAATGTGTTCCTACGATTAAGATTTAAAATTGCATGCAAATAAAACCTGAGCCTAAACTCTCACCACTGTACCACACTGCCTAAGGGCATCTCTGGAATAGTGTGAGCTTCTTTGTGCCCTGAGGGATGGAGTTGTTGTTTTCAAACACAGAATTATGCAGTGCAAAGGGCGTTTTGCTCCGCTATGTCACTGTACTTTCTTCTACATAGCATCATCCCAAAATCACCACCACCTGTTGGGAGTCTCGCATAAAAAACGACAGGTGTGTTATTTGATTATGAAGTTGAATGACTCTCAGTTTGATTGTCAAGCTGAATGTATCTTCTGCCATCCTTCCTCCAGCTCCCAAATGCATAAGCTCCCAGCAACACTTTAGAAAGCCGTCCTGGAACGTGTGAAATACTGTTCTTTGATTTTAAAGCTGAACGAGTAAGTGAAAGTGAAGCTTCCCAAATTAAAACCGATGAATATCGGCTGCAGCATTGTCACCTCGCTATTTCGCTGGTGCTGGTTGTGTGACTGATGACAGCTGCAGATGCCGATAGATTTTTGACCTGTTCCAGAAAGCTGGCACTCAGGAAGAAAGGAAAAGAGAGAGAGTTAATGGCAAAAAGAAAAGGGGGAAAAGTAAACTCTGCAGTCTGCAGAGAAAGAGAAGGAGAGAAGGGTAGCTGACAGCTCAAGCGGAGGAGGAAAATTAGAAAGGAAAGCCAGCGCACTGGCACCATATGCGCTCAGAGCATGGAAGAAGCATCGCATTTCCCTTTTGCATGTCCAAGATTAGGATACTTCCTTTTAATATGGCTATCAATAATGCTGAATGATTAACACCAAGGAGTTATGTTAATTTCATTATAAGCTTTATTTGTTGCCTAGTGTTGAATTAAGACTGTCAAATCATCCTCCTTCTACATTGTGAAGGACTCTTAAAATGCATGCCTAACACAGAACATCTGATCATTAATATGTTAATAATGCTCCTGTTTTCATAGATATATCAGAGACACAAGGAGAAGAGGAAAAATAAGATCTGTCTAAAGAAAGGGGACTATTGTGGCAATCAGCTACCAGGGCGACATCTTCTGATGCACGGAGAGGAACAGCTTTTTGGATCATCTCTTTTAAAAGGCTATTTTCCTTTGTGTGTGTGTGTGTGTGTGTGTGTGTGTGTGTGTGTGTGTGGTATTGTCTTTTCAGCCACATCCCCACAGGAAATTTGAATAAGGTTGGAACTGCAATGTGCATGCACCAGCAAATGCACTAGTCCTCAATATTCCATCAACTGTTCTATCCACATTAAGAAAGGGTGAACCAGTCTATATCTGGTCTGTGTCTCATGTGGCATGGTCATTACAGAGTTCAACCAGGATCGCCCAGGTTCCAGTCCCTGTTCAGCCAGCAAGCTCACAGGGTTACTCATTCTCTGCCTAACCTACCTCACAGGGTTGTTGTTGAGAGAATAAAATTAATTGGAAGAGAACTATGTAAGCCATGCTTGTTTCCTCTCATGAGGAAAAGAAGTAAGATATAAATGCAATTTAATGAAGATGATCATAATGATGTTTAATCAAACTTCTGTTTTAATTTTTGCATCAATTTGTGAGTTTTCCTTTTTCAAACATCACCCTAAATGTACATCCATTTTCACACTGAATTTCCTCTAACACAGAGACATTTTTATACAATTTCTCCTGTCAGCAATTTCTGCACGTGATTCTGGGAAATGCATGTTATGATTGTTCGCTTCAAAGTGCAGACCAAACAATATTCTTTCTACCGCTCCCCAGCATGAACTCTGCTTTATGCTTGACCAGTTCCATCAGATCAGAACTGGAATATTACAAATGGAAATTAATGAACATATAGTTATCAAAGAAGAATGGGAAATTGCCAAGAAAACGGTACCTGTTTCCCAATTATCAGTGCTTATTAAAGATGGCTTCCCGTGTTTTTGGTTCAGCCAAACAGATCCATACATTACCCATGGGGTAGGGGTGGGGGATAAGGCCTTTGCTGTCCAGATGTATATCTTAATCCATACTTTATGCCATGGTTTTTCCTCCAGAGGAGAAAAAAGAAAACTCATTCCTGGATGCATCCCTTATGACAGTATTCTATGAATCAACTGCAAAAGCTGGTGGAAGGAGAATGTCCCCAGTGTGTTGGTGCCAGGTCTGGCGAGGAAGGCCTGGGCAGGGGATTTCCACTAGGGAAGGGCAAACAGGAAACAGGTGAACCTGCTGAGCTTCTCCAAATTCCTCTTCAGAACTTGGTTGACCTCATTACTGAATGCAAACAATTGGGGAAAATGTGGATTTTTTTAAAGTGTGCATTTCCCCCCATAGATTAAAGCATGAAAATGCAGGACTTAGAGAGCTTAGTCCTTCAAGTGCTGGGCTTGTATATTCGGTCATGCTGATGCTTAATTCATGGACAGGCCTTCCATCTGTAACTGCTATAGGGCAGCCCAATATTTCATTATTTCAGATCTCATATAAAGGGAAATCCCATTGCATTGTACCGCACCGCACCGAATTGTGGCTCCAGGTAGGTGAGAATTTTGTCTTGGTTCATTTCTGAAAGAACGGATGGGACTTTGCATGGTATTTAACAGGGAAAGAAAGAGCTTGAGATTTAAAAGAATTCAAATGTGGGAGAGAGCAAAATGGGCACGTGCATCTGTTGCTGTTGTCAGGTGCTGTCAAGTCATTTCCAACTTATGGCAACACTAGGAATAAATGCCCTCCACAATTAGAAGGGCATTTATTCCTTGACAGTCCCGCTCAGCTCCCGTAAATGCAAGGCTGGTGGCTTCAGTCCTCTAATAGGTGGTCCTCCTTTGCTTCTCCTGCCTTCGACTTTCCCTAGCATGATTGCCTTCTCCAGTGAGTCCTGCCTTCTCTTGATGTGCCTGAATCGTGCAGCCTTGTCAGTTTTGTTTCTAGGAAAATTTCTGGCTTGATTTGATCGAGGACATTTTGTCTTTCTGTCCATCCAGGGCATTTGCAAAGTTCTCCTCCAGTAGATGCATCCTTTGCTAGCCCTAAACGGCCTGGGACAGTGGCATCAGATCAACTGTCTTTGCCTGTGTGGATCTCTGGTAGGCCAAGATTCACCCACTGAGGCCTTGGAAGTTAAAGGATGGCGATGTTGCACCGCTCTGACTATAGAATGTTCTCCCCAAATTTAGTTCTGTTTTTTGGGAAAGGCTGTCTGTTTTCTCAAGCTTTTCAAGGAATGTAGGCATCTGGCCTATTATTCAGACGAGGTCCTGCTGCTGAGAGAGTTGTCTTACGTGGCAAACCTGGAAATGCTGTCAAGTTGTCTCTGACTCATGGCAATCCCATGAATGAAACTCCCCCCAAATCTCTCCATCACAGCTCCATTCAGTTTTTCCAAGCTGGAGGCTGGGGCTTCCTTTATGGATTCCATTCAGTTCATATTTGGTCTTTCCTTTAATCTTCTGCCCTCAGTGCCATGCAGAGATGGGTCATGACCATTTTTTCCCGCAATGGAGGGTAGGACATGTTTCAATGGGGCAAAGCTCAGGGAAACAAGATTGAGGGTGGCTGCCAGGAAGTACTTCCTGATGGTTGGGACCCCTGGGGTATGGAATGGGCTTTCACAGGTTGAAGCCCCAATGGTGAGGGTCTTTAAGGATGGGCTGGAGGTGCACATGGTAGGCATGTCACGAGTGGAGCCTGCTGGAGCCAGGAGTCAGACTAGATGGCCCAGGAGGCCACTTCTGACTCACTCTGTTTCTATATTTCCTCCAGGGGCTCTTGACTTCTCACGATGTGTCCGAAGGATGACGACCTCAATTCTGCCATGCTTGTTTCTAGGGAAAGGGCTGGCCTGATTTGAACTAGGACCCATTGTCTGTCTTTCTATCAGTCCTGGGGAGTATTTGCAAATCTCTCCTCCAGCAGCATATTTCAAATGCCTCAATTTTCTCCCTATCAGCTTTCCTCACTGTCCAGCTTTCACAGCCGTTCATTGTGACTGGAATGATTCACAATTCATTGCTTCATTGGGAGGCCATTTATCAGCAACAAGCCTCCCTCGTCAGATCCACACGCAACTGGTGGATGTGTAGGAAAAAGCTACTTTTGATCATGCAAACCAGGCCCATGTGAAACAGCCTTGAAGGCTGACACATTGCAACAAATGTAGGTGTGCATATTCAGGATTATATTATGGGATGCAAGGATGAACCCCAGCTCCACAGTCACACCTGTATTTCATGGCTTGTTGGGGCACATCAACGCTTAGCCTGAGACATTCTTCTTTGCTGGTTGGTTTACCTGTCCATGCGATGCAGAAGCAAACAGGTGGCTGGCCTCTGAAAATGGCCCGTTCCTACCTCAGTTTATCAAGCCAGGGATTCTGGCTTATTCCTATTTGGGACCAGTGACTTGCTCAAAGTCAACCAGTGGCTGTGGGGATTGAATCCGGGTTCTCCCTGTTCCTAAACCAACACTCCATTCACAGGACAATGCCGGCCCTTTCGCAATACCCTCATGTAATCCAATGCCAAGCATGAAACTTTGAATCTAACTTTCCATCAATTTTTACTGTGCCCAAGTCCTTTCTTCTCTCACAAGGAATCCATTACTTGCAGGGAGTTTTTAAAACCTGGAATATATAGGGGGTTGACCAAAAGGGAAATATTCTATTTACTCCTACTGGGGGTTTTTATGATAGAACTCTAGTTTGGCTGGTTTGGTCTGGGCTATACAGCTAACAAATGTCAAAACATATGGACCAACCCATTTATCAAATAATCTGCTCTTTGACTAGATAGGCACTATCAGCAATCTGGTATTGATCTTTGCAGGCCAAAGCTATTGTTCATCTGAGCATACAGCATGGCAGCAAGAATTAATGAAAGAAACAAAACAATGCATACGAAATCACAGTACCCAACTTCTTTTTTGTTTGTTTGTTTGAGTTTGTTAAAGTTTTTATGTAGTATTAAGAACATATTACTATGTGCAAAAAGAATTTGGCAGGAGTTGGCCATGCATCAGAATGTTCATTTGCAAAGGCAAGCTCAGATGAGAGAATACAAGCCTTCTCCATTGCCACTGAACTTCCGGCTGGATGTACAAGCTACTGGATGTACAAGTATATACATTTATGTATATACTTAAATGAATTTCTATCTTATTCCTGTAAAACACTGGGCAGGATTGAAGTAGACTTTGTAACAGTGAGGCTCCCATGCTTTAACATCCTAAACTACCAGGGGCTTTGGTTCTATTGAAGGTTTTGCAATGGTCTCGATTAGGGTTGCCACAAAGCTCCACAGATTCCATCTCTCTAGGATTTCTGGACTACCTCTCCCGTTTGACTAAGAAAGCAAGCTGAGCTGGAAAAGGTTCACAAACACTTGTAGAACAAAAGTTGCCCAATTGGCAACCTTCTCCCACATCCTGCACAACATGTAGCACGGAAGAGGAATGTCACCTGCACAGTGTTGATCCTGGGCAGGTGTCATGCAAACCCTGGACATGCTTTCCAGGAACTTGGACTCATGACTGTGACCAGAGTCTGAGAAGCTGAGCAAGGGAATCCTATAGCTTCCCATTCCCTGCACTTCTCTGGTCTCAATGGTCTTAGCTAAGCTGCCACACAAGCCTTTGTTGTCGTTGTTGTTGTTAGTCGTGAAGTCGTGTCCAACCCATCGTGACCCCATGGACAACATTCCTCCAGGCCTTCCTGTCCTCCACCATCCCCCAGAGTCCACTTAAGCTCACACCAACTGCTTCCATGATTCCATCCAGCCACCTCATCCTCTGTCGCCCCCTTCTTCTTTTGCCATCTATTGTTCCCAGCATCAGGGTCTTCTCCAGGGAGTCCTTCCTTCTCATTAGGTGGCCAAAGTATTTGAGTTTCATCTTCAGTATCTGGCCTTCTAAAGAGCAGTCAGGGTTGATCTCCTCTAGGACTGACCGGTTTGATCACCTTGCGGTCCAAGGGACTCGCAGGAGTCTCCTCCAGCACCACAATTCAAAGGTCTCAATCCTTCGGCGCTCAGCCTTCCTTGTGGTCCAACTTTCACAGCCATACATTGCAACTGGGAAAACCGCAGCCTTGACTATACGCACTTTTGTCGTCAGGGTGATGACTCTGCTTTTTAGTATGCTGTCTAGATTTGCCATAGCTTTCCTCCCCAGGAGCAAGCGTCTTTTAATTTCTTGTCTGCAGTCCCCGTCTGCGGCGATCTTGGAGCCCAGGAAAATAGCCACAGCCTTGACTATACGCTCTTTTGTCGGCAGGGTGATGTCATGTATCTTACTTTCAAGGGGAAATACAGTTTTGGAGATAGCCCTTCAGATCTTTTGAACCACGACCTGCTGAGATCTATGAGGGTTGTAGTCCAAACTCACAAGGACACCAGATCATTTCTTCTGGAAGACATTTTACACTGGGAGGACTGTTCAGCCAATGTCCGGTTTAAAGAGAGCTATAAAAAGAGAAAGCACCAGAGGTCATCTGTTCATAGCCTTCCTAGTCTTCATCCACTTATTTGGTGATGCATTTCCTCTTTTCTGGTAATATTTAAGTGGTCACATTAACAGCCCTACTTTCTGACTAAGCATCAACAGAGAATAATCTTCTGTCTGAATGCTGTTGCCACGCCAGGCTGATTTTTTAAATTGTTTCTTTTTTTTAAGAGAGTGGGACAAGCAAAGCATCAACCATGGATTGTAATCCAAGATGTCACCACCAGTGTTGACTTGAGTATTGCTCCACCCTGTGGAAAAATGAGTTTGAAACTGATAAATAAAGCCCAGACTTTGAATGGCACTGAGAAGCAAACTGGGAGCCCATGTAGATTTTTAAGTACCGGAGAGATGACATCTATTCCTCATGCCACAGTCAATAATCTTCCTGCTGTGTTCTGAACAAATTGCCATTTCAAATGCTCTCTGTAGGTAGTCCCATGAATAACAGTGTAGTCCTTGGCTTGTTCTCTAAACATAAAGTAAAGTAGGGTGGCCATAAGTCTCACTTAACAGAGGACATTCCTCTATTTGAAAAGCTGTCAAAGAACATCCCTCTATTTGAAAGCATCTTCTATTTAAAACCTTGTCCAGTCCAAGTACAACTTAAAGATAAAGATGGAAAAGCATGGCTTAATTAGCATCTGGACAGCAAACTGAGTAGTGGGCCCAAAGACCACCTGGTGAGTCTTCCCCCTGGTGAGTGGCACCAAATTACTTCTAAATTCAAATTAGATGCAAATTCCATGCAAATCTATTTTGGTGGTGCAGTTCCTCTTTTTGGTGACAAGCCATCATCCCATACATCCCTTCATTCTGGAGCACTGAAGCAGTGGATTTGCCAACTGGCTTCTAGGAAACTCATCGCTTCCCGGGAAAGTCATCAGCAGTTCTTCACTGAGAAGGATCAACACAGAATCATGGACAAGTTTCCCTGCAAGCCAGCAACAACATGGCAGGCAACAGAAATGCTTTAATCCATGATAGGTCAGTGCAAGCTCCCATTTTAAATTCTCACCATGCCTGCATTGTAGTTCAACTCTGGAGCATGGTGGGAAACTTAAATGGTGGCTCCCAGACCCAGTTGTCTCACTCTGATGCAAGTGCCAGAAACCCCAGCCAGGAAACAGCATGGCGCTAAGCCATGGTGCCGAGGAACCAGCACTGTGTTGACCAAGGGCCCATCCAGGCCAGCATTCTCCTCAAATAACGGCCAGCTGCCCCATGGGAAACCCGACCAATAAGCCATGAAGGCACCCTTCCAGGGATGTTCCCCAGCACCTGATATATATAGGCATGCTGAGTTAAGTAACAGAGGTGGCATGTAGCCCTCAGGCTAGCAGCCACAGGTAACTTTATCTCCCATGAATTTGTGGATGTTTTTTTGAAGATACCCACATTTCTGGTCATTTGCAGTAGTGAATTCCATAGTTCAACTACACATTGCAAGAAGTCTTTCCTTTTATCTGTCCTGAACTTGTCACCATTTATCTTTGCAGAATGGCCATGGGTTCTAGCATCATGCAAGAGAGAGAGAAATGTTTCCCTGTGCAATTTTCTCTGCACCGCATACAATTTTGTATAACTCTATCGTGTCACCCTTTACTCAGCTTCTTTCTAAGCATTCCCAGTCAAATACGCAGGGAGACAGAAACAAAAGTTGTGTGTCTGTTTAAAACGATGCAGGTTAATCTTCAGGTAAAGGCATAAATATACAAAAGATTTCCCTTTGTTTATAAGGCTATGTAGGTGATGCCAGAGCATGTCAGTCCTATTTATTGATTCCAAAAAATTATTGTTGGTTCAGCCCGCAAACTAAATCTAACAAAGGCATATTAGCTGTCTACTCAGTGAACAAAAAACCTTCTGTATTTGTTCAAGCTTCAACACGCCACCAATGGCTGAACTTCTCCTTATTAAATGCCACATTATTAATCAAGAAAGATGGATTCTTTTCAATTGCCAAGAGCCAAGCAAATGACTCAAAATGTAGTAAACTGGCAAATATTTTCATGCTGAAAGAATGAAAAGAAAAATACCATCTGAACAGAGAAATGACTGGTATTGTAGCACTGGAGAAGCTGGGGAAGCGAACGTTTCCATTGATTAAGGCTACCGAATTTGAAAGAACACAAATTCAGCACTAGATCCATTAAGTGGATGACAAGCAGTGGCACTCACATCCACTTACTAAACTGTTTTTGATTCTTCAGTACCAACATACAGAATGATCCTTGCATTACGTTGCCAAGGAAAACCTTAAAAGGCATTTATTTCATAATGTTGTTTTCTTGCATTATCATAATAGGGCTATCACTGTTGCTACAAACTCTACAGGGTCTCGAACACCTAAACACAGCCATTAAATTGGGCATTTGTTACAGAGCGAGCATGCTAAGCTTCTCAAGTGATTTGTGTTGCCTGGCGAGCTCCCAGCAGGAGCAATCCATTGAGCTAGTTTACAAGCAGGGGAAAGCAGAAGTCTCCGCTGGAAGTGGATCCAGCTGCCCCTGCACACCTGAAATCCACAACCAGGACTAGCAACGCACAGCTTGCTTGAGTACCAGGCGGCTTCCTGAGCTACGTCGCTGAGCTGCTCTTAGGGCTATCATGGAGAACCTCAGACTCAGGTGCCAGATCTCACTTTCTGGGGCTTTCCATGGAGCTATGACTTTTTGCCCAACCTCCAAGCATTTGTGGTAGTTTTCTGGCCTTTTATGAAGTATTGCCTCATTCTAACAGGTTAAAACGCCATTCTTAAGACTTATTTACTGTTAGGAAGAGTTTCAAGCTAGAATCTGTTGGTATTCTTTGGTAATTTCACCCCACCCTCTTTGCCTTCACCCAGCAATGGAAAAGAAAGGCCATTTTGCAGAAATCTCAACTATTTTGGTAGTTGTACTAGCTGCCATTTTCCATACTGCCAGAACCTTATCAAAATGACAACCAGACTTCAAACACAGTTCCTGCAAGTAAAGCCACTTGCAAGGGAAATAGAAAAGAAAATGATGTTGCTCTTGTGTGAATGGGAAGTCCGACTTCTGAGGAATGGGTGGACATTTCTCTCCCTCCTAATGAAATGATCCCTTCCAGATGTAATTGCCCACCAGTATCATGGAAAATGTTGTGAGGCCATCTGCTTGTACCTGAAATATTTACCCACAGATTGGGGTGGGCACCATCCAAAAATCTGGGGGCCATTTTGCTTCCTCAGGCATTGCTGAGGACTGCCTGCTCTACCTCCCTTCTGCAGCCATCAAAATTCAGTGACTTGCTTCAAAAGATGGGCTGCACTTTCATGTGCCTTGTTTTCAAACATAATCACTGCCTTTTTGTTGCTGTAGCAAGCTTAGGTTTGGCCCCAGAGGCTATCCAAAAGGCTAGGGGGACCACAAGCAGCCCACGACCTATGCATTGCCCACCCCGGCTATAGAGAGATAAATAATAGAGGACTTGAGCCTTTCTATTCAGTTCCCTTAGAAAGCAGAGGAACAAGGTAGCAAGCATCTCTTCCACTTAGGGAATAAGAGATTCGTCCTCTACTGATATCACAAAGAGTCCGCATGGCGAAGATGCCGGAGAAATTATTTTTCTTAGGAAAGGGCTAGCATCTGCCTAGTGCTATCGGTACTTAATTTGCAAACCACTTAATGGCTTTTGTAGGTTTCAAATTCAAGGGAAGAGTTCCAAGGCTAAATTTCCTTTCAAAGAAAGACTGCTTAAACATGCAGCACAAGATCTATCTCTATATATCTATTTGCAAAGTCAAAGCCAGCTTTGGATAATCATTTAAGGCTCTTATGTGGTCACAGAAAGAGGGATAGGGCATGAAATTAAAGCAGCTGCAAAAAAGAGAGCACTCTTGCCAATTTGCCACCAAAAAAGAATATCTCTCAGATAAACCCATCAAAACAAGAATAACAAAGGCCTAACAACTCTATTTGTAGGTTTTCAGACCATAGTTGCTATTGATAGTAACGGTTCTGAACTCAGCTGACTGAAGTCAAGTCTGCCTATTTATTGGTTCAGCTGTGGCGCTATCATGAAATATTTACAAACAATCTAGCAGTTCACATTCAAGGAGTCACGCAATTGTAGTTGCCAACTCTTTTTCACTGGCCACATTCACACAATGTCACAAGCAACCCAATGTGGCTTGCAGTGTTTCCCCACGGTCGAGCCAACATACAATCAAATGGCTTCCACTTTTCTGTGGTTTCCATCCTCCCTGCTCAGTCCTCTTATGGTTGTCATACACTCCATCAGGCACTGAGCTGAAATTCAATCCCAAGATGCATCACTCCCAGCCTACATTGCCTGCTTTTTTCCCATTGGTCCACACATAGAGGCTGGATAACTGGAGCAGATCCTGCAGTTCACAATATTTCCAGAGAACTCTATAGTATTTGCACACCAGGACCATGGAAACCATGCTCCTGGGCTCAGACTACATGGGAAGCCATGATGGTACAGAAAAGCATAGAACAAACCACTGTTTCGTATCATGGATTCTGAAGACCAAACTTACCATGGAAAATTACCCTGACTGGGTTCAAACAACACAACAGATCAAGAATGGTAAAAAAACCACCATGGCTTTTTGTGGTGCCTGGACCCAACCACTATGAAGCAGGTAAAACAGTTTTGATTTTGATCAGTGCCAGGAAAGCTATTTTATCATCCCTGCCGTGCTGTTTCCCTGATCTAAGTCACCACCTTCTCAGAACCTCACAGTGGGTATAAGGAAAAAAATAGGTAGCTAGATGGTACCTGTCTTTTTCCTTCTGCAGTACTAATGGTGTCTTCCAGGAGAAGGGAAATTAGGTTAGAGAAACAGCAAAGTGATGGAATGAGACTCTTGGAGTTTCTTTGCTCCTGTCAGATTTGGAGGCCAGGAGACCTGGTCACAAATCATCCACCACAGAATAGGCAACTTTGAAGGGGCCGTAAGCACATTGAGTAATCTGAGTCCCACGCACCACCACAAAATGGCTACCATGGGAGGCATGGCTCATCAAAAGAAGGAATTGCTTTCCTAAAAGACCGAGTGCAAGGCAGAGGTGGGGAGTGAAATTCAGGAGAACATAGGCAGCCATATGGAAATGTCAGTCTCTTCCTAGACCACTTACATGCACACGATCAGCGTCACCTCACGGATATGAACATGAAAAGAGCCATGCTAGCTGAGGAGGGACTAGAACCCAGGTCCCCTGAGACCCTGTCCAGGACTCCCACCTCTGCACCACAGTGGCTTTCAGTGTATTATTTCCTGTAGTTATGCTAGCTCTTTCAAGGCTGTTTAAGCTTAGTCAGACCCATTAGTGGAGACCAGGGCCTGGGACTCCTAAAATTCTAACCACTATGTCAGACTATTCCTAAGAGAGACCAAATAGGGAAATTGTGTAGACACAAAACACACACCCAGTCACTGATGTGCATCTCCGCATATATTCCCGCCATCACACACTGAATGCTGGTTCACGGTTGCCTTCGTTGGCATTTTGCTCAAGTTGTGTCCTTCAGCTTTTCAGGCTCCTCTTATTGGGATTCTTTCTTCGCCTTTTAATCCTCTTGAATTTACACATGCACACACTTTCAGAACAGCAGCTGACAAGATGAAAGGAAGCTTGTTACTTCAAGCAGGATCTTCCCAGGTCGTTATCACCTCCTATGTTTCCCATCTGATTTACTGTATTTAACCAAGTTGCAGCTCTAGGTAAGTAATTAAAGAGCTCTGGCGGAATATTGTTCTGTTGTGTCTAATAAGCACCAGCCATGGCTCCTCATGCTAGGAAAGGGGTGGGGAGATACTTTTCACCCTCCTTTTCTCCGGGTTGTAAATAGTGGAATTTGCCAGTATTTGGTTCAAAAAAGATAATAAACTCTAGATTCTGTAACTCCTGGGAGCCAAGACACACATAGGCTAGGTTCACACAACCTAGCCCACACCAGCCCACACCACTTCCATGGTGCATGCATTTTTGCCCAAACTTATTGGTCAGATGACACATGGTTACCCCAGCAGTGTGGTATCAGCTAGGGTGAAATCTGCCTATGGACCATAGCAGCCTCCTGATTGGTCCTCTGTTGTCATGAGGTGAGTTCCCCCTCCCAAGGGTACCTCAGAGATTCCCAGAGCACAGATCCCTGATGGCAGGCTATCTCTGCCCAGATAGGGGTGCAGCTGAGCCAGCAGCTGAAGCTGGAAGAAGGCACTCTGAGCCACCGAAGCCACCAGGGCCTCAAGTGACAAAGATGGTTCAAGCAGCAGTCCCAAGCTACAAACCTTCAAGGGGAGGGCAACCCCATCAAGAACAGGTTGGATTCCCTCCCTCTGGTCAAAGGAACCACCCACTGACAGCATCTCTTTCTTGTCTGGACTGAGTGTCGGTTTGCTAGCCCTCACCCAGTCCATGGTTGTGGCCCAGCACGTCCACAGCCTCACAGAGCTGCATGCCATCTGCATATTGACGACAATGCACTCTGGATGACTTCATTCCACATAGATGTTGGATAACATGGGGGTCATGATTGGCCCCAGAGGAACCCCGCATTGGTGGACCTAAAGGGCAGAGCAATATCCCCCAAGCACCACCTTCTGAAGCCTACCGTCCGATTGGGGCAGAACCACTGCAATACAGAGCCTCACACCCAACTCAGACAGTCACTCCAGAAGGATACCATGCTTGATGCTATTGAAAGCTGCTGAGAGGTCCAGGAGAACCAACAGTGTCACATACCCCCTGCCTCTCTCCATAGGTCATCATACAGGGCAACCAGAGCTGTTTCCATTGCAAAGCCAGGCCTGAATCCCCTGAATTGAAATGGTTCCCGACAATCAGTCTTATCCAAGAATGCCTGGGGTTCACTGGTCACCAGCCACTCAAGAACCTTGCCTAGGAAGAGGATGTTTGCCACTAGCCTGAAATTGTTGAGTTCTTCTGGGTCCAGGGAGGGTTTCTTCAGGAGTGGTCTCACCTCTGTTTGTTTCTGGCACCCCGGGACCACTTCTTCTGATAGAGAAGTCCTCTCTCTACTGGCTTTTATTAGTCAAGAGGGGCAAAGATCCACTACAGATGTGGTTACATGAATCTGTCCAAGTACCTTGTCAACATCCTCAAGCCATACTAACTAGAACTCACCCAAAACAACTAGACCAGACTGTGCTCTGGATATTTCACCTCATTTAACACTGCAACACTCCAGTCCAGGACCTGGCAAATGCAAGAGAGTTTGTTCTGGGACCACCTAGTGAATATATTACAGAGGGCCTCCGAGGGCTCCAGGAAGTCCTTGGGACCTGCTCATAACAGACCCCAGACAAGTCTAGGGACCCCCACTGCACAGCCATGGAAGATCGAATGGAAACAGTCAGACCTTGTTTCATACCTTCCTATATTTTGGCTTTGAAGAAAATTCAAGCCACAGCAATCTGCCTTCTTCCAATTTAGCTTTCTTCCCCCTGAATTGGTGACCATCTATCGATTCGCCCCCCCCCCCACACACACACACTTTCCTGGCTCATATCAATGCTATCTTTAATTTTCGTGCAGATATTCATCTGCCAGTTTAATTTAACAGTAGCTCACATCCCAGCGTGATTCAGTCCCCTGAGAGGACAGTCCAAAGATCTCTGCCCAGAATCAACCATCACTGGAACCTACTTTGAGCTTTTTTCTGCCTCAGTAATGAGTTTGAGATGTGGGTGGGTTTTGTCTCTTCTTCACTTCCACCTCATTTTCACAAGAGCAGCTCGCCCTGTGTAATGGCATTGTACAAGCATCTTTACAGAGCCATGTTTTGCTTTACAGAGTGAGCATAAATGAGGAGACACTAAGTTAAGCTCTGACAGCCAGTGCTGGATGTATCCACTTGGCCTATAAATAAGCAGTGATCACCTCCATTTTATTGAACTCATTTTCTAGGCAAGCAAAGACCACAAGATTCTCCTGCAAATTTTCCCTTTACACTCACAAGCGGTGCTACTGGTGTCAGGCACGACAGATTTATAGCCTATTCATTCATGGGAACAAAATCCATGCCTGGGCCGGTCATGGAACACACCACTGCAGTTAGTTCAAAAGATAACGGCAGCAATACCTCACTTTCCTATTCAGTCCTCTATAGCAAATACTATATTGGGAGATAATAAATGCCCCTTGTTTGGATTTCCTGAGTAATATCTAAGAACATCATCCACCTTACAGCTGAACAAGAGCTGCCGAATTAGGAAGGATCAATCACATGCTCGCAGCGCAATCTTATACGTGGCTCTTTCAGTTCAAGCCCCAGTGAGCTTAATGAGACCCACCCCCAGGTAGGTGGGCTTAGGATTGTTGTCTCGGGGTGCACAGGGGCAGATGCAAGGAGGGCAACCCACCAACTTAATGGGTCTACCCGCAACCCAATTATTTGGAAACTTTTCTTGGGGGCATTTGCATTTTGCACTGTTCAGTCAAAGATCTCTGATGTAAACTTAAGCACCAACACGTGTGGACTGGATCTGGGGCTTAGCAAGGTACTGATCAGTACAGTTCCAATCTGCATCTCTCCCACATGTGTTCATCCATAAGCTGATACTGTGCCACAGCTGTTTTTATGTGTGCTTTTACTTAATTTTTTTCAAATCATGAAAAATCAGATTTCACTGAATATTAAAATAGCCTCAGCCACTGAGCAGTATAGGAAAACAGCTGATTAGCAAATGCAGTTATTTCTAAGGGCAAGTCCTGTGCCGTTTCCAGCTGAGGAAAAAAGCTGTATTACTTCCAACTTGCCCCAACCAGCATGCAGGGCCTCTCTCCTGTCCAGCTCAATGTATTTTATCCAAAAGTGTGTGTGTGTGGGGGGGGGGTATTTATTTATAGAAAACCCCTCCCCATAGCTGAAGTTCACTGGGGAGTTTACAACAGTTCATAAAATGGAACAATAAAATAGCATAAAAACTTTCAAATGCGAAAATTTAGAAGCAGAGTAAAAGCAGCTGGGAAATCCTGTGATAGAGAGTAGACTAGTAGAACACCTGGAGCAGGTGCCCTTGATCCTTGTATGTCTTTAAACGTATCAGGATGAAGGGCTGTCGTAAGCCTGGCGCCAGCGCATGTCAAGGCGACCCTCAGTGGGGAATCATCACCGAAATGGGGACCACCACTTGGAAGGCCCGCCACTCGTAGCTGCCTTCCAAACGTCCCTCAGAGCCAGCACTCAGAGGAAGGCCTCCGATGTCGCTCACAGTGCCTGGACAGATCACAGTACCTGTCGCTGGGAGAGGCACCCTGCAAATACTGCCGTGCCAAACCTTGCAAGACTTGACGTCGAAACCAGCTCGTTGAATCCAGCTCAGCGTCATACAGGCAGCCACTGCAAGAGGGCCAGGCCTGGCCAGGTAGATCGAGACCCGCAGGGCTTTTGGAGCCAAGAATTTTGGAGCTGCGGAAGCTGTTGGAGAACCCCAAAATCAGAGGCATCAATAAACTCTTCTGGAAGACATATATGCTGGAGATTTGCAGTGCTGACAGAATAAGTACATTATCTTTGAAGAAGATATTTCATATTTTATTTTATTTGTGCATAAGGGCACACTGATGGAAGCAATATCATCTCTCCTGGATGAGAGAGAAGGAAAACAACGCCATCCTTTGCTTTTGCAAGTCATTCTATTTTTCAAAAATGTTGAGAGCAGCTTCCTGATTGATCAAGGGCCCCTTTTAATTCAGAGCTGTAGCTTTTAAAAATACTTACTGGGTCAATCAACTAATTGCAGCAGCCCCACATCTCCCCCCCCCCCCCCCCCCCCCCCCCCCCCCCCCGGGGCAACCCACCAACGGCCGCCCCCCCCCCCCCCCCCCCCCCCCCGCCCCACTGGCATGGCTGAGTGGAGCAGTGCGGCTGCGGCTGCAGCCCCGCAGTCCTTCTTTCCCTTCCTGCTCACCCAGCTGTTCACGAAGCACAACTTTCGAGACGCAACTTCTCATTCAACACAGAGCCATCGCATCAACGCGTACACACATTACCCTCCTCTTCATTATCAAGCAACAGAGGATTTATATATTTGGGAGATGTGCAAATCAGCTCACTTGGCACTCATTGCATTCCATCTCAAAGCTTCTTCTAATTCAAATACCTATCAGATTGCAAGCTTAGGGGGTGACCTTTTTGCATGAAAATCCACACCTAGGTCTGTGCATATTTATTCAAAAGCCTGTATGCATCGCATATATTTTTAAAGCGTGCTTTCTACCATTTTGAGTAAAAGTATTTGTGCACGTTTTAACTTGCAAGCGTTTTTCATGAACATTTTTCAAATGTATGCACAGTATCAAATGCATTTGGGAGGAGTGTTGTCTGCCATTCACATTGTCCAGAAGTGAACAGACTCCAACTGCAGATCGCTCCTGGGTCCTTGACCGGTCAGGAAGGTATGAAGTGGGTCAAATCCTGACTAAAATGAGCTGAAACAAATTTTCAGCATGCATCCCCAGTACATACATATCCATTCTAACCTGCAATTTCCTTTTGCTGGTCATTTTAAGACAGGAAACTCTTTGTAACACATCACTTACTATAATGACACGCTTTGGGAATCAATCAGGATTTTATTGTGGTACAGCTAATACTGTTTCTAGAGTAACAATTTAATATATTTTCCCAGTTTATAGGACTTGCTAATTGAAAGTAGCAGATTTAAAAAAAATGCTAAGCAGTACCAGAGTTTTATATTCTGTTGCTAGAGAAAAGGACAAGACCCTCCCCTTTCCATTGCCATTTATTTCCAATTATTTATTTGAAAGATTTGATGAGCCAGTGGGAACAGCCATCTATTTTTAATGTACGATGAATTCAGGAATGACAGCACATCATCCTTCTGCAGTTTTAAAGCGTGTGACAACATATCTTTGTTTGTTAAAGAAATTAAGAAGACATGCCTGGTCTGAATAAGGGGCACAGCCCAGTATGTCATTTGCAGTACCCCTGTGGGTATTTCATGCATTTCCCAGTCCACACTCCTTCAGGTGGAGCAAAGATGCTGCAGAAGTGGGAAATGTAGCTTAATTTGTACAGAGAGTTAGAGACATAGAAACTGAGCAAGTCAGAAGGGACCTCCTGGGCCATCTAGTCTGACCCCCGTCCAGCCATGCCCAGTTAAGGCAAGTTATCCCTGGAATAGTCAGCCAGTGTCTGGACTGCACTACTACAGATGCAGAACTGAAGAGGGGAGGCACCAGGTCTACGTGAGAATTTTGTTTCCATGCTGGGAGTGGCTAAGCCTGTTGAATGGGACTGGCCCAGATGAGCAAGCATCTAGGAATTTATGAGAATTTGCCAAAATGCACAAAGTTCTTCACATCCAGGAAGGAAAGAAGTTGACGTTTTAAAAACTCAACCCTAGTAGGAAATGAAGCTGGCCGGTGGCTAATCTCTAGGAGGCACCCCCTAGACATTTTTCCTTGTGCTAGATCACAAAAGGTGAAGAAGTGCCAGGACCAAAGGACAGCCGTATTCTGAGCTGCCTGGAATGAACAAGATTCTCAAAATGCAATCCAATTGGGTCATTCCGCTAACCTCCGTGGAGCTGCACTACTTGATCCTAACTCTGTGCAAGAGAAGATTCAAGCTGCACTTCCATTCATAGGGGTGCGATGTGCAAGCAGTTGTGCAAATGTGATGTGCAACCCATTTGCACAACTAAACGTTTGCTGGACCCATGTTGGCATTCCTGTCTCCCCCTTTCTGTATGTATGCTGCTTTTATGGAAAGTTGTGCAGAACTATAGGGACAAGGTCAGATTACCACAAACCCTGCCACTTCCCAGTCTTGATACTAACTTTAATAGCAATGGCTGGAACATCACCTAAGAAAAGATCATGGATGGTGAATCTAAAAGGTTTTACTCAGCTTCTCCCCACCACACCCCCATCCCATTGTTAAGTTCATTTGGTCTTATTTCCATCAGATTTTGGTTTTTAAAAACCCCAAAATGACATTCATACAATTTTTTGCACACATTTTTGGAAACACATTTTATCTGCCCACTTTTAACATGTCAGCATTGTTGTGAGTACTTTTTCAAACATGCACTTTAAAGTGAATTTTGAAACAATTTCTATGTGAATCTTTTCAAACACATGTGTCCTTCTGCCCTATTTTAATGTCTTCATTTTTTTTCCAAAAGTATTCCTGTTCAAACTGCATCACAGGCTTGAGAAATAGACTTAAAGTGCATTTGGGTTTAGGTTCAGGAAGTAAAGAGGTGATAAATGCTAATAATACTTAAATTCTGCCCCGGTGGCTTATTAGCCAAAACAAAAAGGCAGTCTAAAAATGTTTTGTTTTATTTTATTTATTTAAAGATATTTTTGGACTCATTTTAAGGGTAAAGTCCTCTCAAAAGAGATTAAAAACACAATGCAAAGCTACAGTATATCAAGCAAATACAATAAAAATACAATAAATATTCAATAAAGGACTATAAAAATGACTTAACACCAATAAAACCTGCAGCCCACAGACTAGGGAAGGGCCAGCAAAAACAATCAGAGACCTTCTAAAGGCCTGCAAAGTCACTCCCTGAGGAACCCCCAAGGCAGGCGTGTGCAGCCTTCAGACTGGGAGCAAATTACACCTTTTGGATTTGCAAGATGGCCTGGCTCCCTTCCCTTGGCCCCAACCCTTTCCCCTGAAAATGGAATATTTAGTGTTTCCACAGCTTCAATGCAGCTTTTTTCCTCCATTCTAAAAGGCTGAATCGCCTCTCAGCGCAGCCTACCTCACAGGGTTGTTGTTGAGGAGGAGGAAGAAGAGAATTATGTGAGCTTCCTTGTGTTCCTTCAAAGGAAAAACATCAGGATACCAATATAAGAAAGAAATTGGGCCTGGCAGGAAGTGCTTTAAACTAAATTTGCTGACACTTGCCTACCCCATTCATTTGCCTTTAACCCCACGTGTCATTGAAATACAGCCCCCGAGCTTCTCAAAAATGGAACCCAACCCTTGTAATGAAAGATCTTCAACAGCCGTGCCCTAAAGCTGATTCCAGAAGTGCGGGGCCACCCTTGCAAAGACCCTGCATGTCTTCAAGGGCAGGCAAGGGACAAGGGCTTCTACTCATGACCTTAAGCGTTAATACAGATAGGCTGGAACAGGAGACAGTGGCTCTTCTCCTAATCTGGATCCAACCCATTTAAGATGTTAGAGGTTAAAACCAATACTTCAAATCGGAGCTGCAGGGCACACTGGTAGCCAACAGAGGCACAGCACCGGGGTCAGAAACAAAGGACTCAGTCTGCCTTTAGTGGGAACCCCAGCGATCCCTAGAAAAGCCCTCCCTCCGCTGGAAAGGGGGCAGTTGGAGCAACTCCCGACAACTGGCCACTGTTGGTCACGGTGTTTCAGGATGATGCTACACATGAGGCTAAACATGAGCCAACCATGTGATGCAGCTGCCAAAAGGGCAGATGCTATTTTGGGATGCATTAACAGAAGTATTGCTTCCCAGTCATGAGAAGTAGTAGTTCCTCTATACTCTGCACTAGTCAGACCTCATTTGGAATACTGTGTCCAGTAAGAAAGATGCAGGTAAATTGGAAAGGGTCCAGTGAAGGGCGACAAAAATGATCTAAGGTTTGGAAACACTGCCCTGTGAAGAGAGACTGAAGGAACTGGGCATGTTCAGCCTTGAGAAGAGAAGACTGAGGGGGGACATGATACCCCTCTATAAGTATCTGTCCCACTGCAGCCAGCCAGATACCTCCACAGAGTGGGGTTGGGCCCTGAGGTAACTTGGCATGCTCTCTCTGAATCCAGCTGTGCGATTTCACGGTCACAGCTAGTGACCGACCTGTCCTGCGTGGCCATCTCCCACTCTCCATTAAAATCCTCTCCGTGGCCACATCTTTGGGCAGCAAATTTCATCAGCGAACTGCATGTTGCGAGACTCCCTGCTTAACTATCATCCATTTAGTACATTTTCCAAAATGTCCCTTTTACAGAAAGGCACTTAAAACAAAGCTAAAATTATGATCTTATACAACATTGAGCTAGGGATATATTGTGCCCGCATTGTTTTCATCATTGCTTCAAAGGCAAGCAGTCTTTTTGAAAATGACTCCCAATAGCTCCATTTAATCGCCAAGTTTTCTGACATGCTGGGAAAAAAATTGCTTCCGTTAATCTACCTTGTTAAAGTTGGAGTCTGTTTGCTCCAAACATACTGTAAGCCTTTCCCTCATCACTTTGCTCTAAGATTTCTACCCTTCATAAGAAACAGGAAGATTTACATTTAAATAATTCTTAACGTGTTCAGCCAGATGCTCTGAGCTTCTACTCATATTAGCTCTTACTTTGCTACTTTAAATTCATGGAATATAGCTATGCTCAGTCCCTCTGTGAGATCAGCATAGGCCCAGACCACTTCCTTTTTTTTCTTTCCCTTTTTTCCTTTTTTCTCCCCCTTTTCAGGGCTTTTTTCAACCCTTTTTTGGCAGTCCCCCTGGTATATTAAAATGCCAATACAAAGTTACAAAAACAGCTATATTTTAACAGATCAGTGCTTAAAATAGTGCAAAAGATGCCATGCAATGATTTGTAGTAAACATCCTTCTCTGTTGAGGGCTTTTTTTGCTTTTTTCTGTGAAAATTCAGCAGTTTTATAGCAGGAAAATGGTGCTCTTGCAGTGTCACCATCTATATTAAAAAGAGCGAGTCTGTTCCGATGAGCATGTCCCCTAGTGGAATGCTTGTAACTCTTGACCTGCATTGCATGTTGAATGTTGGGACCCTCCATGAACGTGAGCCTCAGATTCCCCTTTTGCCCCATTTCCTCCATGATGGACCCTGGCTATGCCTTGGACCTGGCTTCCCATGGACCTCCCCAGGCATGACTGACAGATCATTTTCCAGCAGGCCAAAATCTGTGGTTGGCCAGATCCTGAAGAACTTCCCGTTCTCCACTTTACCACCTGAGCACAGGCCTTAGAAGAATGCTTTCCATATGATGATGATGGAGAGAGACTGCCATTCTAACCCACCATTGAACATTAGGAAAGTGAGGACTATTCACATCCATTCATTTGTCCAGTTCCAGATGATCCGGCCGTCTATAGGTGACCAAAGACAGCATGTGAGGCTGAGCTTGCTCCCAGCCCTTCTGGGCAGATCAGGACCAGAAGCATCTAACTATACTCTGCATTAGCTTAAAGCTGGACATCAGGGGGTTTTGTAATAAAAAGCTGTACTGCAGAAGCCATTCATGAAAGACACCAGCAAGGTTAGAAAGCCAGGCAATTAAGAAATGGCTCACAATAAAAAGTTAAACTCAACCCCCCTTTTCCCTCCCTCAACACCAGAGTTTGCTCCATTCACAGAGTGCTTGTGGGCTAGACGCAAGAACGATGAATGCTGCTAAATTAGTCTCCTTGTTTGATCTGATGCCAGACTAGTTCCCCCCACCCTCCCCTGGCTCCACTTCTTCAACAGCGTTTCTCTCCAAAGCAGAGATGAGCCGACTCTCACCAGCTTCTTGACTTATCCCAGGCATGGAGGCCTTCTCATTTCAGCCAAGAATTCTGATCCCAACTCCCTTGTTTTCCAATTCTGATTCAGTTTCCCATAACACATGCAGTTTATGTACACACCCCTCATACACACAATTTCATGGGGAGCATTTGTGGTTTGTGAACCACTTCACAAAACTCAGACAAATGCAAATATCACCAACTGTCTCCCAGTTTTTGTGCAAGTGAAGCTGGTGATGAGGATGAAGAGGCCAGTGACAGCAGGGAGCACAACAACCCCCCCCCCCCCCGTGTGTAAAGGTTGCATGCATTGAGCATTCCTGAATTAGGGCTAATGTCTATCTTTTACTTATGTGTGTGCCTCTAAGCACAAATGACTGATTTTCTAATATCCCCATGCAGAGAATATAATTTAGTTCTTCTTGGGAACGTAACACTGCCCATGCCCATTTTTTAGGCAAGGGGTCAACCTACAAGCACCTAGAAATATGAAACCAGCTAAATAATGCAGCATTTGGGCACATTTTCAAGCACTACACATGGAAAAATGCTTCAAATATTGAACTTAAAGTTGGAGGATTGTCATTTAACAAGATGAGCAAGTGAGCTTTTCATCTAAAGAGCTAGCCAGCAACAATCTGAAAGCTAATCCAATATCCTATATTACCTTCTTCTTCCAGTCCACAATAATTATGGTGGAATGACCTGGTCAGCGCTAATGGAGAGCCTGACACCAGATTTCCTAAATGATAGATTCATTTCTGGCATTCATATATGTGATGTACAGCATTACTTATATCCTTAAAGTTCAGCCAGTGTTATGCTATGATAGAACATTCTGTTCAGAAGGAAAGCTAAAAATGGAAGGTGGAGTTCCAAGAGGTAATAATTCAATGGTGTGGTTCATTCATCGAGAAAAGTTATACTGGCAGAACAACTATAGAAGTGAGAAGCAAGGTCTGGCAAAGAAGAAATGTCTAAGGCGGGTAGAGCCAAAATTTCTCAGAAGCCAGTTTCCTGAGGCAATTTTGGGGATTTCTCTCATCCTTGCTCCATCAGAATGTCTCCCTTTTGCAGAATTTTCCCGCAATACTCTCCACTGTTTGTTTGTTTGTTTGTTTGTTTGTTTGTTTGTTTGTTCCATGATGGCTGCCATTTTCAGTGCCCCAGAAATATGGCAGATCCGGGGCATGCAAAATGCAAAATGGTGGCCAGTCAGCCAACACAACTGTTGCTGCCATAGCCCATTTCAGGGGCAGCCACACACATCCAAAAACAGAAAACAAAACAAGAAACACATTAAAAGAAAGGAAAGAGTACATGCTACTCCACGATTTATTTGCTTGCATATTGATTTTATCCATTCTAGTTTTACTGCACTGAATACTCCACAGAGAAATAAATATAACATATGTTAAAGTGGCCATGTACTCAGAAATTTAAAATGCCTGGGAGAAAACAGAAGACTTTGTCTGTGTCAACAATGTAACAATTCAGGCTCCAGATGGGTCTCTTGGTAAAGAGCATCACATAATAGGGGCACCACTAATGATGGTGCCCATCTATAAGAAAGTATTGGGGAAGATTTTCACTTCCTCCTGCAGAAATTTGGCACAACGTTCTCTGCCCATAAACAGTGTGAAGTATTTCAAGAGGTCATTTGTGCACAGGTGTATTTTCATGCTTCCTGGGGCTCTCCGCTCTGGGCAATGGGAAGCCCAACACATGGACAACTAGAACACAACCTGCAGCAGAGCTGGTGCAGGTGATTGTCATACTATTGGGGCGGGTCCAGCACAGGATCTAAAATACAGAGGTGGACAGTCAGCTAGAGAAGCTGCGAAGCTGCAAGTGGTACAGGCAAGAGAAAAGACTTGGAGCAAGGCTGTGGAGCCAGAGTCCAACTGTTGCCAGGGCAAAGAACGCATGGCCCAGCCCCACTCTCTGGATGGTAGCATCTCGCTCTGACCTTGAAGAGCTATGCTGTCATCTTCTCCTTCCACCGCAGGTTGGCCATGCATCTTATTTTACAAAGGACTGTCCCCTGTTTGAAAGACTGCCAGAGGGGGCTTCAACATCCTACAGCACAGTGTAAAGATCAAAATCCCAAGAACCATCAGGAGTTTCTACCTGGACATCAGGATGAACAGACAGGCACATGACCCTCGTGTGTACACTCTCCCACACTATGATGAGATAGACTACATTTCTATCTAACCCATATTTTTTTCTAAATTAGCTTTCACACACATGCACATTTTATGCAAATTGCTGTTCCCTTACCCCTTCTTTGGGGGACACATTCTTGCTTTGGGGTGATATATAAGCAACCACAGCCTTGAGTGGGACACCCAAAACAGAGTTTGGGGACCCCAGGACAAGCGCCAATGGACCTGGCCAGGCCTGTTAGTGGCCCCCTTTTTGACACCGCTAAACACAAATGTGGCGGTGGCATCAATTCCATTCAGCAGCCACCTCTGCCCATAACTGCTCTGACCTTCCCCACCAGGAGAGCAAGGACAAGTATACAAATGATTTGCTCGAAGGATGGCACCAAACGTCTCACCCACATCCTACAAAAGATCCCATTTGTACCAGTCCCGAGGTTTGCATTCCCGCTCCTGGAAAGCACAGTGTCGCCACACCAGCTGGCTTTTCTTTTGTTCTTTTGCTTCTAATGGCGAGCCTGGCTGTCAGAATTACATCTCATGACTAATACTGCCCTTATCTCACGGGGAGATACCAATTATTTTGCAAAGCAAACATTCCGAAGGACGATCTTCATAAAGCTCCAGTGTTCCTGTTGCAATTAAAACTTTGCATTATTGATGAAACGTGTGTGCCCGCACACACGCGCACACACACACACACACCGTCTTTCCCAATGATTCATTAAACCCTATTTGACCAGCCTTGTTAACTGGGTTGCTATATCTGACACGTGGGTGTGCGTATGTGCAGGACACAATAACAAAGCAGAAAGGGGCGTTTAAAGTTATGGCAGTGATTATATTGTCCAGTCTAGGAACCTTGAGATGGCCCTTTATTCTTTTATCCACAGGGGACAAGGCGAGAAAATGTTCCTGCAAGCATCTTCTCCAAACTGTAACATTTGTGGTTTTGTGATGCAAAATAAATTAAGGGTGCCATCCCTAGGACTCAGAGGATTAAAAAAATCTGGTGCAGAACAGGATGAGTGGCAGAAGCGGCCTCTGTCTCCTCACATCTCCCAGCCTGCATTTTTGGGAAATGGATGCCTTGGACCATCCTGCTGAGACACTCTAGAAGGAGAGAAAAGGAGGCTGAAATCGCTCACAGCCTTTATCCCAACTCGCAGTTTCCTCCTCTAGCATCACAGATCAGAGGATGTAGTTCACGCTGGCTGTGAAGGGTAGGAGAGGGGCCGGAGCACTGATTCCCTGCCCCAACATGTGAGTGCCTCTGACCTCCTAGCTGGGAATCCCAATTATCCCATTCCCTCCACGGTGGATGCTTGTGAGCCCCTGAACTCTCCGTGCAGCTAAATGCCCTACAGAGACATTCCAAGACATTCCAAAATGATACATGTTGGCTTGAGAAATGCCACACCAAAGAATCTCTGTTTAAATAAGAATTCAACACGAAGCGTTCATCGATGCATGAGTCAGACCAAGATTGTCAATCAGATGCATGCATATGTGTTCAGTCCATTTGCTCTCAAGGTTTAATTCCATTAGCGTGCATATGTCTGCACATTTCCTGTATGTTTCACTAAGGTGTGTAATGTGGGGAGCGGTATTTATTTAGAGAATATCTGGATACATTTTCTGAATTTACCTCCACTGCTTAATAAACATTTTTAAAAGTTGGCTAAGGATTAGAGCTGCGACATCTAACCAATCTATTAGTTAAATCAATGGATGAGGAACTTTTGATCAACTTAAATGTGCCCATAATTAAATTAGGTAGCAGATTATTTCTTTGAAAAAAAGTAAATAGTGATACTTATAAAAAGGGCAGATGGCAGGTTCAGTCTTAAAGAAGTGCCCCATTTCTCTTGGCCACAGGAGAGCTACGTGCATAGCTACAGGTTTTTTTTAAAATGCCATTTTTAAAAGCCAGAAGTAAAAAAACACTTAGAGTAAAAAAAGAAAATAACTTCACATCAAAGACAAGCAATAAAATCCAGCATCTAAAAGCCTTCCTAAATAAGATTGTCTTAATTCAGGACAGCAGAAGGCCTAAAAGGAGGGAGAGGTGGAAAGGGGCCTTCTTAGGCACGGAGTTCCAAAGTTTAAGAGTTCTAAGGGTTTGTTTATTTATTTATTTATTTATTTATTTATTTATTTATTTATTTAGAAGGCTTCTATGCCGCTCCATTCGCCGAAGCCTCAGGGCGGCTCACAATAATAAATAAATAAGCGCAATATTAAAAAATACGAGTCGAACCTGGCCCAAAAAATAAAATAAATAAATAATATTAACAATTAAAATAACGTTTGAATAAAAAGATCTTCACCTGGCGCCAAAAAACGAATAATGACAGCGCCAGGCGGACCTCTCTGGGGAGCGCATTCCATAGATTGGGCGCCACCGCAGAGAAAACCCTCCTCTGAGTACTCACCCTCCTAATTTCCTTCACGGAGGGTTCCCGGAGAAGGGGGCGGGCGGGCGGGCGGGCATATATGCAAGGCATTACCTTGTCAATAAGTGACAAGGAATTGTCTTGAAATAACTGCTGGTTTGTATTTTTTCAATTCTACCCACTGTCCCTAGAAAGCTGATGTGAACCTTCTATGTGTTTTCATTCAGCATTTTAATAGACTTGTATTCAAGCTATTTTATTTATTTATTTATTTATTTATTTATTTATTTATTTATTTAGGAAACTTCTATGCCGCCCCATTCGCCGAAGCCTCGGGGTGGCTCACAAAGCTACCAGAACATTTCCTCCTATATCTGCACCACCGATGGTCATGAGCGTTGATGAAGTTCTGCATTATAGCCTGGACTGCAGAGTTCTCCCGTGACCAGATCTTTCGCAGAAGCCAGTTTTCTTCAAATGTCTCAGAAAAGCAAGATTGGGAAGAGATCAGCACCATGGACAGTTCCTAGTGAGCCTGGAGGCCGGACAAGGTCATCTGTAATTTATTTATTTATCTACTCCACTTTTAAACTGTCCCATAACTGAAGGAGCAAGAAATAAACCAGGACTGAACCTTAAGTAGGAGTCTGGCTAGGAATGGGCTGGTTGGCTCCATCTCAACGCTGAGCGAGGCTTTGTCTGTTCGATAGACCTGGCCAGCTTCAGCAGGCTCACGCTGCGCATCGCTGTGACACACACAATCTCATGGCCTGGCCCCTCTTCCTCCAAATGGAGCAAGGCAGCTTGTCTGGACACAGAGCTGCCAATCTGCAAGGTCTTTCTGTGAGGATGGGTCCATGGACGGTGGAAACCTCATGACGGCTTTCCATTCATGTCCCATTACCTTCCCTCATTCCTTTCTTCTCTCATGGGTATTGCTTTAAAAATTATATTGCATTTATGTCCTGGCAATTTCCTCTTGTGAGAAACCCAGGGCAGTCTGGGCTCTCCTCTGCTCCTTAAGTTATCCTCACAATAATTACCCAGTGAGGTGGGTTAGACTAAGAATGCCTGACTGGCCCACAGTCCCCAGTGAGCTTCATGACTGAGCAGGACTCGAACCGAAATCTCCAGGTCCCCAGTCCAACACTGCAACCAACACACCTCACTGGCTTTCACCTTCTTCCCACTTCTCATTGGCAGCCCTCACTTTGTGCTTCTCCATGGCTTCATTGTCCCCATCCTCCCCTGCCCACAGTCCCACATTCACTGCCTCTTATCCTTCTCCCAGTCATGTGTCTTTCCATCCCTTTGGGTGAGCATGGGGGCCAGTGCCTCTTGCCAGAAAATACTTCCCATCCTCCAACACACCCACGTTTGAGCCCCCGCCCCATTGCATGCATTCGTCATCATCCCCTTTATTCCTATTGGCCATGTGATGTGTCCATCTCCCTGTTTTCTTTCAGAAACAAGGAGGACATGGATAAACGCATGGAGGAAGAAGGCAGGAATCATGGCAAATGTGTCTATTATGGTTTAATAAAAATCCCCTTGGGGATTGAAGTGGTGAGGAAGCAATGCAGAGATGCAGGTACCCTTGGGAGGAGGAAGAGGAAGAACGTCCTGCAAAACTTCAGTGGACCAATCTGGATGAAGCTGCTAAGGTCCATAGGAATCATTGGAGTAAGGAAGGAGGTTTTGCTTGCTGGAACTGCCTGGATGAGGGGTAAGAGTGGGAAGACAGAGTGAACAGCATGGAAACAGCATTATCAGGGAACCATGCAATCCTCTGACCACTACATTATGGCAAAATTTTGTGCACCATGAGAAAAGCAATGGGTTCTTTGCCATGGCATGTGAACCCAGCCATTGTTTCTTATGGTTTCAAAAGATCAAGCATACTATGCTAATACACATGACTGGGTTCAGATAACACAACGAACAACAATAAAAGCATCATGACTTATCATTTGGACCCAGTTAAAGGGTTTTATCTAGGTTTAGATGGATCTGCTGCATGGATAGATGTTGGCTCCCATATTCCCTCCCACCCACAGTGGCATCCCCAGCCCCTTCAAACTGCTACAAGAGAGTCAGGAGACCCTCGTGAATTTGGGGGGGGGGGCACTGTGGGAGGGGCAATCTCCAAAACCTGCGTGGAGGACCTTTCACAAGGAGAACTCCTCTCACAGAAGATGTACTCCTTTTGACAAAGACGGAGCCGCCATCCAACCCATAATGAATTTAGGGAGTTGGGTGTATTTTAGGGATGGTCAGGATTGGCACAACATGTTGTGGAAAGAAACCCATTTTTAAGAAAATGTCATCGGCTCATATTTACTTTCAGAATGGTCCATGCCTATTTCAATAACTCCCTTATCTTAGCATTGATCTGTGGTCCATCCAGCAGTTATAGAAATGTTCCCTGGGAGATTAGCAGTACTGTTCTGTTCATTTTTACTTAGAAGTAAATCCCATTGAATTTATTGGGACTTACTTCCAAGAAAGTTTGTATACTGTAGCACTTCCTAGGTTATAGAGCAGGGGTCTCCAACTCACGGCCCGCGGGCCAATTGCCAGGACCGGCGGCACACGGGGGAGGGGCCCTGCGGCCTTCAAAGTGCCGGCGGCGCCCGGGCTGGCTGCGGGATGAGCGGCCCACCACCACCGCGGTGGTGGAATACTTGATGCAGCCCAGCCTCACCTAGACTCTACTTCCAGTGGCCCCCAGGTAAGTTGAGTTTGAGACCCCAGTTATAGAGGGTTTTAAAAAATGCAATGTGTTTTCAGATTCACAGAACAAGGAAAGCCAGTTTGAAATGCAGCTTCCAGGACATTTCTGCTGCCTCTGTCTTTTACACCAAAGTATTCCTTATGAATTTGTAAATGGAGATGCTTTGACTCCTTCCTCCTTCAGTTCCATTTTCACTTCTCCTTGATGAGCTGCTAAAGCAAAACAATATTAACATTTAAAGAAAATGAATATTGGATAGATAGAACTTTTTATTATGTAATTCATTTTCCATTTAGAAATTGCCCCTTTTCTCTGGCTAAGGTATCCTAAATACTCTGGCAGTCCTAAAATCGAATTCAAACTATCCAGTGCTGCAAAAACAAAGCACCTTTTAGAAGATGTCCATTTACTGTGTATGAAGAATATTCCTTAATATATTAAATACTGACACCAAATAAGATACAAGCCAAATAATTCATTCAATAAACTCGCTCATTCTTTTCATCACGAGTTGTCTGGAAGAAGAGTGCATTTATATGAAACGTGCTGAGCATGTGGTTATTTTGGACCAAGATTCCAAGAATAGCTCCTACCTGCATAAAACCCATGTGCCTATTATTGAGAACCAGCAAGGGAGTATTAATGGGTTGGTAAAAGATGCAGTTGAAAGCAAGGGCAGGAGACCCTTTTTTTCTGCTGAAGGCCACATTCTCTAGGGATAAGAGGAGGTAGACATGCATGTGGCAGATGGGACTGAAGTAGCTGTGCCCAGGGCCTTTTTTCACCCTCTCTCTCTGCTGCCTCCTCATGCCTCTCCTTCACTTTCTCCAGCTCCCTCCCAGCAGGCTGCTGGGAGAGGAACCGACTATCATTTCCAGTGGGCTGAACAATCTGAGCCCTGCCAGGGCTCTTGAAACTTGGCCAAAGGCTCATGGAGCCTTAGGCCTGGGGCTTTCCAAGCCTTGCTCGAAAGATTCCATGGCACAGCAAGCTTGGCGAAGCAAAGCAGGTCTTTGCAGTACCTGGGCTGGGGATCACCCAAGAAAGCCCTGTGCACACCCCTTGGGGGAAAGGAAGGATAGACGTGCGATGAAAGAGGAAGCGGTGCTTTTGTTTGCGGTTTGTGGAGGGTCCCTGGGCCAGTCCCAGAGCACAGACAGGTTACCCCATGTTCACTCCCTGGCCTATCTAGTCGGAATAATTAGATAGGAGGTGCTGGGAAATGGTCAGCTGGACGGTTCTGCCTAAGAATGTCTGCCAGTCAGAGCAGACCATTCTGGGCTGGATGAACAAAGAGAAGAGTCTGATCCATGGCAGGCAGGCATAGACTTGACAAAATCCTCTCTGGCTGCATTTGGGAGACCTTCAGACACGTGTCAGACCATCCCCCATTCGCCAATGGGATAATCAGATCTTGCACAAAGGTATTCACATACATTTGTACAACTAGGCATTTGTACAAACTCATACATCTGAAATGCACAAATCTTCCCAAAATGTGTATTTTCGCACTGCGATCAATGGAGACAAAAGTACATTTTTCATGACATTGAATTATTTGTATTTGCCTATGACTACATTTGCATTAACTTGTGGAAAGTGGAAAAGCACATCCCCAGGTCTGCAGAATCTGTGCGATTCAGGAAAACCCGGTCCGCAGCTCGGATTCACAGAAAATTGAGTTCATTTTAATCCATGGTAGATTTCTCTGACATCCCTAGGATAAGCCAACTTCCTGTCTTCTCTGCATAGCCTTTGTGGCACATGAGGCCAGGATGAGGCCAGGCTATTCGCCTCACTTCAACAGCCTCTCCAAGAATGACAATGTACTTTGCAGCATAGGAGTGCATGGGAATTCTTCCGATATATGGAAGATTGGGTTGTACCCAGGGATACCGAAGGGGCCGAGAGCTAATCTTTCTCCTTGGCCATGATGACCCATAAGCTAAATGACTGTGGATGAGACAAGGCCAGAGAAAGTCCAGGTGCCGCTTCCATGGCTCACAGGCTGTTTGCTGAAAGAACGAGGTCCCAGCGTCACCCTCCAGGCCTCCAACGGATTCATCATGTTCAAAGCAGATTGTCATCCTGCAATAAGTAACAGCCTACACTGGCTCCATTTGCCATGACAAATGCCCTAGAAGTTGGAGCGCCTGCACACACTCTCTGCTTTTGATGCCACGGAATGCTCCTGGGAACTGGGGCAAGGGGCATGCTTTGAATCTTCACATGCCAAGATGAGGGGGGTGGAAATCAATTTCAATGCCCAGAGGAAGAAATTACAGCTGGAGAAGGTCACTAACCACTACAGGTTTGCTCTATTATCATGTCACCTTGGAAAGAATCCTACAAAAATTAGACAAGGCTGGAATATGATCTTGTAAGCTAAAAATAACCTGGGCTAATGCAAAAGATACCCACATGGGCTAAATCTTCCACAGAGAACAAATAAGAAAAAAATTGATTTTAAAAGACAGTGTGTGTTTGTGTGTGTGTGTGTGCGCGCGCATGTGCACAGCAACCCAACTGGAATGAAGAACCAAGTTGCCATATCTTGGGTTTCACTTCCTGCAACAAACATTCTGTGACACTCAGTCTACACCCTAATTCTTAACAATCGAACAATCGAACAATTCTTGCCACATTACCATCAGGCATATGATCAGTACCACTTTCTTTGCCAGGGTAAAAATTAGGATGTGCCAAAACAAAAACATGCGCAGAGTTTGTGAATCCAAAATAACTCAGCTAGATTTATTCACAGAAGTGGTTTCTTCCCCTGGAATGCCAGGCTCAGCATCAGGACTCCTGATAGGATGGTATTCTTATCACCCATCACAGTTCATTTTCCCATTCACAGTGCCTCAGAAAGAGCTGGATCCAGAGCACTGAAAAGGAGCATCTTTCTGAGGGCTTGTGAGTAGGCAAATATCTCTACCATGGCTTGGCTGTGTTGTAATGGCAGACAAAAAATACCCTTTAGGGAGACAGGAGCAGCGCTACCACCCCATTAATGGTACATCCTACCTCTGAGAAAGTGTCAAAGAGTTTCCCTTCCCTCTGATACAATTGGATGTCTCTGTGAATGACTTGATGGTCCTGCTTGGAGCATTCCCTGTCTCCTGTCCAGCCCACCTCCAGCTCAGCCATTCATTCTCATGGGGCACAATGTTCAAGGGGGCCTGATGCTTCAGATTTTATCCCAGAAACCAGCTGGCTGAAACCATGGTGCACATCTTGAACTGCTTGCAAAGAGCATGGTGTTCCCATCTGAATGCTTCTTTACTTTGAGTTCCAGACTCCACTTCACTTCACTTCACTCCACTCAGGACTTCTTGGCCTATGTTATTTCTTCCAGAGGATGCCTGAGGTAGACTTGTGCATGGATCTCTTCTGCAGGCATCTCTCCCACGCAGTCAGAAACTTGTATGTAGGAGACAGCCTCATACCAGTTCAGATTATTGATCAGTCTGGACCAGTTTTGTTTTCTTTGCCAGAAGCTGATCTCCCAGGTCCCAGGCCAAAACCATTTCCTTTGTTGGCAACCTGATGAGTGGGAGATTAAGGAAAAATATATGGAAGGACTTCTTCACACAGCATCTAGTTAATGGAATGGAATTCACTAATTCATTCATCTATGGAATTCACCTCTGTCAGACTCCTTCAGGGTATCCTGCTAACCTTCCAGGTGTCAACTGAGGGATTCCTGAGAAATGTGAAGAGGGTGGTGGCAGTATCTTCAGACATCCTACACTGGTGCAACTGGAGTGAGGACTGAAATGAATCCATTTACAAAGCAGCTCTCTGCAGAATCCAGTTATTGATCAGTGATATAAGCTATTTCCAAGCTATAATAAATGTGGAAAAAAGAAAATGTACAGATTTGTTCTCTGCTTGCCTTCCCTGCACGCTCTCTCTCTCTCTCTCTCTCATATATATATAAACCTCTGCATTCATAAAGTACCCCCTTCTGTTAGGAAATGCTTGAATCTGCTCTTTGACTTCCAAGCTGCCAATAGCAACTTGGGGGTGCAAGATTCCATATTCCATCACACCAGTGGGGCTCCAGAATTCTTTACATTTGTTTCATAAATCACCTAAAACAGCTTCCCACACCATGCCCTGTAGTCCAGCCAGTGTCACAACCCAGGGGGGAAAACATCCTGTTTGACAGTAATGGAAGGTTTTGGCCGTGGCTGAGATTATGACTGGTTGTATTCTTCCATTTCAACATGGTGTGTAAAAGGGGCAGGAGGAACACAGTGTGATCCCTCTTCCCTTCTGAAATCTGAGCAGGTGCAGAAATGTTCATTGCCTGGAGAACATAAGAGCAAACAAAGGATACACTGATCAGAGATATGCAAAAGGAATGGAGACAATCATTCTCAAAACACACACACACAGACTCAAGCACATGCATGTAAGTTGCCTCTTTGACACTTTAAATGGGGAACACACATCCCTCCCAGGCAATCTAGATTGGAAACCTGATTTATTCTGAGAATGGTATGGGAAAATGCATGAATTCAGAAGCTTGCTTGTGAAATGAGCACACTGCTCTGTCTTTTGCTGAAAGAATGACTGATATGCCCAATATTTTGGTAGGCTATAAAGTGGCACTCTAAAGGGAATGGGGCCGGTTGTGGCTTAGAGGAAGAGCCTCACACAGGGTCTGAGGTTTGCTCCCAGAAGAGCCATTCCCAGTCTGTGTAAACCTGCTGTTCTCCAGATGTTTTTGGATTTTGCATGGTGGCTGGGGATAATGCGAGCACTATCCGGCTCACTAGAAGGGCACCGGATGGGGCTGGCTGGCATACACAGATCTGGCTTGATGGGCTGATGGTCCAGCCCATGGACCAGGGTGGCTTCCTATCTCAACAATCAAGTAGCCCCTCAGTGACTACAGTAATTAAAACAAGCCCTCCAGATGTTCTCTCCTGCAAATCCAGCCATTCCCAATCCATCCAATGGGTGTAGGGCTGGTGGTTATGGGATCTGTGGTCCAATACGTTCAGAAGGCACCAATCTGGGGGAAGCTGACTTAAACAGTACCTTGCATATTTCTTGGAAACATGAAACACATCTGCATGGAGTGGGGGCAGAAGTGCTCTTCCACGCAAAACTGTGTCTTCACGAAGAGAACATACATGCCATGGAGAATGGTTCTTACCTACCTTTTTCCCTTGCTTACTCATGTCCTACCTTCTAGGATATTTTTTAAGGAGGCACTTCACCCACAAAACTATGGGGCACCAGTTGGCCCACGTCAGGCCTTTGCTTCTCCTTGCACAGTTCTTGGGGCAATTAGCGCCACTGACTTTTGCATGGCACTGCAGGTCACAGGAGAGAACTCGTTTAAACATTTTCCTTTTTGCTTAGAGGTGGACGAATCCATTCAGCTCAACTTCATTCTGCGTCCCCAGTTTCCACCACCAGGCTCATTCCACTCCAATCCTCATGGGCTTGTGAGCCCTTTTGTTGTGCTTGTTTCTCTACAGAAAGTAACATGTGCACATTTCTGTGCAATGAAAGTGTGGCTCTATCATGTTTTCCATTTTATATAGTCTTCTGTGCATATATCCCATTTTTCAAATATGCTCATGTTTTCGAGCCCACTGCTTCATTTTGCGAAAACTATCATAAATGTTCCGATTTTTAACAACCGATTGTATGTGGGTCCACCTTGGAGTCTGGGAGTTGTTCATGGAGTAATCTCACCTAGGAATCGTTTTAAGCATTGATAACCCCAAGGCACCCCATATCTGTGAGATGTTACAGTGATTCACAAGGCTGCCTGAACCATGGAGACCAGAAGACCAGTCAGTGCAAACTCTTCTTTTTCACGGAGGCCAGTATGAGAGCCAGTGGCTGGAACTTTTGTTCAGGACTCCAGAGTCCCCACTCAGTCCTGCTAAACGCACTGGGTGACATTGGCCCACTCACTGACTTTCAGCCTGACCTACCTCACAGGATTGTTGTGCCAGTAAAATGGAAGGGGGAAGACCATGCAAGACACCTTAGGCTCCGTGCAAGAGGGAAAAAATAGGCCGCGTATAAATGTAATGCTAACTAGAATCAATGAATAAGACAGAGCAATTAGCGTTAAATTTGCACCTTCTGTGGAGCTCCCAAATGCTCTTATTTCCATAAACCTGAGGAATCCTGCCTTTTTGATTCCTATGTGAACTATCCCTTTGAGCTAACACACATGGGTAGCTATCCTACCAGATGTCACACTTCTCAGAAAGCTGCTCTGCAGTTTAAATTGATTAAAATAGGCCTTTGAATATGTATTTTAAGAGGAAATATCATGTAGCGAAGGGGTGGATTGAAATCACAGATCGGTGCAAATCAGAATGGCACCTCGGGGCAAACACATGTCAAAGTGGCACTGGCCAGCAATGGATGCATTCATCCAACCCTAATCTGGGACTAAAGTGGGGCTGGCAAAGCGCTGGGCACCCACGAGCACCAGCACCCGGTGCCCAGCCTCTTCTGCCGGGACTGCGCAACCCAGGGAGGGTGTCTTCTGCACTGGCTCCAGCACTGCCATCCCCAGCGCTGCCTGACTCCATCCTTGGGCCGCCATTTGGTTTCTTACCCTAATCCCAGTGCAGTTCTGTTCCGAAGCTTTGTGGGAAACACCAGTGAACAGAAGAACCTCAGAAGTGCTGTGCTGGATCAGACCCTCTGAGGGTCCCCCGCAGCATGCTCCCCACCCAGGACAACGAGCTGCCTGCAGGATCCCTCAAGCAGCACGGAAGCACCCCACACCTGTGTTCCCCAATGACTGCCATGCCTGGCCATTCTGTTTCTCACCCTGGAGGCAGCATAGACCCATCAGAACTGGGACGGGACGGAAAGGAGTCCCTTACTCCACTGGCCAAAACAGCTATAGGGGGCAGCGCTCATCTCTGTTTCTATGGCCATGAGCCAGCATGTGTCACAGGGCGCTGTTTCTTCCCCACTGAAGTGGTACCTGTTTATCTACCTGCATTACATTGAATTGCTAGGTTGGCAAGACAAGGCAGAGGGTGCTCAGCCCATGCACAGATTAGAACTGCCAACCTTTCGATCGACAGCCCAGCAACTCAGTGGTTTGACCCACTGTGCCACCATGTCCCACCAGATCTAGTGGGCATGCTAAACGGCACTCTCAGCTGCCCAGTGGTGATGGAGTGCTGTTTCCATGGGCAAGTTGCCTAGGTGCTAGTGAAGTAGGTGGGCATCCACCAGGGGAGCACTTGGCCAAGGGCTCTTTCAAACCTGAAGCTGTCCCTGGAGCTGGTCCCAGGAGGCTTTAGAGAATAGCTCTTACCCTGTCCCCTAGCTCCTCTTCGGGGAATAATGACACACTAGAAACAGCTGCCACCCAGAACAGCATGAATGGAAGTCATGTTGGAGCAATAACCCTACATAGTTCCACATAAAGCTCAGTCCCACTGAATTTTTTGCTCTTTTCAACCATAGAATGACTTCTCCTTCTTCTTGCCTAATTTTATGCAAATCATTCTAAATCCACCTGCTGTTTGTGCTCAGTCCACACTCTTTTCCAGTGCTGATAAGTGCAAAATGCAAGCAATACTGTGATTTCCACAAATTGTGGAACTTTGCACAAATCTGCACAAATTTTGCATTTTTTAAATATACCTGGCACTTGTGCTGGCCCTCCCTGACTTCAGCACAATCAGTAAATATTCTGAGGGTGGACTGTGTGTGTGCAGGCTCTGTATACATGACCAGGGATCCTGTTTTTTGCCAGGTTCCTGGTTGCCCAGAAACGGCCTCTATGCATACAGTTCATGCATGAGTCTATCTTCTCATTTACACCTTTGACTAGGTGATTGGAGGCCAGAAACTGATAGAAACAGAACACCAACTTCCCCTTGTTTTCTGAAATTCTGCGCATATTCAGCAACACCTCTCTCTCTTTCTCTCCCCCCACCCACTTCCAAAAGGACAGTGCTGGACACAAACTACTGGTGCCATAGATTATATGTAGTCTGATTCCCTCTGTCCCCATCAATTGCATTTCTTGGCAAGCCATAATTTCCTAACTGCTTAATCATTCATCTAGCTTCATTTCAAGTAAAGGCAATGAAGGAAACAAATTATGCATTTACGACTGCTATTTTGGAATTTTTAAAACATGAATTATTCGGCATCTCAGGGGTTTCTTCCCGTTTTAACAGTATGTCACTTAAAATTCAAACCTCTACTCTGTTGTTCTTTTATTTCACATAAAATATTAAAATGAGGCCCTTTGCATTTGTTACAAGTTCAGGGGTTTCAGAATGCTGGTCTTCGTGGTTCTGTGTGCATAATGACTTTATTTCTAAAGCTAACACTGAAGTCTTTATAAAGAAGTTTTAAAAACTACTGAATCCCCTTCTAAAATACACCAAGATGGACCCAACACATTTGTAAAGTACCAAACAGTATCACAACTGTTTTCCAGAACAGCCGTGCAAAAGTCTGCTTCTGCCAGCCCTGCAAGGGTGAGCACCAGTTTAAAAATGGCAATACTCCACCTTGCAGTCATGAGTCTCGTGCATTGCTCAGTCATCCATAGATCACCTAAGTGTCCTGAAGAACGTGGCTTTGTGACTTCCCATTGCTGCACTGAGTTCCTTGATGCTGGCAGAATTCACTGCAATATCTACACATTATCTATCTTTATCTATCTATCTATCTATCTATCTATCTAATATATATCCCACCCTTTTTTAAAGAACTCAGAGCAACTTACATCATTCTCCTCCTGCTGCTCTCAGTCTTATCCCCACAACAACTACCCTGTGAGGTAGGCTGGGCTGAGAGGCTGTGACTGGCCCAAAGTCACCCAGGTGGCTCCGTGGCTGAGCAGGGACTCAAGCCCGGACCGCCATGCTCTCAGCCACTGCGCCACCCTGGCTCTCGGCGTTCTCAAGAGACCAAGAGGAATGGAAGCAATTATTCCATAAGCTCACGTTTTAAGTAGGAAATGACCATCCATACTAAGCAATTTCAGCTTAAATGCTGCTTTACTTTATGAATTGTAAATGAAAATGCATATATTTAGCAGCCTGCTTTTAACATAGATGCATCACTGGGTCTTTAATTAAAAGAATGACTGATATATCCAATATACCCCTCCCCCTTCAGCTGGCTCAGTTTCTGAGTTTTCGGTTAACCAGGATTGACCTCAGCCTGAAAGAGAGGCAAAAAGTGCCAGAGCAAGTCTTAAAGTACTGAGGTAAGAATGAACAAAGTTAGGGGGGAAAATGAGTATAGTGAGTTGACTTTATTTTGAATATACAGTTCACTTGAGTTTAATCTGCAGCTTGCTACTCACTGACCGCCCCTGCCACCTGCTTGCCACTGCCGTGGGCCGCTGCCCATGAATGCCCACCTGCTATTGCATAGTCTTGGCTATTAGACATCATTTCAGGCATCCACTGGCAGGGCTTGGAACTGATACGTGCAGATATGGGGGTCCGGCTGTATTTTGCTATGTTGAAAAGCAGCGCACAATCATAGGAAGAAGGATCTGGCTCTGGAGCTGATATTTTCCCTGCAAAATGTCCCATTTCAATTCCAGCCATCTAGAACTCGGGCCTGGAAAAGACCCTCCTCAGAGCCCTGAAGAGCTGCTTCCATGAAGAAAGTGGTCCCACAAAGAAAAAACATCTCCAAGCATTCAAGACCAGTTCTAAACATTTTAATAACTACCAACGGGGAAAAAAATCTGCCAGAGCTTCTAATAAATCAGTTTGTCTTTAAAGGGCCACATGAGTCTTTAAAATTTCAGTAAGATCTCCTCACAAGCAAAAGCAGGCTTGGAGTAGCATTTTATGAGGAACAGATTTGTGAAAATAGGGAATGTGTGTGGTAATTGGGAATGGTGGTATCATGCAATACCATTGTGCATCTGCGGATATTCACAGGTGCCTTTGAACAGCACACTTTACTGAAGTGCAGCATGCAATTCTTCCCCCTTTGCTCAATTTTACCCCCAGTTGTTCCCCTCGTGTTTATTTCTCTCTGCTCTTCCCTTTTGGGGAGTCCCTCCTCCACCGGTTCTTCCAAGACGCATCAACCAGCAGCCAGCCTCTCCACCAAATACAGTAAAGCCCATCAGCCTTCAAAGGCTTGTCCAACAGGCCTCACAACCACTTTTGCTGAACCTTCTCTAATGTTATTTTCCGACTTAATCCTGTGCTTATTTTGATATTTCTCACATGGTGACATGTCGGTTGACACGCTGCGATCTCTGTGGTCTTTAAGTAACAAGCTGTAAAAGAAGCCAGACTCCTGGATAACACTGCCAAGTAGATAAACCAGTCATTTAATGCCTGTGTCATGTAATTCCCTTCTAATGCAGTCAGGCCCAATTCAAGGAAGTTTAGATCCATAAACCCTCTAGGGACCTATGACACTGCTCACTAAGAGCTCTTTGCTGACAGTGGGAAAGCCAATCAGGCCCAGCTCCAGTGCTATCTCCAAGCAAATAATAAACAGCGTTTCTGTGGCGCTTGGATGTCTACTGAAGGCATTTTGGAAGTCTGCTGACAAGCACAATAGGGAATGGCTATTAGGGATGTGACAAAAGAGTCATCTTCGCCCCGACCCCACACACACACACACACACACACACACACACAGAGAGAGAGAGAGAGAGAGAGAGAGAGAGAGAGAGAGAGGAATTCACAGTCCCCACTATCACAGCTTCCCCACAACTACTTTTCATCAGGGCTGGGATCCATACTGTTAAAATTTAACTTACATTAGTGTCAGGCAATTTAACCAATTTTATTCATGAGGAATAAAAATCAAATAATTATCAAGCTGCGTTGGTAGCATTATTTTGGTTTGAACATCTTGGTGGTGGTGATTGGTTTCAGCCGCAGTCTCCTGCCCTCCCGTAGGAGCCAGCTTTTCTAACTTTAACATTCCCTCCTCTCGTTCAGTTCATGACATCGCCCATGGTCACTTCTCAAAAAGAAAAGTGGATTTTCCCCACTCTGTGCTTTCCTTGTCCCAGAGATTGCTGTCCTCCTAAGTTCCAGTTTAACCAGTGGCATTAGTAAGAGTAATTCCAGCATGCAAGGTTTCCTGAAACTTTTCTTCCTTCTGTTTATTTACAGTGGGAGGGTTCAGGCAACATGGCAAGCCATGGTGGGGATGTTTGCCAGGTTGAAACCAGTTGTGGTATTTCACAATGATAGGTTTGGTCTTTAGAAACCATGAAAACATGGTAAGGAACTATGGTCTGTTCTATGGTTTTACCACACCGCCATGGCTTTTTATGTTGTCTCGGCCCAGCATCATGGTCTCCACAGTCCTGGCATGGAAGCACCACAATAGAAAGAGCAGCAAGTGGAGGAGACACTCCATGGACCCAGCCTCCATGTGCAGATCAATGAAGACGAGGCAGACAACATAGGCAAGGAGCAATGCATCCTAGGATTGAATTCCAAGCACAGCAGCTGGTGGAATATATGCCAACAACAGGAGGACTGACCGGAGAAGATGGAAACCGCAGTAGGGTAGACACCACTTGGTTGCCAGGTAGATCAGGGTAAAAGCAACACAAACCATGGTGACCACACAGGGTTGCTTTCTTGTCATGTTGTGTTAACACAGCCAGTATCTTCTGCCCTTCCATGACCAAAGTATGTGGGTAGCAATAAAACAGCAAAATACAGGCTCAACGGGACTGGATGTATCATTGCATCCAGCTGCAAAAGATTCCTTTTTGTGCAGTTTTCTCCTATTCTGCGTGTGCACTGCTGTGTCAGAAGACACGGCATGAAAAGGATCCCAACGTAGAATACACACAATTATTTCATGGGTGATCTTTTGCAGTTTTTCACCAATGGATACACACTCATCAGCCACCTGGAAGTGGAAGAAAAGACACAACGAGATGGAATTGAAGCATCCAGTCTGGGCAAGCACTGCCCCCTGTACAACAGGAACGGGCAGCTCCCGTTGGCTTTGATTGGAACCCGACAGCCCAGGAGAAAGTCAGAAGGTGATCCTGGAACATCCCTGCTCTGTCACTGCAATCCCAGACCTCAGTGAAGCCCAATACTCTCCCTCCCCACTGCAAGAAAACTCCGGCCCCTATTTAATGGTCTTCTGTACAGCTGCTCTCCATGTGCAGAAAAAACAAATGATTCTTGAGTGACTGCACCACTCCAGTGGAATCTCATCTTTGAATGCTTCGTACAAACAGTGCTGGGCCCAGATTCAGTCGTACTTAGAGCAGGCCTATTGAAATCAATTGGACTTGAACTGGCCATCACATACCTCTCCCCCCTCCCCATTTCAGTGGGCCTGCTCGAAGTATGAGTAGATCTAAGTCCAACCCATAGAAAATACCCTGCTGTGTGGGATTCAGGCTCATGGGGAAAGCGGACAAAGCCCTATTGGGCAAGGCAAGGAAAGCAGGGGCAAATCAGAAGCTGGTCCCTGCGCTGATATCAGGACTGTGGCAGGATTCCTGTGAGCCTGTGGCCTGAGCTGCAGAAAGAAGCTGCCTCAACAGGGAACTGAGCAAACACAAAGCCTAATGGCAGGTGACACCTGTTGTGCATTAATCCCCACTTCCTGGAAGGAGCCAGCTGTGCTTCCCAAGAAGTGCTGGCCTAATAGCCTGAGAGATGAATGGGTCTCGCAGGACACCCTCCGAGTCTGGAAAAGGTGCCAGAAAGGTTCAGGAAGAGATGTGGAAGTTTCTCTGCTGAGTGAGGCAACCAGAACCTCTTCCTCATCTGAGTCTTCCTCAGAACCTTGTGGGACTCCAGACTCAGGATCCAGGATGGAAAACAAGATCTTCATGGGGAAGGCTAGGATCGTATCCTTCTCCCTAACTGTCCATGCCCTTGGCATTATTAATGAATGAGACCATTCAGCTTTGCAGCTACATACACTCCTATACACATACACACACACAACTGATCTTTTAAACTGTTTATTTGATGGTTTGCCATCTTGAGAATCCCATGGAGGAGCAGTGCCCTAAATAGATAGTCAGAGAATCACAGAATCACAGACGAGTGCAGCTGGAACAGGCCAAGAAGGTCCCACTCCAAGTTCAATGTGTCAAATTGCCCTTCAGAATCCACTTGGACACATAGAAGGTGGCTTACCCTGAGTCAGACCACTGGTCCATTTAGACCAGCATTGGCAACACAAGCTGGCAGAAGTTCTCCCAGATTTCCAGCAGGGGGGTTTCCTGCCCTACCTGAGGATGCCTGAGGTTGCCCCTGGACTTGTAAAACATGCGTCATAGCCATTCCCAAGGTAGGATGAAAGGTACTTCAGAAACATGAGGCATGCATGAATCCAGCAAAATTTAAAAGGGTTCACCATTCTGGTATGAAGTTGTACAGTTTTCCAGGCAAGACCACAAGGACAGAGCAATTGTTCTAAAATTCCTTGATTCCATGTGGGCTAATCTTTAAGAACATCACATGCAGAGGAGGCCAGGGGTTCTAGGGACATTTTGTTTGCCTGCCAAACACGCCGTCCAATTCCTTGGCACCAAGGGAAAACAGAACAATTACAGAGACGTCCAGCCTTGTCGTTCATTCCCGGCATCTTGCATTTGGCGCTTTAGGGATATATTTATTGAGCTACTTTCTACAATCACAATGAAATAATGCCCACTGTTGAGTCCCATGCAAGGAACATTGATGCGGCTGAAAATACTGCGCCGTGTCATCCTGAAGGACTGCATGAGCTGAAAAAACAGAATAAATCTAAACCATTTGCTTAGGTCCCTTTGTGGCATCATATTTTGATTGAAACCTCCTTCCCAATTCATCTGTGCTGTGAAGTGCGTACAATTGATCATCATCATAGCAGTGAGAAAAGTGGAGACCACTAAAGCATTGTTTGCTCAACATCTGCTCATTTCCTGTAGACTTAAACCTCATGCTGAAGCCACTGGTTTTCCTTCCTTCCTTCATGAGAAGTGAAGCTTAGGAAACACCACTGTTTTTCCTTTCTTCTTTCTTAATTGCACATTGCAAATTAATATGATTTAAAGGAAGCGCTTGATCAGGCCTCACATATAAAGAAACAGTATTTCATTCAGATGCAACACTCAGCTTGTTGGGGAAACCTGCCCCAGATGCAGATGAGTCTGGATGCCTGTGCTTCTGACCTGTGGATTCCACAATGGACCAGTTTTTCCAAGTGCTGGAAATTGCATTTGGACTCCACGGACTTCCTGGCTGGCAGGGTGTGTTGGATGCACCTGCAGGGGAGAATCCTGCAAAAGTGCGTCCTTGCGCTAATGCACGCTATGGTTCAGGTTCCCCTGCGCTACCGAGCCTTAGTGCTTATGTGCATTTCTGCAGGCAGAGCGGACTCGTAATGCTCATGCCTTTCCAGAAAAGCAAACGCCGGAAACATCAGGGAGAGGATGCTGGACCAACGACGCCCACGATCCATGACATGCTGGCCGGGCAACTTCCGCAAACTCTGGACAGCCCCGCAGGAGAAGTGTGCAGACAACGCCCCACAGACGCTGGGTGCACACATCATGACAAACCATGCTGCATGGTTACTATGATGAGTCCCTTTTAACGTGACAAATGATCAAGCGGCTTCTATATTAGCATGCTTTCCATCCTCCCCACCTGGTCCTCCCTCTGTAGGCACATATCCCATCAGGCACGGTGCCTGAGATTCAGTCCCAAGCGGTGTGGCTCTTTCCGACATCACCTGCCTCTTCCTGGCTGGTCCACACATTCCCCTAAAAGGGTTTCTGTCACTCCCTCCCCTCCCCTTCCCTTCCATCTTATTTATTTGGGTATTTTATTTTATTTTATTTTATTAATTTATTTTTCATGTTCCTCAGTCAGAGCCCCCTGTTCATGGAGGGATCTTCCCAGAGGAATGGCCTTGTTCTGCTGCAATCCTTCTCCATGCGGAAGCGTCTTTACCCACCCCCTTCCTATCTCCCCACAGCCTTCTCTCACTGAAGATCTGCCAAGGCTTGGCTTTGTGCAGGAAGCAAAAGCACACCGGTCAGGTTCGTTCCCATGCAGGAATGTGGGCGCTCTTTGCCCCAGCCACTCCTGTGGCCATGCATTCAACCACCCAGCCAAGCATATGTCCCTGCCCCACCCACCTCCCCATGTTCAGGCACAGAGGCCTTTTTGTCGGCCCACCAGACACCCCCTTCTCCAACACGCCTCTCCTTCCATTTCCCATGCACTCCCTCCATGCTACTTCTCCAGACCAGGAGGCTCCAGAAAGAGTTCCTTCCCAGAGACGGTGTCCTGGAATCCATCCATTCTGGTGTGTGTCCATCCACCCTGCCCGATTTCCTCCTTTTGGCTGGGTAGCAGGCACCAACAGAGCCCTGGCATCCCATTATCCCTCCCTCATTTCTTCCTTGTCTCATTGATAGTACTTGTTTTTTAACATTGCTTTGCATTTATCTCCGACCTTTTTAACTTCTTGCGAAGAATCCCAGGCAGCTTACACTGTACTTCTCTTCCACTACATTTGCTATCCTCACAAAAAGACCCCTGTGAGGTAGGTCAGGCCTTACCTGTGAAAGTCACCCAGTAGGTCAAGTAGAGATTGGAATCCAGATCGCCCCAGTCCCCAGTCCAGCACTCGATCCACCAGACCACATTGGCGCTCACCATCCCACCCACCCCCATGTCAGGCCCTGCTCCAACAACTTCATCAACCATGGGAGGTCAGCACAGGGAAGAGGGAAACCATGAGAAAGCAGAAACCGTTCGATTGTCTCTCCGGGGGAATTGTCTCTCAGACGGGGAACAATCATGACCCATGGTAACCATGCAGCATTGCTTGCCGTGTTGTGTGAATGCAGCCCATGTTTCAAGAAAAGAAGCAAGGAAGCACTTAGACATGAGACAGAACTGGAACAAGAAAGGAGGTAGTAATGTGACCTGAAACAGAGCAGTATCGGACGAAGAAACCGAAGGAAAGAAGGGGAAGGAAGTGAGGAGGAAGATCAAGGACGGGCTTCAAACTTGGTGACATGATATGAGCACAGAGCAAGAGGTGGAGCTAATGCTTAGTGAAAGGAACAAGCATATCTGGAACTGTTGATTTCCCACTGGCCAGAGAAGGAAAACTCCCTCGGCTTGTTCCAGCAAGATGACGGCTGATTTCTGGCTCAGCGCTCCGTGTCTCTACATGACCAAAAATATCTCCTGCATCTGCAAAATCAATGCGCTCTCCCTAAAGGAGACAGTGTTCAATAACCATAGTTGCAGAAGCAGGAGGAGCTGATGACCAATGATATTTGGATGTTGCCCAATGCATAGATTGGGGGAAATGAACGATTTGGACATGACACTTACTAAACTGAATACTCGTTTGAGAAAAGAGCAACACGCTTACCTCCTGAATAATGAACTTCGTATTGAGGAGGAATGACACGTCTGATGTAGCTTCATACCATTCCGCTTCCATTATATCACTCTGCCTGAGCAAGAACACAACCACAACATCTAGTTCAACATTGATCACATCAATACTTTTAGAGTTTAAGTAGGACAGGCTAATATTACATCTCCTCCAGAAAGATTTTCAATGAGGAGGTGACATGTCGGCTTAATTATGCTTTTTGATGATGGTGATGAACATTTAGGGCAAAACTCCACCTGACAAGGAACACAGGGATGCCACCGCCACTGCTGCTGTTGGCATCCTTGCGCTGTGCTTTTCCTGTCTTGACCAGCAATAGGCCGTGATGTGATGTGCAGGAGAAACATGCACTGGTGCAGCTAGGATTAGACCATGGCACCGGGGGCCAAAAGGAGGATTGGGGGAATGGCCGGCAATGGCAGGGGGCAAACAAGTGACACCTCTGCACCAAGGTCAGCCCAGGAGCTGCCCGCCATTGTATCTTTTTCCCTTATGTCAAAAGAAGAAGATGAAGTTACTGGGCAAACACACGGCTCCAGATGTTCATTTGATTCTTTAAATTATACTAAGCAACTTGTGGGCTCTCAAGTGAAGTAAGAAGCATTCCATCCTCTCCCTCCTTCTCTCTCTTTCTCTCTCTCACAGACAGATAGATGATGATAGATAGATAGATAGATAGATAGATAGATAGATAGATAGATAGATAGATAGAGGTATAGAAGATATGGGTATGGGTATGGGTACGGGTATAGATGAGATAGATATGGGTATGGATAGATATAGATATTGATAGATCAGTCCATTACCATGTTTAATAGTCACCACCAAACTTCCTTCAATGAGATTAAGAGAAATAATGTTGCAGGTATCAAAGCAACATGCAACCATCTGCCTGAGACTGTACTTCACTTCCTGTTATGGGTGGAAATGTTAAGGAAATGATCACTCTATAAAGGATGCCCATGTGCGGCACAGAAAGGATTAGCGGGAGAAGGACGGTGTTCATTTTAGCTGGGGGGGGGGGGGGATCAACAACGAAGCCCTCGATGGGAAACAACAGTACTGAGTAAATTTTAAAGCAGCACTTCAGAGCTGCACGTCACAGAAATTAAACCGTCTTTGTTTATTGTGAGATAATGAATTTGAGAGGACAAGAAAGGGTTTCGTTGGGTTTTTATTTAATGTATGTGTTAAGATGGATACGTGTAGAGCTAGTGGAAATAATAGTGAATTATGTCCTGTCAAGTGAACATGATTCATTCAGCACTACAAATATTGATCTGACAGGTCACCTTCCCCTTTTCATACCTGCGCCTCGCTATTGGAGTACGATGAACTTGAAGACATCCCTTTGTCTAAGCTTCCAACTTGAGAGTGCCTAGTTACACTTAGTTGTCACTTAGTTATACATAGTTGTAATTAGTGCACAGTGATTTGGAATTTCAATTTCAGCACCACATTATATTTCTAAATTTCCTCCACCTCCTCTCACACCAATTAGTGTCAGTCGGGCATACTAAAATGCGAGAACTTGACAGGCAAACTTTGACATAATGCTTGCCTTCCTCTTCCAGACCAAGATATAGTGCCCCACTATTTGCTGTTGATAAATGGCTGCATTTAATAATGTTTGTTTGCATATTTGTTCATCATGCTAATGAGCATAATTACTTTTATTCACGTCATAAAGCTACTATTGTGTTTGATCTATATGCACATTGCCTAAATATGTATCATTCGGATGTTGCAGGCAGTGGTCAAGTTGAAGTGGAGAAGTTACAGCCTCTTCCATATCCGACCTCCACCCCATCATCGCGCCGTTCGCCATTTGGCAGTCAGTTCTATTCTCAGGTGTGATGGGCGCATTGCCCAGATTGGAAGGCGCCTGCTCAGAATTTGATTAGGGTTTGAGTTGGTTTGTTTACCTTATGAAAAATATATAGCCAATCCAAACTGATGTCCATTCCAGCCCATGCAGGCAGCCTCCACCCCTTCTTTCCTCCCTCTCCTCTCACTTACCTGGCTGCAGGCAATCTTTCTCCACCTGCCTCCATCTATCACCTGACTCACTATTATGCCACCCACCATGTGCCATTATCACCCAGGAGACACAGTTTTCCTGGGAATCCCTTCGGCACCAGGCGTCAATCTGAATCTGAGATGTGTCCATCCAAGGGGTTGTTGTTGCACTCCTCTTGGGGTGAGCATTACGTGTATCTGAGAGTGCCATTTCCGAGCTCAGGTGGGTGCATCTGTGTGGTATCTTGGCTTTTCAGACCTGAACACGCATGGATGTGGCCTAGATGTAGAGCAAAAATGGCTGGAGGACCAAGGACCCGAATGCACTCAGTCTGTGTCCGTGGCTCACACTGCAAACCCTCTGTCCCATCTCAGTCCGATGAGCATTGGCTTACCCAGCATCCTCCTCCTGGTGCTCCTTACCTGCTGCAATCATTTCACTTCCTGGAGGATAACTCAAGGAGAAACACTACGAGGGGCAGGGGGAAAAGGGAGCCTTGGAAGCACAGCCACTGTCACTGCCTCATGTCCGCCCGCCTTACCTTCCCAGTGCAAGAAATATTGACTTTCTGCAAGGCTCCCTCATCAAACATATTAGGTGACTTTAAATGACATGCTGGAAGCTACTTGTAAATAAGTGTGTCAGCCAGCCATTTGTGGCTTTATGGCTCTGAAAATGAATTGTGTGGAGTGCTGAGAGAGGGAGAAGACCAGAGTGGGGATTCAGCGCTGGCTTGCTGAGAGGAACCAGCTGCCATGGGTAGGCTTTAAATACTGGTAAAGGAAAAGCCATTCAAAATTTTCCAATTATTTGGATTTACATTTCTGGCTGGTGAGAAACATTTCTTGTGATATTTAATGGACTGCAGTGAGACCAAACTGCAAACAAAACAAAGATGAAGCTGAAGCTATTCCGTGTCTCTTTCTGCATTCAGAAAGTCTTCCTCTCTGGAGATAGATCTGTATCCCTTCTGAAAACATCCCCTGTGCATTTTTATCATCATTATGATATAACGTAAGGCTAGGCCTCCCGGAGCGATTGAGACCAGGGATCCATGGGAAAGCGTGTGGGGACTCAGTCAGGGCAACACTTGCGTAGAATTGAGATGGCCGCTTTCCCCCATGCATAGTCCAATTAATCAGAAATAGAACTCGCCTGAAGGCAAAGCCCTCCCAAGCCAGTTTGCACAATAAAAATGCACGGAATAGCACCTTATAAAAATACAATATGCAAAGGAAAAATGCAAAAGAAAATAAGTTAAATTAATAAAATCAACAAAGACCTGTAGCTTTAAAAAGAGTCTCAGAGAATAAAAGGATTTAAAATACAACTGCAGTAAAAAAAAATCCAGGGCAATCCAATCAAATGTACTCTGGAGAAGACCAGAGAAATCACATCTGCGGGGCCTTGCTGGAGGTTTGCAAAGATAGGGCCTGAGAGGTCTGCAGGGGCAACCCCTTCCAAAGGTGTGGGACCACTGCAGAAAAGGCCTCCTCTCTTATGCGCTTGTAGTCAAACTTGGGCAGATGAGAAGGGTCTCCATGGGAAACTGGACTGCGGCAAGTGAGGGCGGTTCTTCAAGTCACTTACGCCCAATCATTCAAGTCTTTAAGTGTCAAAACCAGCACAGAAACATACTGGCAGCTTGTGCGGATAGTGTTCAGGCTTCAACACCCCACACTCAAACACACACTCCACTCAGGCAAAGCTCTTTGGCATTGCTTGGTGCGATCTAAGGGCTGTGTTTTTTATTATTATTTGCCGGGGCACATTTGTGACCAAATGTGTTATTGTCATGCCTTGCTTTCCCACACCCTCTCACAAGCAGGCCCAGATCACCAACTGCAACCAAGATCTTCACTAGAGTAGATTAGATCACAGAGGGAAAGCTTGCCGAAGTTTGTGGGGGAGGCCCTGTGGTTACAGGGACCCATAAATCAGGTCCCATTCGCAAAAGTCTATCAACTTGCTATCCTAGACAGTGGCACAGCAGTGCAGGGTTTAAAGCTGGCAAGATTTGCAGAGAGACCAGGCAAGGAAGCATTTTAGAAGGAGAAGACATGGCTCTCAGCAAAGACTTATCAGTCTGTACACTGACTAATCAACGGGAAAGGCTTTTGAAGCTCCCTGCCTGATGTTCTTTCCTGGCAAAAGAATCCGTCCTCCCCCAAGGACTTTCCCCTTCTGGAACATCCCCTTTTTCAGTTGGTGCCATAATTTGGGAAATGCCTTCCCTGCAGGGCCTTCTTTGGGTTGGTTACCTGGGAACTTTCTCATGCTGTAAATCAGAGATCTAACTCAAAGCCCCATCTTAGAGCTTAACCTGGTAGGCAGGATCACCCTCCTCCCTGGTTTGCAATGAAATGGGAATCCAGGCAGAGCCGGTTTTGGGGCCCGTGCATCTCAGGACTGGACCAGGTTCCTAATCAGTCTGTTCTAAGCCTAAATCAAAACTGGATTCCCAAACTGGTGGCCCCATAGCAGCACTGGAGTGAGGCCCAATGGCTATATGGTCCCATTCCAGTGGGGATCACCCTCACTATTAATACAGGAAGAAGAAGGGGCAGCCACCCAGAGGGGGAAATGATGCTGAGGCTGCAGAAGCTGGGCAAAGTAACGGCACCCAAGATCCATCCTTGAAGAGATGGTGGAAGATTGACTGTCATCTCAAGGTAAAGGCTCTGGTGACTGACACATGGTTAAACTGTTCCCTGAATATTTAACGTGTCTTTATCTCTTATTTATTTCAAATAATTGCAGCTGTACAAAGGGGAATTTTTGTCCAGTCTGGTTGCATCATGAAGAGACACCAAGCTGAAGCAGGAGGATGCTTGGCACTGAGCGAGCAGACTGCTCTTAGCGACACTATTGTGCACCGGGTCTGACAGTTAAGCCGGGGACAACAACTGTGCCAAGGACCAAAGGTGTGATGTGTGCGCAGGGGAGGAGCAGCTAGTGTTCTCCGCATCGTTATTCCTTCCAGCAAATGGCACATTGCAAGATTCAAAAGCCCCAAAGTCGCATGGTTAAATGTAGGCTCCCAGAGATCTGTTTAGAGAATGGTGCTGGAACCATAGAATCATAGCATAGCGGAGTTGGAAGGGGCCATGAAGGCCATCAAGTCCATCTCCCTGCAGGAGACCACGTTACACCATCCCACCCAGATGGCTGCCCAGGTTCTTTTTCAATGTCTCTGGTGTGGGAGAGCCCCCCACCTCTCCAGGCAGCTGCTTCCACTGCCATATTGCCCTGACATATTGCCCTGAAGAAGCGTTTTCTGATATCTAGCCTGAATCTGGTTTGAGCTGGTTATTCAGTGTCCTACACCCTGGTATAAGACAGAAGAGATTTTGACCCTCTTCTTTGTGGCAGTCTTTGAGGTACTTATAGAGGGATAATCATGCTCCCTCCAGTCTCTTCTCATAGGGCATTGTTTCCAAACCCTGGATAATTTTGTGCCCCCCCCCCCGGATCCTTTTCGACATTTAGAACGAAAGTCTTTGGGTATTATTTTCCCCATTGCTCGGGAAAAGGAGCTTGGCTGGGGAGCTTCCAGGTCTTTCAGAGAAGGGAAGCAGGGCACTGCAGCTTCACCACAGAAGCACACACAAACAGTTCTTTATCCCTGTATGATTTATTTGGATTTCTCCTACAAAGATGTCATTCCTCCACCTATACTTCGAAGTCATAGAGTTCCTGGGGGCACATGCAACTTCCATTTTTGCCTGAATGTGTAGACCAGATTATTCCATTTGTGCTTCAAATCAGTATGTTAACTGTGGGTCTAGATGTTATGCTAAACACAAAGCTATTGATGCTCAATATTTCTTCCTCCTTCCTTCCTTCCTTCCTTCCTTCCTTCCTTCCATCCTTCCTTCCTTCCTTCCTTCCTTCCTTCCTTCCTTCCTTCCTTCCTTGTGTAAAGACCCAGTTCACATGCAATAGGAAATCATGGTTTATCACTATGGGAAAAAGCTGCTCAAAGCTTAGCCTCATCCACTTCCTCATTTCTCATCCCTTGCAAGCCAGAGGAGATTGAAGGCATTTGTTTCTGGTTTTGGTTTGACCAAACATGAGGAAATGCATGTTATTTAAACTATGACTGCAAAATAATCCAGAATCTACAAAAATTATGGTTATGACTATTTCTTTGATGTCTTTCTCATGACAGAAAACAACAAAAAATGGCAAGCAAGAAGAGGAGGAGGACATGACAACACACACCCACAGTTGGAAAATACTTTCCCATTACGTCTGAAACAGACCCAGACTCAACTCAGGGAATTCAAATTCTGATTGTCTACATTAATATGCCTGTCATTTTTTCATAGGATCTATGCTTCCCTTCCTTTCGCTCACCAGCTCAAGTTTCATGCAGAATTCTACGACAACCAAAAAGCAGTATAAAAATGTATTAAATTACAGAATTGGGAGATTTGTGTCCCCTACCTAGTTGATTTCAGGTGGCACTGCTTTTTAAACCCTAGATGCCTTGAAGTACCTGGAGACCCTGATCACCTGTTCTTTCCTTTGTATCAGCTCTCCCACCATGGCCAAGGCAAAGGTTTATGAGAGTTATAGCCCTACTCATCCGGAGGGCATCAGACTGCCTATTGTTGATGCAGGCTGTTTGTTCCCCCAACCCCAAAGTATTTGCATTGACAGAGTACACTCATCTTGCGCCAAACTACAAATGCATCCCAGCATTTTAAAATCCAGCATTTCCCTCCCCTCCCCTCCAAATAAGAATCCCACTTCCAAATTCTAGAATTTATCTCCTAAAAAAACGGGAAACAAACACAGAATGCAGAGCTGTGCAGAGACGGAAGTTCCCCATCTTATTAAAATGGTGATGGTTCACATAAAGACTCAACCAGGTCACATATTAATAATTATCAGTGACAATCTTGAACATCAGATGAGGCCCACTAGTGAAACAATATTACATCTCTCTCTCTCATTTATCTTTACTGCTTATGGCCCCTCTGTGGTCAACATACTGTGAGCACCACGGACATTTAATTATGAACACATCATAAATGTGGCTGACAAGGCAGAAGCTCGGGCCAGATGCTCCAGGGATGCAGAGCAACGTTGATGAAACCACTTATACCTGCAGCACTTTCGACTCTTACAAGCCGTGCTCCGAGTCACACCGCAGAACGCCAGGCACAGAATGCTTTCCCGCCTTGTTGCAGGCTGCTTACTCACATGCAGCTGAAAAATTAGTGCATGTGTTGCGTCCCACCAGGTTCACTTCAAAGATTTCTTTTTCAAAGGATTATCCGGTTCACTTTAGATAAAGTAGGCTAAGGTGTTTTGCCAGGCCTTGATTTGGACTTGGAAATATTTCTCCTTCCCAGATCACAGGAAAAGGGAGATGCACGAAGCCAGGGGTCTGAAACTCAACTTACCTGGGGGCCGCTGGAAGTAGAGGCTGGGTGAGGCTGGGCCGCATCAAGTATTCCACCACCACTCATCCCGCGGCCGGCCTGGGCGCCACCGGCACTTTGAAGGCCGCAGGGCCCCTCCCCCGCGCCCCGCCCATCCCAGCAATTGACCCACGGGCCGCGAGTTGGAGACCCCTGCACTAAGCAATCAAGCTGTGCAGGCCCAGAACTATGGGCAAAAGAGCTCAGGTGACCCCCAGCTGGCTGCTTGCTCTCTGGGGACAGCTGCATCATCCCATATGGAGACATGCAAGGACAGTGTTTCAGCATCGCATTCATTTTTGATATTAGAATAATAAAGCATCGTTTCTTTGTTGATCCATTTATTTATTTAGCACTTTTATATACCGTCTCATAGCCACACAGCTCTCTAGATGGTTTACATAACTAACATTTTCATTCATTCATGGACACGTTCGTTTGTTCATTCATTGCAAAAGGTGCTCATTTTCATCTCCTATAGTTGTTTTCATTGACTGTTTCCCATTCACATGAATTTTTTATACTTGGTTTCTTACTGCTAATTCGGACAGTTACCTCATCGCAGCTGCCATTTTGTTTTCCCAGAATGCTGTGAATGTTGCCTCATTCCCAGGCATCCCAGGTGGAGAAAGAGGAATGGGAACCATAACAAAATATGGCCGTTCCCACTGGCAACCATCTTTTTTTCCCCTAATATGACCCGGAAGGACACAATATCCAGGGTATTCTGGGAAAATAAAATTACAGCCTCTAGAAGGGAGCAGCTGGAATTAGCTGCTACCACTGGAGGAAGGCAAGACTCATGAACCTCTGAATGAGTTATAAATAGGAATAAATGGACTAATGAAAATGCACCTGTTTGCTATTCATAGAACTCATTTCATAAGAAAGTCTAGCTGAATGGGACCCATTCAGTCCAGTTTTTCATCCAATATGAAACGAACGCAAAACTTTTATCTTGCCCAGGAGAGCAGGCACCTCAGCATACCTCAGTTGTTGACACATCTAGGGTCCCAGTCCCAAGCAGATCTAGACAAAATGAAAAGTTGGCTGGGTGGGGGATGCTGGGAGCTGTAGGACTTTTTTTCTGTCCATGCATGCATTGGATTGCGCCTTTAATGTTGTACTTCTGAGGAACTGCGTACTATGATGTTCCATCGAAAAGGATAAACCCATCCTGGCCTTCCCAACTTAAACATGCAACATATAAAATATATGACCCACACTTGAAATCTAATGTGGCAAACTCCTTTCTGCTGCCTGAGCACCATGCTTCTGAGAAAGTAGAGTGGAATTTTTCACATAAGGCATCAGGAGTAAGTCATATTTTAATGCTTGCTGGCATTTAAAAAAAAAGAGTCCTGCACGTGGAAAAGCTGTCACTAAACCAGATTAAAACCTCTCTCTCCAGTCTGTTAGTTAGATTATTTGACTTGGGAATGCTGAAAATGGTGCTCTTGCACACGCCTAAGTTCTGAAATGGTGCAGTTTCTACCACCTGAGTTCTGCTACTTAGGTAGGCCAGACCTACCTCCCTTTCCAAGCCGGGTGAAAACTTCCCATCATAGGAGCTAAGCAGAGTGAGGTTGTCACCTCAAGCAGTTGTTCTGGGACATCATGAAAGAGGCATGAGTTATTTAATTTGTTGTTACTGCGCATGTTTTTTTTTCTTCCAGAAGGAGACAGCAGTGGGGTTGTGTAACTCTGTCATCAACATAAAGTAGCCAGTCTTGGATGCAGTCCCTTGACTTGTGGAAGGAGCACCACTTGCTGTTTGGCCTCAAACCAGTCCTGAAAGAGGCCAACCAAGAGGGTGCCTTTCCTAGGAAGTTTGCATTCCTTCCCTAGTCCTACAGCTGGTGCAACTCTTGTCCCATCACACCCAAACCCATGAAAAAGCTATTGAGTCTATGGATTCTATAGAAATTTCTATAGAAATTTTGTGCCAGTTTGTTGTTGTTCTTGTTGTATACCATCAAGTCATCTCCAACTTATGGTGACCCCATGAAGGAAAGCCCTCCAAATTATCTGTCTGCTCAGCTCAGCTCACAGTTCAAGGCTGTGGCTTCCTTTATGGATCCAATCAATCTCGTTTTTGGTCCTCCTTTCCTTCTTCTGCCTTCAACTTTCCTCTTGAGTGCCTTCTCCAGTGAGTCTTGCCTTCACATGATGTGTTTGTGGAAACCTATAGTCAAAACAAAATTAAATAAGAGTTAGATTCCATCAGTAGACACCCAACACTTCTGTTGCCACATGGGACACACTTTTCATTATTCTAACAGAAAAGGCATTTACTCCAGTGGATCAGTGTTTCGTGTTTTGTTTTGTTTTGTTTGCTAGACTGTCTTAGAATGCAATTGTAGTTTTGTAAACAAGGTGCAGATGAAAATGCTTTAAAAATGTCCTAAAAGGGCTGACCTCCATGATCGTCATGTATGGCTGTATGCAAGCACCCTTCATGAATATGCATACCATTAAAAAGTAATTCACTTATTTATACCGCCGTCACTTGCTCTGGAAATGCCCAGCCACTGCCGAAACAATAGGTGTGTGCTGGATGAGTGCTACATTTCAAAGCTACTGTCCTCTATGCTGCTGAGGTACATATTTCTATAGCTCCTCAGCAGACTAGCAAGAGGAAGTGTGGGGCGGGGGGGGGGGGGGGGGGGGGGGGAGGAGAAACAAAGCATATAATAAAGGAAGGCACAATGAAAGAGCTCTGAAGAGAGACCTGAAAAGTAGCTATCATGTTGGCAGATAAATTCTTACACACAATTATTCATTCCTAGCCTCTTGACATGTAGATTAATGAGTTTGATAACCCAGGGTTCTAAGAAGTAGATTCAACACTGTTTCAACAGCTTCCTTTTTTCTCATTCTCTCTCTCTCTCTCTCTCCCCCCCCCCCCACCCCGCCTCCCTCTTAACTACAAACAACACCATAGTCTATTGAGGAAAAAACAAATCAATACATTTGTGCCGGTCATCAACATTTCTGCCATTGAAGTCCCCGTGTCAAAAATATGATCTCAAATATATGTCAAGTGGGGACCCTCAGCAGGAGCCAGGCACAAATCCACAGGGGATCATGTGATCACTGGAGGGCGGAGTCCTGCTTCAGCAAACATATTTCCATGCCAAGTTCAAAGCTGTCGGGTAGCCATGCGGGGAGGGGGGGTCCATCAGACATCCCTGCTCGTTATAATGACCCTGCCATGTGTTATGTATGTGAAATTCTCCTTTTGTCCCCCGAAGGCAAATGACCTTTTTTGTCAACACTTTGGTTAATGCACAATGATCAAAGTATGTTTTGAAAAGCAAGTGTTCTATCAGGGGCCAGGAGCTGTCTCCAAATGCTGCAACCCAGAAATTCACTCCTGGGGCTGGTAAAGAGATTTGTTGTGGTTTAAACCCAGCTTTGCACCATAGCAAGGTTCTCCCTCCCTCCCTCCCTCCCTCCCTCTCGACTAATGACCACCATCGATAGTTTTTTCATGCCAAGCAGGGACTCCATTTGAAATCCCAGTGAACTGAATGAGCATAGATAGGGAGGAGAGATTCTCTGCTAATTATTAGCATTCTCTTTGAGATATATTTCATTGAATTTGATAAAACGTTAAGAGCATTTGTTGTATTTACATCCAAATATCTGGAAATAGCAAACAGATCTGGTCAATGCTGGCCTTCTCACTGTTGTTGGAGCTAAGGTGTGCACAACATTGACGTAGGACCAGTTCATTAACTTGAAAGCCACTGCACAGACTAAGAAATACACGTTCGTTGATCAAACATAGGATTGATCAAACAGAGTCTCCGACCCGGAGCAAGGTTGCCATTGCTGGACACCTGCTAAGACGCCCACCCTTGTGTGGAGCACACCTCGGCCACCAGCACCAGCACCCGCATCCTCACTGGCCTGCTCCTCTAGTCTGTTCAATTGTCTTCTCCAAGCATGCAAGGAATTACTACAAAATCAAGAAAAGGGAGAGCGCCACCATTTGCTCTGCTGTCTCCTTCTGTGCAGCCCACCTCATCTGGCCGCCTCACGTGAGCAGCAAATCGCAATCTCACCTCACCCCTAAGTCCAGGTACCGTGTGCCCAAAGCCTGCCAAGTAATTTTGGTTCCTGAGGCAGGAGGTCCCGCAAGGACCTATCCCTGCGTGAGGCAGTCAACAGATGAAGTAACTGAAAACATAGCAGATGAAGTAACTAAAAAGGTCCTGAAGCAGCTGCCTAACTCTGCTTAGTGGCAAGGCCCAGACATCCCCATAAGAACATTAAATCCCCAGTATAAAATTGCCTCTGCTGGCCAGATGTCCAGAGGCATTTCATAAGCATGGCATAAACAGATACCCCACGAATATGCAAATAGGTCCTGAGATTATAAAAATGGACACTTTGGAGAAAAGACCAGGGCAGCTTCACAAGTCTGGCTACCTCATAGAAAAGGGGCTTTGAAGGGGGACCGAAGGAGTTTGGTGCTCTTCTTTTTCCTTTAATTTCTTGCTAAAGTGAGAGTGGTCCAGTTGCAATGTTAGATACTTGGTTTACCTTTTGGACTTGAAAAAAAGGTTACCTGGACAGTAGTTCTGAATTACTTTAAGCATTCAAGGCAGTGTGACTTAATGAAATCGAGTTGGATCATGTGTGATCTGCATCAGTTACACTTTAATCATCCAAAGCACTGCCTGGTTATTTATATTATGCCCATTTGTGTTGTTGTTTAAACATTCTAGCGAAGTTAAAATGCCAGGGCATACAACTGCAACAGGACCAGACCCTGAGGGGTCTGCACTGTCAGACAGGGAAACAGACCAAAAGCACCCACGTTCTGCCAAAATAGGAAAGAACTGGGTTCAAGGCTACCCAATTTCCTGGATTTGTATAAAAGAGTTTCAGTGTTCAGTCTTGAGGAACTTTATTTGCACTGGAAAGCATGCAAAGAGGAAAGAATTAATTCATAATGAATGTGCAGCTACACTAAGGATTAGTCCAAATTACAGCTTGATTTCGTGGCTTGTTAACTAACTGTGGTTAGAATAAGCCACCATCCCAGCCCTCACCAAGAATACTGCTACTTGTTCTAAAGTAAAACCAGAAGCTGTCTATCCCCTCCTCTGCTAATTTTTGGATAAGGAGGAGGAGAGTACAAGAGCTTCTCAGGATGATCTGAAACAGGACTGGTGAGCCAGCACAGCTCTGGAGGCTGGATTGGCACCCCTCCCTCCACAATCCCCACTGCAACCTGGATGGTGTCACTTAGTCCCCACCTAAGCACACACTGGCAATCTTCCAGACAACACTTGGGCCACGAAGCCAGTTCCACATGCCCTTCGCTATCCCCATGTGGGGAAGGACAAAGCGCCGTACATCCAACCAGCGCTTCCTGGAGTCACTAAGCCCTGACCTGACATGAGGGCATGCCAGACTCCTGAAAGCACCAGCAGAGGGCACTGCCAACCAAGGGAGAAGCAAAGCACCCTCTGTTGGTGCTTTTGGGAGCTGACTGAGTCCGGGGTCATGCAAAAGTCCCCGGGGCTCAACCCCGTGACCTGATCATGTGCCCACCAAGCCGGCTCCACAGAGCAAAGGCCTGCAGCTTGCAAAGCTTCCGTGACAAAGACTCTGGGATTCTCTCAGTGGACAAGGCACCATGGAAAGCATTCTCTGAAAGTTTTCTACCACTACAATTGTCAATAAGTAATAGTTCTCCACCTCCAAAATACAAAATACTCAAAGATCCAAAGGCAAATACTAATTACTTCCAACTCTCTTCTCCAATAGCTTCCACAAGAGCATCTCAAGATTAATTCTGAGATGCCCTGAGACTTCGTGAAGGGTGGGATATAAAAGCTTTAAATAAATAAATAAATTCTACCAAGACTTGTGGGGGGGCATGTGCAGCATGCGGGGGGCAGTTATCAGTAACTGCTTCTGAAGCAAGTTCTGATTGGTTGATGCCGGAATTGGGATTCTGGGCAGTGCTTTATAAAAGGATAATGTATCTTTAAGCCTAGGTGCCCTTCAGGGAAATGTATTGGATAAATGTCTTCTGAAAAGCCGGTAAATATTCCATCGCCTCACTGTCATTACTGCCATGAGATGATAATGAAGCATGAAAGAAATATAATTCCATATTCAGATGACAGCATTAGGCTTCATAAGCAAACTGAAATATTTATTAGTAAAATGTTCAGTATCTACGCCTGTAATCTTAAAAAAAAAGAAGGACAAAAATGTTTTATAATAAAAAAGAGATTGAATGCAGAGGTAAAATCTGGTTGGCTGATTTTATTGCTTATTATTAAATCCTGGCAAAACAATTATTTTTTTCTTTTCATTAGTAAGGCACCCAAATTAAAACTATGCCCCTAGGCTGTGAGGTTTACAGTAGTGATTAAAAACAAGAAATTGTGATGCATGGGGCTTTTTTGACAATGGCATAATCAAATTCATTCATAATGTTAAATCTTTCACTGACAAATATTTTTTACAGTGAAATACACCAGACAAAAGAACCACATGCCACAACTATCAAGACATCGAAATTAGGGGGACCTTGTTTAAATAGCAAACTTATACAATGTTTCTATAATCTTGAATACAAACATTATACTGTAGTTAATTAGGGTAACTATTGTCTAAATTGTGCCTAATTGTTTTATGCTGAATAGAATCCCCATGAATGAAGTCTTTTGGATTTCAAGAAGACATAAAAGGGATGCTTGAGTAGCTAAGTCTTAAGACATAATTTAATAAGTTTTGATTGTATTTCCTATGGGGTGGGGGGGATTTTGTCCTGAAGCAGGCCAAGACAGAGATAAACACCGTCCTTAGGCCTTGACCTCCGTTTCACCTTATCGAAAAGGAGGCGTAAAAGAGTCATTTAGAACATGTGCATCAGCAAGCATTCGGGTACTCAAAAGTGCATCCTTTAAAGAGGGGGGGAAAGGTCTTTGAAGTGGATGAAAAATTGGGGATTCAAGTGACCACAATCAATTCTGAAACACTGCACAAAATTAATTACAGTTTTGCATCAGAAGCAAGAATGTAGATTTCAGGCAGTCGGTGTCATTTATCTCACGCTGCACAATATACAAGGCGATTAAAAAGCCAAATCTGTTCCCACCCCCAAGTCTAAGGCCTATCACAGCCTGTGAAGTACAAATGATTAACTCCAAATTATTCAAGGGATTCTACAGATACTTCAACTTGAATGAAATTTGCAGCAAGTCACAGGCACTGGATAGGGACAGATTTGCAGTCCTTTATCAAAATCTAGCCTGACTCTCACTGGCAGAATCCAGATAAATTGCACAGTAATGCAGGCTCCAGCTTGAAAAGGCTTACCACCAGAAGGAAAGCCAAATCTCTAATTTCTATCTATTTTTAATTGCTTGTCTAAAATTTGCATTTTTATGCAATTGGACTAAAGGCTCTAGTTCGTTTCTCTAGGCTACTACTCCATTACGTCTCCCATGCATGCAACCTGCGCAAGGGACAGAAACAGCTTTCCCCATGCAGATATTTAGGTACAAAGTCACTCTCCAACGAGTGGGGCAGTGGGTTGCGGAAACACTGCTGAAGCATCTCCTACCCATTCCCAGCACCCACAGTGCTTACCTCTTACAGTCCTTGGCTGGCTTTGCACATAATGCCAACCCGTGGTACGGACTGCTGGAGTCTGAGTTGTGATTTTAGGCAAATCCATCAGTGCTAGAACCAACACATACACTTGCTTGCTTACCACAAACCACCCAGAGGGAGAAACCTTGGCTTGCTGTTGGCTCCACCCATTCTTGGTCAGTCACTGCCTGCTTAGAACCCACCAGCTTATACTCAAAGTTAGATTCTGCTGGACAACTCAATGGAAAAGTCCAACTTGCATTGAGCAAGAGGGCTGGACTAGATGACCTGTAAGACCCTTTCCAACTCTAAAATCATAAAGTGCAAAAATGCTGCAGATAAAGGAGTCGAAGCCATTGCACATTGCAAGATCATGTTCTCCTTATGCAATTCTATGATGCAACCACACTTAGAATACTTTGTACAGTTCTGGTCACCATACCCTAATAATGTTATTGAAGAGTTTGAAAGGGGGCAACTAAAAGGACTGAGGGACTGAAGTGACTCTTCTATAAGGAAAGGTTTAGGAATGCCATCCGGGACTGCTTAGCTTAGAGAAAAGGTGGTTGAAGGAGATACACAAAATTATCCATGGGATGGAGAAAGTAGCTAAGGAGACATTTGTCTCCCCTCTCATAACACTAGAACTTCGGATTTCCAGTGAAGTTGACTGGGGGACATTAAAGACAGAGAAAAGGCAAGTCTTCCTCAATCGGCACATAATTAAACTATGGAACTCATTACCACAAAATGCAGTGATGACCACCAATTTGGGTGGCTTAAGGGAATTGGACAAATTTATGGAGGAGAAGGTACCACTTGCTACTAGTTATGGTGGCCATAAGCCACCTGCTGTGTCAGAGGCAGTCTGCTAGGAATGTACACCAGTTGCTAGAAAACATGGATGGGATGGTGCTGTCCTGCTTTGGGTTTTCCGTGGACAACTGGTTGGCCTCTGTGTGGACAGGATGCTGGATGAGAAGGATGCTTGTTCTCCCCCAGCATGGCTTTTCTGATGTTCTTCTGTTCTTAAGAACCCCTAACTTTGCCGCTCAGTCTTCTGACAATTCCTTTAGAAGTTTGCCATTTATTTCCTATGAATTAAACTTCTATCCTAAGGACAGCACACCCAGTGTACCACTGCAACTGTGCTTTGTTAAGGAAGCTAGATAGCAGTCAGCAATGCACATGCTGTGCTTCCGGTGTAGCCTGAAATGCCTGATCATGCCTAACATTGGAAGCTAAGCAGAGTCAAGGCTGGATTGAAATCTGGATGAGTGACCGGAGTCCTGCATTGAGCAGACCGTTGAACCCAATGGCCTGCCAGGCCCCTTCCAACTGTATGCTTCTATGATCCTCACCAAGAACTCCAAACAAATGAAAGGAACCTTAATTTTTCCTGCAAAACCGCTTGGAATGAAAGCACCTGGATTAGGATGAGTAGTGGGTCTTGACTGAAAGGACCCTGCAAAAAGTGTTGAAGAAATATTTGTCAAAGGAACTACGTTGTTTATTTTGTGGGATATCCAAATTGCCTGTCTTAAGTTAGGTTGACATTTATATATTTTCAGTCCTATATTTATATTGCGATATTGTCACTGATATGCTAGAGAAAGAGAGAAAGAGAGAGAGAGGAAGGGAATTTAAAAATCTTGGAAAAGGTGATACAAATTCTTAATACTTTCAATGAATTTGATCTCTAGCAAATCTATAAAGATTATATGCTAATGAAAACTGGTGGACATACTTGCAATGAATGGTTAATGAAATACCGGACGATGAAATATTGGTTAATATTTCACTCTTCGTCACTGAAACATGTCTATAGGAGGGTAACCAGGATAGTGAGAGATTTGGAAATCAAGTCCTAGGAGGAATGATTGAAAGAGCTGGCTTTATTTAGCCTGAAGTAGAGATTACAGGAAGACATGGTCTTTAATTATGTTAGGGTTATCAGAGAGAAGATGGAGCAGGCTTGCTCTCTGTGGTTCAAGGTGAGGACCAGAACCAAAGGCTGGAAATGTCAAGGAAGCCAATTTTGGCACAAAGTTAGGAGAAATGTCATAATGGTAAGAGCTGCTCGACAGTAGAGCAAACAGCCTTGGAAGGAAGTTCAGGATCTTGTTCACTGAAAGTATTTAAACAGAGACTAGGCAGGCATCTGTCAGGGATGCTGGTGCTGTAGCTCCTGCATTGAGAAAGAGGGCTGGACTAGATGACCTCTGAGACCTCTTCCACCTCTAAAATCATAAAGTGTGAAAGGCTGCAGAGAGAGTAGTTGAAACCATGCAAAAATTCCAGAGTGATCCAATGAAATTAGGAGAATCCATAGAAAAGTACATTCTTTGTATAAAGTAATGACCTGGGTTGAATCCCAGGCATCATCAGTTAATAGGATGGCATGGAGTCAGGCTGGGAACCTTCCAACTGGAGGCCTTGGAGAGGTACTACACTGACAAGAGACAGTGCTGAACTAGCTGCGCCAACTGCCTGACTTCCATGTTCACACAGAAGATTGTCCCAGCCATTGTGTGCCAACAAAGCAAATATCCTCTAGGAATTCTGCTCTTCCAAGATCATCTAAGAGCCACTGTGGCATAGTTAAAGTGTTGGCCTGCGATTTGGGAGATCCGGATTCCAGTCCCACTTGGCCATGAAGCTCACTGGGGGACTTCAGGCCAGTCATTCATTCCTAGCATAACCTACCCCACTAATTTGTCATGAGGATAAAATGGAGAGGAGGATTCTGTACACTGTCTTGGACCTATTGCAGGAAAAGAGGCAAGGTATCAATATGATTAATTAATAAGTGCATCCTTCATGAAATTCTTAACTTGCAAGCCCAGCACTGTAAAGAACAACAGAAGCTGAGATGTATCAAGAAGTGCAGGATTTCATGTAAAAGCTAGAAGGAAGGAAGTCTCCTTTCCGTCGAGATTCCAAGGGTTGCACCAAAGGACTGCACGTGTTCTGGACTATGGCTGCCCCACTGCACTATATTAATTCAGCTGCTTTTGTAGGTGTTAAGTTCACTATAGATTTGTTGTCATTGTCCTCATCAGGGCAGACAACCAGAGGATAAGCTGAGAGGCAAGCCAAGAGCTCCACGGGGCTTCCAGGCAGCAATTCTGAGTCCAGAGAAGACTTCATCTGTTCTTCTGAGCATTCGACCCTACCAGGGAGCAGTTGCAGGGTCCAATCTCGGCATGCACAGCTCAGGAGATGAGGCTCAACAGATCACAAATGAGTTGTGCACTTCCCACTGCCTAAATGGTGCCCTGGTGATCCAGAGGGAAAGTGCCAGAGCAATAGCCATGGAATCCTGACAACTATTTCTAGATTGGTATTGACTGCTCTTTAGAAGGCCAGATACTGAAGATGAAACTCAAATACTTTGGCCACCTAATGAGAAGGAAGGACTCCCTGGAGAAGAGTCTAATGCTGGGAACAATAGATGGCAAAAGAAGAAGGGAACGGCAGAGGATGAGGGGGCTGGATGGAGTCACTGAGGCAGTTGGTGTGAGCTTGAGTGGACTCTGGAGGATGGTGGAGGACAGGAGAGCCTGGAGGAGTGTTGTCCATGGGCTAGCAATAGGTCGGACATGACTTCGCGACTAGCAGCAACAACAACAAGATAGACTTACAAGGTATGTCTGTGTAGACAATTCTGTAGCTTAGATCTAGGTTTTTAAAGAAATGTGCAGGGGAGCAGGTAAGAAGGAAATATTGAATTCAAGATGCAAAGTGCCCCCTACTCACAGTAACATCTGACACAGCAAACAAAAGAAATCCAAATACCCCACCCAACCCAACATACAAATGGCAGCACTTAATGGCAGTGCATATGGGGCTTTTCGGCTCTCCGCAGTATTACTTGCAGTTCTACCCAATAGCTCTTTGAAATGACATGAGAAAGAGTTCTGAGAAAACTCCTTCTTGGTCCTGAAGAGCCGAAGAACATTTCCAAACTAATCCTCCCTGCTCCCCCTTAAAAAATAATCTTTCCAAAGTGCTGTGAGTAAATGTTTCAGAAGAGAAATGTGAACCAAAGAGAGGAAAGTGCATTAAAAACATGTTGTGATAAGGAACAGACAACCTCATTTAATATTTTAGCACACTTTTCTCATGAAACCAGTCTTTTAATATTTATAAACACAAATACAATGTTGATGTTTTGCAAGCTTTCTCTGTGTTGCAGCATTGCACTTTCCATCTTGTCTTCAGACTCTAGTGCATTCGACATATGATTCTCCAGTTAAACCAGGATGCCAATAAATATACAACCACACAGAAGAGAAACCTTTTGATTAGTGCATAAAGAGGTCATGAGTTACTCGTCACCCCTGTGGGAGCTCCAGTCAAATCTATGGATCCTACACAAACCTTTCCTGAAACCTTGTAAACTGGAATATACTATATGTGGTCCTGTATTCTAGCTTATTTTTCTCTTTGAGACTTGGATGTTTGTTCTCAAGTAGCAAAGTAAAGCTAGGAAGTCGCATTTCAATGGAGAACATTAGCTGTGAATATACTGAGAGGTATTATTCTTTTAGTGCTGTATGGGACATTTAGGGACTATGCTCCTACTAGTAATATAATGAACTCCCCTGGGAGGAGTGGGCTTGGAGCTTTGCGGGTTCTCCTTGATCCTGCTTTGGTTCAGACGGCATTGGTGAATTGGCATGCCTTCTGCCAGCTCTAGCTGGTGGCTCAGCTGCACCCCTATCTGGACAGGGATAGCCTGCTATCGGATCTGTGCTCTGGGAATCTCTAAACTAGATTACTGTGATGTAGTCTACACAGGGCTGCCCATGAAGACTGTTCACAAGCTGTACTTTGCATAAAATGCAGCAGCCAGATTAATAATTGGGATCTATATGTCTGAACATATACGATCAATATCCCTTCCTGGGCAAGGTAATTGAGCAGGTTGTGGCCAGGCAGCTCCAAGCACTCTTGGAGGAAATGGATTATCTGGATCCATTTCAATTAGCCCTCAGGCCTGGCTTTGGAGTGGAAACTGCCTTGGTCGCCCTGGATGACCTATGTCAGGAGCAAGACATGGGGAGTGATACCTTGTTGATTCTCCTGGGCCTCTCAGCAGCTTTCGATACCACCAACCATGGTATCCATCTGGACAGTTTAGCCAGGTTGGGACTTGGTGGCACCACTTTGTGATGGCTCCACACATACCTGGTGGACCTTCTCTGGATGGTGGTGTTGGGGGATTGTTGCTCTGCGCAATGGAATTCGCACCATGGAGCTCCACAGGGCCTGTAGGTTTACATTCATGTGTTTCATTTGACCGATTTGGTGAACACCAGCAAGGCAGACATGGCCAGGTTTACTCTGCCCCAGTTGCCTAGCCTAAGCTTGTAGAAAGTGTTCCTCACCAAGGGGGACAAAGCTGGGTCTTCACAAACCCACCAAATCCAAGACGGTACCAGGTGGAAGTGTACCTGCATGTGTGAACTGAGCCTCAGGATGGTTGGGACTGGCACAGCTGCTAAGAGAAACAGGCTGCCGGAAGTATGCTGCCCCAACACTAGAGGTAATGGCCTTTTCTATCATTTTTAATTTATTTTCTTTATTATATTTATATCCTTTCTATTTTACTTTCAAGGAACTCAAGATAGCTTACACCAGCCTTCCCCAACCTTGTGCCTTCCAGACATGTTTGGACTGCAACACCCAGAATTGCCAGTCAGTGACCCTGCTGGATGGGAATTCTGGGAGATGCAGTCCAAAGGCCTCTGAAGGCCAACAGGTTGGGGAGGGCTGGCTTACATAATTCCCCTCCTCCTCTGAATCTTATCCCCACAACAACCACCCTGTGAGGTAGGTTGGGCTGAGAGTCTGCGAATGGCCCAATATCATCCAGTAAACTCCATGACTGAACAGGGACTAGAATCCAGCTCTCCTGAGTCCCGGTCCCGCACTCTTAACCACTACACCTCACTGTTAGCTTTATCCTCCCTATATAATATAAAGAACAACCTATTGGTGGATGGAAAAGTTGCAACAGGGTGCATTTTGCTGACCTGTGTGTGTGTGTGTGTGAGAGAGAGAGAGAGAGAGAGAGATTCTCCCAGTTTTGGGGGAGCTCAGAAAAGCAAATTAACTAAATTTCTCTATACATCACTGTTCCCCATAAGAGCATTGATCTCTAGGAAGCCCACACGGAAGACTTGAAGAGCATTGGGTATTCACAGTACCCAGCCTTGAGGCAGTGTGTGGTCACCGTAATTAGCAGACACGGAGAATAAGGCTGTCAGCCACGGATCCCATCATAGTTTGGCCATCTCCTAAGAACCTCACCATTCCTTTTGCTTCCAATGGAACCTCGTTCTAGACTTCATGAGCATGGTTGCTCATGCTTTGAGAAAGTAAAAGTCCAAACAGTGGCTTTGCCACCATGCGCAGTTATGGATCCTTTCCCTCCAGGGTTTATCATCGTAATTATTACATTGCATGCATAGCCCACCTTTCTCCTCTTGTAAGGAACTCAGGGTGGGTTACATAAGGTCATTTTATCCTCACAACAACCACTGTGAGGTAAGAAAGACCTAAAGTCTTTGACTGGCCGAAAGCCACCCCATGAGCCTCAAGGCCAACTGGGGACAGGCCCATACTCTCACCTTGGCTCCCTTTCCTTCCAGCCTCTGTTTGGTTATTATGGGATGGAAAGACAAGAATGATAAATAATGCACACTAAGTGGAGAACATACCAGACTCCACATTTATTGAACTACAACTCATGGTGTCATAACACAAAACTAATATCAGAGAGAAGCACAGCCCAACACAGAACCAGAGACTACACCTGAAGATGGCGATACCTGGGCAGGACGGCGTGGATTTGGGGACCCAAACCCCCTAAAGCCTTGAAGAGTTGCATGGGCAGCTTGAATTGGACCTGGAGCCAAGCAGGCGATTGATGTAAATTTAAAAACCAGCTTCTGAATGAATTGCTGCTTCTGAGTCACCTTTACAAGAAGCCCGTTCTATAGTGCAATGCAGTTGTCCAACTTGCATCCCCTCCTGGCAGGGGCTGGTTTATAGGATTTTCTGTCTCCAATGCCAAAATAATTTGCCCGGCCGTAGACACGACACCCCCTGACAGGCCCATTTGGTGTTCCTTCTTAGGCATCCACACTTCTGAGGTTGGGCCCAGTTTTCCACACGCTGGGAGCAAACTGTGCTGAAGCTAGTTAATTTTAGAGCTGGTTGTCATAGGCTTGCAAACACCCACCCCACCCCTTTTGAGGGCTGTGTCTTTTTCTTTGCTCATGATGCACCCACCCAGCCCTCACCCCCATTTTATAAGGGCTTCTGCGTTCCTCACATGTTCCTAGCAGGCAGCAGTTCCCCAGTCCTGATGTTAGGAGAAACAATCAGTCAGTCAGTCAGTCAAAGAAAGAAAGAAAGAAAAAGAATTACTCTGATCATGTGCAGTTTTACCTCGGTAACTCACTTAAATCCTAGCACACTATGGCTATATCAAGAGAGCTTGCTTCCATGACCCAAGACAAGACACATTTATTGGGGAACAAACACCATTTTCTTTTAGAAGAGGGTGAGATAGGGTTAAAATAAAGAATAAAATGAGCAGCTATATCCATATGCATGCCCAACCAGCTTGCCACTCCCTGGCTATAAAATGTTGGAGGAAGAGGAAGAGAGGGTTCTATGATGAGCATTAAGTCAGGCTCATACCAGTCTGGGTGCTAGCATTGTGGCTGTTTACTCCCCAAGTCCAACTCCAGCTGCGCACTGAGAAAAACAGCAGGCTCCCCATCACACCCCACTCCAGCTGACCACTGTCGGAGACAGTATGCTGGACTAGATCAACCTTGTTCTGATCCGGCAGGGGAAATCTGACATCATTATTGTCACAATAGACTATACATGCACAATACGTGTGTGGACATGTGCCTAGCTGTAAATATACAGAAGCTGCATTTTTAGACTGATGGAAAAGATTCACACACAAAATCTGAGTAATTATTCACTGTTGAAATATAATGATCCGCCAAGCTGCTTAGCAGTCACATTTAGAATGGCGCCCACCTGTTTTTATAGATGTGATTAAACTCAGGACTCCAAAGCTGGGGGAGGGGGGCATTCCATTTGCTGAAAAAGACACCTGAACCGCCAGATACTTTTGTCTGTAATTGAAAACTTCCAATACATTAAAGGTATGTTAGTGAACAAGTCATCAGTAGCAAAATACCCTAAGAAAGGACTGTTCTAATTGGGATGCAGGACAAACCTACCTAAAACTTCAAGCTGAAAAGTCTGTGCCTTACCAAAAAAGTGACACCTTCAGAAATTGCTTGTGCACTACAGACATCTGGACCAGTGTATTTGCATGTGTGTACATATACATACATGGTATAACATCAAGCCTAAGCAGGTTTATGAAAATGCAATTGTCTGATCAAGAACAGTCATCTTGAGTTTTGCATGTTAGCCCAGTAGCAGATTTTTAAAATCTTTATTCCTAGTGCAATTATTACCCATTAATTATTTTATTACCTGCTTCTAAATCATAGAAACGTTTGTTTAAAGATTTGTTACCTGTGAATTACATTTTTCTCCCAAACGCAGCTAATTGGAAAATCTCATATTATAAAATTCTCCTCTTCTTGAGATATCATACAATAAAGATTAGATAGTACTTAACATACTCAAAATCCTCCAGTAAATAATGAAATTAGCTACATAACATCTTTAGGGTTTGTGTCAAGTATTTGGCTATGGGGTGGGGTGGGGGGACACATAAATTAACACTATGATTCCCTTCTATATCCCACAATGCTCCACATCAAGAAGCAAACAGAAACTGAATGATTACCCCAAAGTGTGCTAGATGAACTGGAAAAAGTCTATTCAAACAAAGCTCATTAGTTTTGATACCTCCAGGGCTATGACAAATTAAGCGGCTGGTGAATATGCTTGCAGACAAAAGGATGATGCAAAAAAAGAAAAGGGGGAAAAAAGCTCAGAGCTTGTGCTAGGCTTGGTGTCAATAAATTCACTGGGGGAAAAAGGTTAAAAGATACCATTGGGGGCTAAAATGGAATCCATTTAAGGAGCATAGATAAAGTAGATCATTCTTTCCTTTCTGATACATTTGTAAATGAGGATAAAAACAGAAAAATTGCCAGATGGATGCCAAGTCGAAAGCTTAGGACATGCTTCAATGTATGTATTTATTTAAAACATTGATAGCACGTCTTCTCATTTCAATGCTCAAGACGACTTACAACAGCAATTACATACAAGGCACACTACCAAATTTAAAATCAAAAGAGAAAGAGGAGATACTAAAAGCTCACGAACCAAAGTGTTTGAAACTAAAGCTGCATGGAATGGGCTTCCCAAAATTCTCCACCTGGTCTTCAACTAGTGAAATTGGGTGGAGGTTAAATTCTCCAGCAGAAAGGTCTCTCCTGCACCCTTCCATTTTATCTTACAGTGCAAATGGTTATTGGTGCTGGTTATTACCTATAAAGCCCAAAATGGCTTGGGACCAGGATATCTTAAGGAATGCCTTTTTCCCTATTTGCCCTCCTGCCCCCTGAGATCGGCAGCAGAGGCCCTTCTCTGGGAACCCTCCATGAAAGGTATTAGGAGGGTGAGTACCCGGAGGAGGGCCTTCTCTGCGGTGGTGCCCTGACTATGGAATGCGCTCCCCAGAGAGGTCCGCCTGGTGCCATCATTATGTTTTTCAGTGCCAGGTTAAGACCTTTTTATTTAATCAATATTTTAATATGCTTTAATATTGAATTTTATTATTGCATTTGCAGCCAGAGTGGGTCATCAATTTATTTATGCTGTTAGCCGTCCAGAGACGTTAGTAATTGGATGGCATACAAATTCATACATAAACTAAATAAATAAATAAATAAATGCTCTCTGTGTCATGACTTTGTCAGATGGGCTGCTGCTGGCAGGAGAGAAGGAACCATGGAGGAGAGCGGTACTCCCCATCCTGCCCTGCTTTTCTCAGCCTGTCCAGAGAGGGTGTCCTGGCAGGGGCCCAGATGAGGTCCTCATGATCAGGTCTCTCCTCTCTCCCTCTCCTTCACAGCCACCAGAATGACCCCTTTCAGGCCTCCCTGGAGTCCTTCAAGGCAGCCTCTGGAGCAGCTCTTCTTGCGGTGGCTTTGAGGAGGGCAAGGGAAGAGCAGATGGCAAAAGCCCTGCTGCTGGGGCTGCCGCTGTGTCTACGGCCCTGCAGAAGGGAGATGCTAAAGAATTTCAGGGACCCCTTGAGGTTGCTCCCTTCAGACTAGAGAATGACATTGGCTTAAGGGCACCATGTTGTAAAATAGCAAAAAGAAATAACAAACGTTTAAACATTCACCTAAAACTGGGAAGAAACGGAAGACTCGCAGCATCTGGGAACACTGTTTTATTCCTGCCATGGTCTGGGGAAATGCAGAGCTGCTGAAAGAGCAGGTCTAGAGCTCGGGAGTGCTCCTTAGTCCTTGCTCTGTTGTCCCGGCATGTGTTCCCACTTCCAAACTTTCTGTGCCAAGGGGTGCCTTTCCTGAATTGGTTTAGCTTTGATCTAGAAGGGACTGAGCAAAAGGGAACTTGGGGGAGTGGTGGACCACTCAATGAAAATGTCAGCCCCCCAGGCAGCTGCTGTGGGGAAAAATCCAACTCCATGCTAGGCATAATTAGGAACAGAGTAGAAAATAGAACTGCCAGATCTTACTCCCCCTATATAAATCCTTGGTATGGCTGCACTTAGGATATTTTGTCCATTTCTGGTCAGCCCACCTGAATAAGGACTTTATTGAGTTGTCAATAAAGTCCTGAGAAGGGCAACAAAATGATCAGGGGGTGCAGCAAGTCCCCTGTGAGGAGCAGCTTCAACAACAGGGACTGTTCAGCTTAGAAAAAAGGTGAGCAGGGGGAGACAGGATAGAGGTGTTTCAGGTGTTCCCAATGGTGTGGAGAAAGTGGAGGGGAGACATTTTTCTCCCTCTCCTTTAAGCCCTGAGCCCAGGGTCATCCCATGAAGCTGACTGGTGGGAGGTTTAGGACAGGCAAAAGGAGGTATTTTTCCCACACAAAGTATAGTTGAACTATGGAATTTGCTGCCACAGGAAGTGGTGACGGTCGCCAATTTGGATGGCTTTAAAAGGGGGTTGGTCAAATTTGTGGAGGAGGAGGAGGAGGGTATTCGCGGCCACTAGTCTTGCTAGCAATATGCGATCTCCTTCAGCAGAGGTGGCCTGCCTGCCCCTGAGGGGAGGGGAGGGGAGGCGTTTGGACAACAGGCCTTGCTCCCCTCCTGCTCGAGGGATCCTGCAAGCAGTTGGGTTGCCACCGTGTGTACAGACTGCTGCACTAGTTGGACATTTTGTCTGACCCAGCATGGCTTTTCTTATGTTCTTCTTTAGGTTTAAAATTTATTTATCTTTAGTTTTGCCATAGTTAGATAGTACATGTTGTACGTGGGTTTTTTTCTTGAAGAGTGTCAGCTGTAAAATATGGTAACTAAACTAGTGCCGACATGTAGGAATCAGAACTCATATTACACTATTATTTAAAAACCTGCATTAGTTGCCAGTTGTTTTCTAGGCTCAGTGCAAGCTGTTGGATTTTACAGCTTAAATGGCTTAGGACCTGGCTACCTGAGGGACCACCTGTCTTGTTACGAACATGTCCAGTTATTCAGATCTGCAGAAGGAGCTCTCCTGAGACTATGGTGACCTGGAGAAGCCTGCTTGTTGGACACACGGAAAAGGGCTTTCTCTTGTGTCAGTCCTACATTGTGGAATAAATTTTCTCTGTTACTATGAGCTACACACACAGCTTTCAGGAAAGGTGTGTGTCTATTAGCCTAGCCTTTTCTGAGAAAGAGGGTGCTATTAGCTAAATGTTTTAATAGTTTTATTAATGTTTTTTTGGTTGCTTGTACGGTTTTATTGTGTTGTTGCTTTGAAATGGCTGTGTGCCACCATGCAAAACAAGCTGGTATAGAAATATTAATGAGGAATAAATAATAATTCAGCCATTACTAGAAAACAGCTGATTTGGAAGGATGGATGGGTAGTTGGATGGTTTGACCCAGCCAGAAAAAGTGGGCATGTCGAAGTACGATTGGCCACATATGTGCAAAATATCCTGCCCTGTTGCTTCTCTCCATGGTTGGAAGCTCAGACTGACTCCCTGTTGGACCAACAGCACAGCTGTTCCCCTCTGTACCTGACCTAGCTTCATGGAAAGGAGGGTAAGGACCAGGTGAAAAAGACCCTGTGATTGGTCTTGCACCTGTGGTTTCAGATTTCAAATGTTTGGGGCAGAAGGAATAGGAAGCCCCAGTCGGGGAACTTGCAAAACCTACCTCTCATATTGAGGTGGGCTTTACAAACCTCCAGGCCTGCATTAGACAAGGTGTAGCAGTTGTCCCAGATGGTGGATGCTGGACAGAGGCAGTAACAAGATGTGGGAGGAGAGATCTGTGTGCCATGCAGTCTGCTCCTTGAATCCGCAGTTAGCCTCCTGCCCTCGTGTGTCCATGGAGGTAAAGAGCCACAATAATCCCGTCATCACTGTAAGCCATCCCAAGACGCTAGTGGTGGAAGGGTTAGAAAAGCTTTTAGTACATAAATGAATCCATGTGGAAGGCAGATTTGTCTGCCAGTCCTTCTGGCTTCTGTGTGCCTAACAAGGAAGAGCACCATTTTGTCTTCCTGCTCAGCAGGCAGCATCTTGGAACGCCCCTGCAAACCTCCCCAGCTGCTTTCCACCCCTGGCCCAGGGGAAGCCTGCTGGCATCATAGATGTTCCTGTTGCATAAGCTTTGATGGGCTAGAGCTCACTTCAGCTCTTGGACTGATGAAGTGGAGTCCAATCAGCAAACGCTTTGCCAACAATGCATTTGTTGGTCTTTAGGTGCTTCAAGCACGCGCAGAAACTGTGAGCCATTTTTCTTACCACGGCTTGGTTAAACATGGGGAGATTTGGGAGCTGCTCACCACCCCCAAGCGACAGGGCAAGCAGCCTACTCCTTTTGGCCTTTGAAATGAGGAAATGAGGAATGGGCGGAAATACACCTGATTCATACTGCAGGTCAATTTCCTCTTCCCAAACCAAAGCACAGACCCAAATGCAGTTTGCCACTGAAATGTGTAACTTCATGAAGTTTGTGCTGTGGTTTGCAATACTATACATAAATAAAAGTGCATGAAAAGATCTGCATTTTAGATGCAAAGCAATTCAGATACTTGCAAAAATGCATTAAAACATCCACCACCATCTCATGGAAGAAATTAATACATTTGCAAACTTATCTACAAAATGTGTACAAAAATGTGTTGGGGGGATGTATTTGCTTGTTTTAGAGTGCATACAGAACTGTATATTTCCCCACCTCTTTGGCATGGACTAAAAAACCATTCTATGCAGAAGCTGATCAAAACAAACCTAGCAGTGGGGAAATGACTACCTGAGCAAAATCAAGCTTGGTAGACTTCCCGTCTCTATTGTAAATATTCATTCTAAATATTTAAGTATTTCTAAATGCATAGTCTAAATAAGTAAAATGGGTCACCATAGGAGTAAATACTGTAGGAGAAGCAATTGCAGGAGCCACCCCTTCTAATCATGAGACAATGTCAAGACCTTCACTGTAATAATAATCATCTTAATCCTTTTCTTATTGTTAGCCACCTTGGGCATCTCTTGATGGAAAGCTGAGATACACATTTACCCAGGGTTAGATACATATGCTTTTTAAAGTAGTCCTTGCCTTTGCATGCAAGTGTTCACAAGCCACCCTGGGTATCACGAGCTGAGAAAACAGGAAAACCTGGAACTGTGGAAGGAATGCATTAGGGGAAACAAGGATGTGTTAGGCTGCAATCCTAGAGAGATGTTGAGAAGCTTCCAAACTTGGGACCCAATGTAGAGTAGGAGGAGCGGCAGAGGTGATCATGGCTCACACATTTTCCTGCCCCGGACATTTTGCCAGATGGACTTCTTGGTCCACCCAACTGGAGCATCCCAGAGGAGAATGAGAAGGAAGCTGGAGTGGTTGCAAGAGACCTCATATCCCAGCAACTCCCTTCTGATCATCTCCCCACCCCGAAACACCCCTTTAACACTCCCCAGGGTTGTGCTCCTGACCTTGGTGTGCAGCCAGCACTTTCTGCGGCAGCTTCAAGGGAGCAACGGGGGAGACAGAGCTCTAGTTGCCATGTCTAAGTCCAGAAAGCTGCCTCTGACCTTGGACTTGGGCCAATGAACTGACCTATGCATCACATCTACAGTGTAGAGGGCATACCATTGCTCCTTTCAGTATACATTTATTCCCTAAGAAATGTCTTATCTCTTTTTCATCATCAAATAATCTCAGAGCAAGATACACATCAAAGCAAAGTAAAGGAATACAGCATTGACCAAATTTGAGATTTTTAAAAAAACAGAAAAGAAGGGTAACAGACAAATTGCATTTTATACAAGGGAACAAAAGAATAGAATGGGAAATTCAGTCAAAAGCCAGAGCAAACAGATAGGACTCTAACTAGTGCTGTGGCCTTGTACAATTTGGTATTTTCTATAGATGAGAGGAAGAAGGACTTCCCATCACTGGGGTACCCATATAGAGAATGCCCTCTCTTGGGATGCTTAAATATTTGCCTCCAGGTGCTGTCAAGAGAGCCCCCGCAGTCCATATCACTATACTATATACATAAGGCAGATACACTCTCTCTATACACACACACACACACACCATAGTATACTATACTGTATACATTAAGTTCTCTTGGGTAATGAGATCCTAAGCTATATATGGCTTTATCTAGCAGTAGAAGCAGCTTGAACTTGGTTTGGTAGTTTACTGGCAGCCAGTGCAACCCCTGCAGAACTGTGGTGATGAAGGATGTTCCTAGTAGCCTATTCCTAGCTTGCAGCTGCTGTTTTGCACTAGCACAGCCTCAAGGCCACCTTTCCAGGCAGCCCCATGTAAAGCGCATTGCAATATTTCAGTGCTTCACCACTAGACAAAGTTGCAAACTAGTCCAGCAAATGGAAGCACATGCAGAGATTCAGCAGCACTGCAAGGGTAAAGAGAAGGCTGCAGTTCAGCACGTTGAACAGCTCCCTGGAGTCAGGTGGGTTAGCAGTGGCTGGGTCTCAGTTTGAGCAGGTCAGTTTCCATTGTGAGTTCTCTTTTATGGCAGCAGATATCTGAGGGTAAGAGAACAGCCAAACATACTGGAATATTACACAAGTTAAATGCATGCACACAGCCGCTGTGAGTGAGCAGGAGCAGATCTGAGCCGCAGGCATTTCTATACAATCTTCTCTGCTGGACACATCTGGACAACTGTTGCACGATCTCAAGTTGCTTAACAGAGATAAGATGGTGTGGAGACTGTGCTGGGCACTGCAGCTGAAGTTCACCTTCAGAGTGGTGACATGTGTCTCCACATTTTGTCTTTATGCAGGGTTTGGTGGTGGTTGTTTTTTAAAAGCCATGGAAAGATAGTGTCCTTGCTCCTGATACTGCCAAATCAGAAAGTGCCTTCCTTGCTGAAGAGATCTACAGAGAAGAGACCTGCCAGATGGAAGCCGATATGCTATTTCCTTGTGCACATAAATACTAAAAGAAATCATCATCATCTTAACATGAATAAAGGTTAACAAGAAAAATGGAAACTGTTCTCAAACTTGCTACGGGAAAGAAGGGATTACTTTGCAAATCCACAGCTTCTGGGGAAAGCAGCACAGCAGAATTTTCACTCCAGAGGACAAAGGCAATTTCACACATTCACAGTTGTTCCACTATTCCGCAACTACCACCCACCCCTCTCAAAATTCCCTGCTCCCAGTGCCGTTAGCTGCAATCCTCCATGTAGTTGGGGAGAAATTACTTTTCTGGGCAACAAAAATCATTCAAAGCAAAATAGTTTGCATGCAAATACAACGCATTTTGGGATGCCATGCCTCGGGTGGGCAATCAGGACCTAATGGCTTTACCAAAGACCTGCCCCTGGCAGAGATAAAACCACCAGACCTGATGTGTTGCTATGGAGCCACACAAAAGTTTAAATTTTGGGACTGTTCCTGGGTGGGTAGCTATGGGACCGCCATGTTGGATGCCTTCACTTCAAAATTTATCACTGCACCACTGATCTTGGGTGTTGAAGAAAGTTCCTATCAGCATGTGGAGGTCCTAATCAGCAGATGTCCATGCTAATCAGATGCTTCTGCCAGGATGGACACCAAGATGAGTGTTGCTGTGTTCACCAAGAGGCCCCTGGGCTCAGTGGGATGGTACCTACATTTAAGGTGAAAAAAGAGTGTTGTTTCAGTTTGGCTTTGATAAGCATGCAGCACAATTGGTGATGGGCTCCATATCTGGGGCAAAGGGACTTAAGATTTAAAAAAATCAAATGTGGGAGGAACCAAACCTGACATTCATCCATTGAGGTCCAGGGCTCTGAGAGCTCTGCTTTAAAATGTCTAGGCTTGAATCCAGGTGTATTCAACCATTTTTGTCCTGAGTTAGGTTTGCTGCCTGTTTTGTTCATTTTCCTACAGGTCTTCATTGTTAACAGCTGTATAGCAGGCCGGTACACCGTAGTCCTCTTCCTGCTGGGAATGGTCATACCAATTGAATTTGGCTGGAGCAGAGGAGTGAGAATTCTGTTGCAGTCCATATTTTTTTAGAATTTACCAATCTTCATGGTAAATCTCTATGGAAAGAAAGAGTCTTAAAAATCAAGGGCAGGAGAAAGTGAGGTGAACAGATGTGCCCCTCACTGCCTGGTTTACCCAAGAAAGGATCTCAGCAGAACCTGCCATTTCTAGGGGAGGCCAGGGAAATTTGCTCCCTGGAACCCTAATAAGCCATTGCCAGTCAGTTTAGAAAATACTGAGCTAAAGGACCATTGGTTTAATTTCATAAGGTGGCGCAGTTGTTGAAACTGCTATGCTGCTGGGCTGGTTGAACAAAAGGTCGCTAGTTCAAATCTGCACAAAGGGGTGAGTTCCCGTTGCTCCGTCCCAGATCCTGCCAACCTTGCAGTTTGGAAGCGTGCAAACGCAAGTACATAAAAAGGTGCCACTTCGGTGGGAAGGTAACAGCGTTCCGTGCACCTCAGTGTTTAGTCATGCCAGCCACATGACCATGGACACTGTCTGTGGACAAACGCTGGCTCCCTGGGCTAGGAAACGAAGATGAGCACTGCCCCCAAGAGCCAGACATGACTGGACTTTAATGTCAAGGGGAAACCTTTACCTTTATCTTTTAGGTTCCTCCTATACAGTTCAAAAATGCTTTACTTCAGTTTTGTGCAACATCTATTTCTTGCCAGTCTCCCAAGCAAGTTCTGACTAGCCTCAAACCTGCTTTAGCACCAGCATTGGTCTTCATGCTTTGAGCTTTTAATATCTATGAACATCATGCTTCAAATGGGCACAATGCATTTTCAGACAGAGATCGTATATATAGAGGAGTCTAGGGGGTTGGGTTGGTTTCATCATGAATCAAAGTGAACTTAGGACTGCTTTCATGGGGCTATTTCCAGAAAAGCTGCATACATAAGCTCCACTCAAGCACAGCACAATACTCTTTTAAGCTAACAAAAAGAAGAGGCACCCAATAGATTTGGATGCTGTGAGAGAAATCTTCACCAAAGAGGAAGGATCTATTTATGATACATCAACCAACATATAGTCCAGTCCTCCACTAATCTAGGTTCCTCCAGATGCTGTGGACTTCAGCTCCTTTCATCCCTGACTGTTAGCCCTGCTGAGTGAGGCTGATGGGTGCTGTAGTTCACTGAAAAGCAGCCTTTCTCAACCTGTTATAGTCCAGACATTTTGACCTACAATTCACAGCATTCTAAACTATGTGTAATGCTAACTGGGGCTGATGGGAGTCATATAACATCTAGGGTACACCACATTGAGGAAATCAAAACCAAAGAGGAACGATACCTCTGAATACTAAAAACAAACAATGAGGGAAGTCATCTTAATTCCTTGCCTGAGAATGCCAAAAGCATCTGACCAGCCATGGAATACTAGACTACAGAATATGGAACTGCTTGGACTTGGGTGCAATCAGAACAGAATTTCTTACATTCTTAACTTTTAAATTATATTTTGGATAAATATTCCTGGCTTGGGTTCTCCCATATAATCAAAATCAAGTGATAGGGTTTCTTTTTATTATTTCTTTCCAGTTAGCATATAATTACAAAGATCCAGGTTTAACACATCCCATTAATGTGTACATTTAAAAACTGAAGCCATTTTGTGGGCAAATATTGTATAAACTAGAATTTTTTGGTTCACTGGCTCTGATGTTTCACTCCATTGGTTAAACAGCCACATTTAAATTATACATGTCCTTTCCTCTATTTTCCCCCCCATATACATATTTTAAATACATGAGAGAAATCATATTGCTTTAAAAGTCTGCACTCAGAATAAGTTAGCAAGGTTGGATAGGTGAGCTATCCTTACAAGAATGAGATTGCAAGAACAAAAAACCTAAGGGCACTAACTGGGGAATGACAGCCATCCTGAAGCCCATGGAATTCAGGACGGACACTCTTGGTGCTCCATTTTCCCTGTTGTTGCCTTGTCTTGTTATTATTTTAGCCTGGTGTTATTTATGATTGCAACTTGCCACAAAAGTCATTGCTCTCAAGAGGAAGGCAGGGCACAAGTCAAATTAACACAATTTGGAGAAAGTGCATCAGTAGTTCCTGTCATCCAAAGAGGAGGCCCCCATAAGATCATTAAGTCTGGAGCGTAAAATGACTGTATAACCGCATTATCCATGACATGCTTGAACATTTCTCAATGATACATAAATGGGATATCAAAGTGCTGAGCTTTGTCTGGATCATCACTCTCACCATTGGCTCTACTGTCTCTGTCTGTCTTGACTTCTTTCCAGTACTTTTGTCCCACTCCTCAGCCAAAGTGGCTCCCATGAGTGACTTACATTGAATCGGCAAAGCAAGCCAATCCTTGCCTTCAGGCATTCAATTGAGAAAGACACGACATACAAGGAAAACAGAACAGGGAGAATTAAGCCTTTCGTTAGGCTGGTGGGAAGACTCTGCCTCAATTCACTTTTCCAACAGTGCAGCCCACTCAGGTGGCTGCAGGATCAGAAAACTGGGTTGCCTAAAACCATGAAGGTAGCAAACACCACATAAATAAGGTACTAAGAGCTAAACTAGCTTACCGTGATCAACACATTCCTGTGCAGTACTTTGCAAAGGAGCCCATGGACAACTGTTGATGGTTGCAAGTTTGCAGTCTACAAAGAATGCAAGTTTAGAGTGATTTACAGCATCTGTCAGTGCTCTGGAGCACCCATTCTGTGAAACAAGCCCCACTCACAAGTCATTCAGTTCTCTGAACCCAACAAGGGTGGGTTGTTGGCATAGTTCACCAAGCACCCAGATCCCATTGGCTACTTTAGGGTTGACCACACTGACAACCCAGCCTTGTTGGGTTCAGAAAGCCAAGACAGACAACATACAGACTGGAATTGTTTTATGGAGCAGGTACCCACAGGTGACCATGGCTTATTTAAGCCACTGTAACTGAAGATGTAGGGACTGGGCCCACTCCTCCTATAAGGCCTTCAAAGGTTATGTGTACAGATTCTGACCCAGAGAGGACATGCAACTGAAAGGCCAATGGACGCAGAGGTAAGCCAGGCAGTCACTAAGCATCAGACAGTTCCTGTGGGAAAGTTTGGTGAGCTTGCTAATAGGGAGGGAGCCACATGGTAAGAGAGTGAACCAGCTGAGAGATATCAGGCATTCCAAGCAATTGGCGATGAACCAGGAGGACCCACTTGGAGATGTGTTCCAAAGGTAACTCTCCCAGTTCCTGGGAAGCTGACTGGGGGACGATCCAGGACCAATAAAAGGAAAGACTTTTCATAGAGCTCATAGCTCAACTATGGGACTCACTTCCACAAGATGTGGTGGCCACCAATCTGGATGGCTTGGAAGGGGAAGTTCATGGAGGAAAAGGCTGCCTATGGCCACCAGTTCTGATGACTCTAGTCTACCTCTAGCGCCATAGACATTCTGTCTATCTGCAGAAGATTCTGGGTGATGCAGGCAGGAAGATGCTGTGGAATAATGTACCATGTGTGAGTTTCCTGTGGGCAACTGGTCAGCCATTGTGTGAGCAGAATGTTGGATGAGACGGACCCTTGGGCTCTCATTCTTACATTCTTCATGAACCCTGGGTTGACACCCCAGGAATTCTACATATTACAGATAATTCTGGACATGTTCTGGGGAGTGCATTGAGCCCATGGACAATTGCTTTTGATGCCCTTCATGAATGAAACTGCCTCCTAAGTATAGCGCACTTGACACATCACTGCAGAGGAAGTTTGCAGTGAGCAATGAGGAGCCACTGTGTGGACGAGGTGGATCCTTGGTCAGATGCAGTGAGGTTCCGCTCATGTCCTAATGCAGAGTTCTGTGGTACCTCCTCACCTGAGGTCAGAAACAGGAGAGGAGGAAATTCCAAAGATCGCCAGATCCTGCATCTTTCCAAACTTCAGCTTCAACTCCAGCAGTGTGAGCAGCTGGACAGGAAGCCTGTCTTGCAGAAATCACAGCAAAGGGAAATGAGAAAACAGTTAATGATTAGCCATTCCTCCCCCGCTATGGCCAGGGGCTGGTTGGCTGGAGGCCTGATCTCAGATCCCTCCGTCCACAGAAGGGCCGTTCCTTCAAAATGCTCTGCAACTCCCAGGCAAAAATGGGGCCCACACACCTCTTTTAACAGTACTTTATCTTGGCTGCAATCCCTTGCATATTTGGACAGAAAAAAGAGCCAGGATTCCCAGCATGGCCCAACCAGCCCTGGCCTTTTTCCTACCTACATTTGCATGGGATTGCATCCTTAATTGATTAATTGTTAACAGGGCTTATTTCTATGGAAGAGCTGAGATCCAAAGCACTGCTTTCAACTTCCATAAAGGGGGCACACATGCCAGCTAGAATGTTGTTGCTGTCATTCTGATACTGGTTTAAAAGCATTCATTAACTGCTCTTCAGCTGTAGTTTTCAGAGTCATTTCCAAATGGAAAATTACAAAGGAAAAAATTAAAAAGCAAGGACAAACTGCAGCAGGCAGACTGAATTTGCCATAAAATTTGTCTCTGTAGAACAACTATTTTTCCAAGCAGAGGCTGCTTTTGCTTTTTCTTTCTTCACCTCATGTCAGTAGGAACTAATTTTCAGGAACAGGGTGCTGCACCCCAAGGTCCCCCCTCCAATCATCACCCCCAGTATTCAGTGAGCAATGGCATGACGCAGAATATGTAAATGGCCAAGGAAGCTGATAGATGATAAAGCAATCTTGTTGATGTCCTGGTCCCAAGCCATGCATGGTTTTGAACAATCAATTCCTGCATGTTCTAGTTGCTAAAATTCAGCGCAATGATATGCTCTTGAAATACTCCCAAATTCAAAAGCAGCTTGCCTTGCACCACTGACAGAAGAGGTTCCTCTGTCAAGACATGGGGCACCTTGTCCGACTCGGTTGTACACGTTGGCCAGTAGATTGAGAACAAGGATGTCAAACCATTTCAGGTCAAGTGTTCCAGGCGAGTCACTAAAAATGCTTGCTCTCATTAGAAAGACCAGGTAAAGAGGTTTTGATGAACAGGGTCAAAGAATTAAAGAATTCTGCAGCCAGCTTCCAGCATGCTTTCCCATGAAATAGAGCTCTTTGATAATTATTTTTGTGGTGTTGACTTCACTACCTGAAGAATGCCAGTAAATTGAAAAGAATGTGTTGCAGAGGGTAAACTATCCCCCTTCCATGCTAGAAAGGACATTTCATCCTTTGTAGAATTAGCGCCAAGTGATGTGATTTTGCATTATTTTCTTCTCCCAATTTCAAATGTATTGCCATAGAAAAAAAACGGATGCCACTGTTTGTGCTGCGTATAGTATTTACCTTAAAAAGCAAGATTTGTAAGGTTGTACTGCTCAAAAGAAAAGGGCTTTTTAAAAGGATCACACATTACAACCAAGTATGAACTAAAAGGGATGCAATTTTCTGATTCTGCATTTCTACTGGTGATCACTTTAAAATAGATTTACAGCAGAAAAACAGTTAGATCTTTGGACTTCAGTTATAATTTTCCATTTTGTAATTTAATACTCCTTTAGTTTATATTTGCACATTAAAATATAGCACCTAAAAGTCCATCATTAAATACTTTTAATAAGTGCGATAAATAAGTTTTACAGTGCACATAAATCTAACGCAAAATGCAGCATAAATTGTTAATCTTACACTTTTTCTCATTAATTGCAATACATAAACATATGTTTTGTACAAAGATATTTATGGCAAAATAAGTATAATAAATACAGCTTACCGCATGTATTAATCTTAATAGTTGCAAGCTGTTAATCTTATATATTAGGTAATAATTTCCAATAAATAATTGTTTATTATCTTGATATTTGCTTGTCTCAGGTTTTAGCAATATGCAATAAAGAAATGCAATTCTGAATAATTTGATTGTGAGACTGCTGGGAAAATACTGTAAGTTATAATTAGCTGAGGGAGGATTTTGTTCACTAGATGAACTATAGGGATAGAATCCAATAACAAAAACATGCATTACTGCCACCATAAATTATTTAAAAAGTTAACTTCTGTTTTCAAGGAAAAAGAGGTCTTCAAAACTTAAAATGCAAAATTTGTGAAATAAATTGCATATTCTTCTGTGGGTCTTTATCACCACATTGTCTAAAATCCCTGGAACACAAGACAAAAATGTTTTGTCTCCTTTGTCAAAGCCCCTTGGACCAATCAAACAAATACGTTGACACTGGATGGTACATCACCTACATTACAGGAAGGAGTCGGCCAAATATGTTCTTTGCTCCAAATAGTTTTATACAGCTAGTTCTCAGTTTATTGTATTTGCTAAACTGAGATTGCTCATTTCTACCTAAGAGAGTAACAGCTTATCACAGAAATTCTAGATTATTTAGATGCTTCTTGGACATGAGCAACGAAGAAATAAAAGTTGGAATGATTTCGTGGCAAGACAGCTGAGAAAATATGGAGACACGTCATCCTTTGTAACAGAGGAGGGGAAGGAAGAGAAGGAGCACTTTGTCTACTTGAAGAAGATTTAAAACAACTGGAAAATAAGCATGGTTCAAGGGTAGTTGACTGGCTTACTCAAGCACATGAGCTGACATTTAACAAAATTTTAGTATATCTGGCTAGAGATTTTCTTTCAAGGCTTGAAGCTGTACAGCATGATTTCTTTTAGCACATGGCAAATGAGCTGCCTGTTTACCCTAAATTAGGGGCAAACAGGTATTTCTAGTTTCTGTGGTAGGTATATATTATTAGGACCAATTTCTAAAATGTGCTATTTCTACAGGATTACTCAGAAATAAGTAATTTTAAAAATAAAAGCAAAAACATGCATTCAAAGCCTAATAAAATACTTCACATTTTTCTTGCAGAGAAACATCAGTATCGGCATCAAACAGGTAAAGTAACATCAAGTTTGGAATCCCAAGTCAAAGGCTTTCTAAGAGCAGGTTTGTCAGTTTTGTTTTGCTTTCAATCTACAGAAATACACATTTGCACGCACACAAATCCCCATGAGAATGCATACAGAACACATACATTCTTTCTTCGAGAAGCATTTTAGACAAACTGGGGAAAACATGATCCATTCATTCAAAGTTTCAGCAAGATTTAAGACGAAAGCTTTTAATGCCGTTGGATCATTTGAACGATTGTGCTTTTTAAAGCAGGCACATTTGCATAGACGTTGTCACCAAAATGGCAACAGCAGATCAATACATTTTCACAATACCCCTGAAAGCAGGATAGATCTTGGTTTTCTCCACCCATAACCAGAAATGTTTATAAATAGTAAACATGGGAGAATTAAGTGATTCTGCATAAAATGTAGGCTGTGAAAAAAAAGACCAGCACTTGTCTTTTTGGAGTCTTTCTCATATATGGCTGTACAGGAATCACATGCAAAAAGAGCACCCTTATATATTCAGTGGAAACAAAGTACGTAGGGTTTTCTACGGAAAGCAGAATCATATTGCTGTAGTATTTCACAATCAATTAAGTTTCAGGCAGATGTGCTATTTGCACAGAAGATTCAGAGGGATGAGGATTATTGAGGAATGTCCTGTACTATTTTGAACTGTGTCATTCTGTTATTCACACTTGCATGATGCAGGTTCTCCTTCACAAAGCAGAGTATCCCACATTTTACGAAGAAACTGGTTAAAATCTTATGTCAGCAAATGATGCTGAAAATCTTTCCAGGCTGGAGGTCTGAAATAGCACGAGAATGTTCTAATAATTGAATGAGTAATGCGATATTATATTTCTAAGTTTATATCCAAAGGTGATCCACAGACTCTTGCAATGCCATCGGTTTAATGCGATATCTCTTATGTTGCTGTCAAAGTTTGAACGAAATGAATACAAAAGCACTTCAGAATTCTGCACTCATTAACAACAAAAACACTAAGTGTTCAATGATACCCATGTTCTTAGGAATGCTTTTATCTTAAAATTGCACTTCCCAGCATTAGGCATACATATAGATATTTCCCTTTCCATTTTTATATTGTTTTAATTCAGAGCACATCACCCATTGGAAGTTTCCATTCTCTCTTTGCAAATGGAACTTCATCATTCTTAGAATACTTGCAAAACATATTCATTCCTCATATTCATTTTTGTTCTGGTGCTTAAACAATGAGAGCAGCATCCATGCATGCCATGTCACATTCTTGGAATACCAGAGTCCCTGCGTCGTATGTTCTATGCCTTCTTGCATCCACAATGCTGAGCCACCCTGGCAGCAAACAACCATTGCATACGCTGCCAGGCGTGCCATATTGAACATGCAATGCATGGGCATCCGTGGCATTATTAGCATGCCTTTGGATCACCATGGAGCTATATAAGGATGTGCGGCATTCCCAACCACTAGAATAAGTATGGATTTCGTTTCCCCTGTTGGAAAGTGTGGGCATACATAAGGAGAACTGACCCATACCTTGGAAGAGGCATATTTTATGAGGAAGATTCCACAGTTCTTCTGCTAACAGCTTTACTGAAAAATACAGTAAAGGGAAATCTCCTTCTCCATAATTATATCAGAATCATGGAAACTGATTCATGGAAGTAACAGAAACCAATCACTGTTGACCCATGAAGCCTCGCGAAATTAACAGGCATTCTAATGTGCGGCTTGTTGCCAAAGAAAGGCTGACAGGAGTGACGGTTTGCTAAGAACGCTATAAAACCCCACGTTTGAAGCACAAATGTAGTTCTCTGATCACACAGAAGCATCTGCGGAAATGGCTGCAAATGACTGCAGTTCAAACAAACACACTACCGCGCAGCCCAAAACCACAGCGAGAGCCCAGTTATTAGAGATTTTTACAGCGGGCGGAAACTCCACTTCCGTGTAGCCTAAAGATGTAAAACGCAATACCAGTTCCTAAGTGGCACTGGTACAACAGTGGAAATCATATAGCCAGATGAAGCACATAAATTTCCCATATGAACAATTGTTTTCATTTTCCTCCCATGCCACTGGATATTATAAGTGGAAAGTAAAACACAAGTAAATATGTTCATTCCACTCTTGTGATCAGTGATAAATGAAAGGCTATTCTGCCTGACAAAGGTCAGCCATGGCCTCATTTCAGTTTTGCTGATGATCGGCTGCGTGTGCCTACACTCCCACCAACAGGTCAACGCAGGTGTTGCACCTTGGCTGGATTTCTGCTCCCCCCCCCACCCGCCCAGCTCCTGCCATCCTGACTCTGCTACGAACACAGCGACACTGCTCTTATGTTGCTTTCTAAACTATTGTTCCATGTTTAGCATCCTTTTGTTCAAACCAAAGGAAACAAAGTCCAGGAAGGAACATGGGAAGGCAGAAAAGGAGGGTGGGTACTTTATTGATATTGTTAACAAGACAGTGAGCTGCCTTTTGGGGAAGGTGAAGAGCAGAGTATGCCATGCCCTTAAATTCTTCCAGATAAGCCCTCTAATCAGCCCTCTATTGGATGCTTTAACTTGGAGTCCTCCACTGAGCCGGGGCTTGAACTATTGGCCTTATTAGCCCCTTCCAGTTCTATTATTCCATGGTTCTACAGAGCATTGTCTTCCCTCTGTTTGAAGGCGAACTTTGTTTGCAGGACTGTCCAGATCAAGTTTAATTTAAAGACAAAGAACAAGAAGGAAGGAAAGCAGAGCCCTTTGGCAGGCAGTTAGCACAAGAAAGCAGACTGAGTAGCCAGATGACTGGTCACAGTTTTCCCCACTACAGTGAGATGTATTAATTCCTACTTAAACGCTAGCTCTCGTTTCCGAATGTGCATCTGCATGCCAGTGATTTGCAAATCTGCATCATCTTTTCCTGCGATGCAGAAGTGGCTGCCTTAAATCATTCTAGCCGATGTTATAGCATGCAGCGAATAAAGAACAGGACACGCACAGCCTGTATCTTTGTAATGCACCGTCAAGTTGTCTCCAACTTAAGGCGACCCCATGAATGGAAGCCCTCCAGAAGGTCCTGACCACAGCAGCCCCACTCAGCTATCCTCCGCTCAAGGCTGTGGCTTCCCAAATGGGCCTCCCATTTGGTCTTCCTTTTCCTCCTCTGCCTTCCACTTTCACCAGCACGATGGTCTTCTCCAGGGAGTCTTGCCTCCTTGTGCCATCTCTGAAGTAGGGCAGCCTCGGGTTTGTCATGTTTGCTTCTAGGGAAAGCCCTGGCTTGATTCGAACTAGGACCCACCTGCCTGCTGTTCAAAAGGCAAAAAGGAGGAGGTAAAAGGAGGAAAAGATGCTCAATGCTGCCATCATGGTAGGCAAGGTATTGGGGGTCCTGGTTGGCAAAGCATTATGCATAATTTAACCCATATTTAAAGGACTAAGTAGCGTTTTCCCAAATCATCTCCAAGGAAGGGATGGGTGAGGGTTCGGGTTTCCAAGGAAGGACATTTCATCCTATGTTTAGTTCCAGTGCTTCACTATTCCAGAAAAGCCAGACTATTTGAGTGAGGAATCTATAGAACAGGCGAATGCTCGAAGCCCTAGGACCAGAAACGGCCTTCAATCTAGTATCAGAAATCTTCTGCATGTAGCTTGCTGCCTGGGATGGGAGAGGAAAAGCAAAGTGGAGGCAAAACAGAAGAGGAAAGAGAATGGCAGCAAAAGCAAGTCTGTAACTCACCCAATTTTGGCCGTGGCCCCACATGTTTAGCCCCACTGCCTCGACATGCATCCCTTGAGAGAATTTCCATGCAGCCCTTTGGCCAAAGATAAGAGGCCAAAGCATGATAAAAACAAAACCTTCTGTTCCCCAGTGAGGAAGGCCCAGTATTATCCTGCTCAGTTAGACACGAAGTGCTGATCAAATTGGCCCTATACCCAATTCCCCAGCCTGTCTTGTTCTTACTGTGGTCCTCCCTGATGAATCAGGTGAAGAGGGAACACATCAAGAGCGTGGATTCAAAGATCCACTCGTGCTCAAGGCTGGGAAGAGGCACCACCATCGTTTCTGTTTCCCCACACCTTGTTGAATGCCACACCAAAGGCCTGCCTCATCTCCCAGGTGACTTTTCAGGGGCTGAAGCAGGAACGGGGTGAGAAAAGCCTACTGCACACAAGAAGTACCTCGCTGCACCCTGTGGATCTAAGCCCATGCCTTTGGGGTGTAGGTAAACTATTTCTCACCCTTGCAGTAGGAGCTACTGGATCGTTAGGTTTAGCAGAACTTTGAGCATGGGCTTTGAATTTCTATTGGGTGTCCTATTTCAATAGAAAGTTGTTTTTAATTCTCTTTCTCTCTCCTCTCTCTGTGTTTGCATAAGAAAGAGAGAGAGAATATGACCATTAAATTCAATAGACGGAACCTCTGCCTGTCTTAGGTCTTATGGGGCTTCGTTGGAATAAAACCTGCAATCATTTTAATTGAACAAGGTGTCTTTAGTTAGAACCACAGTCAAACAGAACAGTGTCTGCAGTAATTGCTCTGCACAGAGCTAAATGCTTGCAGGGTTTATTCCATGCAAAAGAATACGACCAATTGTTCCTCTTTGTACAAAGAGAATTATGAAATTCTTGCTTGCAAACCTTTGCAGACAGCCCGTCCAAAAGTTCCCCTGGATCGCCAAGGTACAGAGCACTTCACAGTTCTTCCTCTAAGAGAACTTTGGTATCAAAGTAACATGGACCCCACGGTCATGACAAACTTGTGAGTTGCAGCTTCCAGAGCATGCCACCACAGTAGCCATGAAACTATAGCAAAAAATAATAGAGGTTTATAAAAACATGGATTCCCCATCCCACTGTTAACCAGCCATGCATACTTGGGCCCAGAGTATGGTCTGAAGGCACATAAGGCATCTAACATGTTGAAGCTAAGCAAGTCCAGGGCTGGCCTGAGCTTGGAGGGGAGGCTACCTGGGAACTCATGTAGCCACCTTGAGTTCCACAAAGGAAGAAAGGTGGCATATAAATATAATAAATAATAAATATAATGAATACATCTATTCAACACTACCGTATACTAAGTGATAAGAGTCAATAGTTATTCAACAGATGCTGCAGGCTGCTTCCACAATCCCTTCCTATGCCCCATCACAGAAGGTCTGAGCTCACTGTTCTAGCAGGACTCTTGTTCCAATAGTCACTGCATCCCAAGCAGCAAATTAACTAAATCACTTTTTCCTCATGCGGATTTGACAGACTGCTTCACCTGTTGAATTTCTGCCTCAAGGTGCTTGTCTAAGCTGTGAAAGTCATTCCATGGAGTGGGAGCAAGGAGGTGAAAAACTGACATTTGAGTTCAGGTGGTTCCCACACTTACCTGGAAGGCTGGGCCACCTGGAGGTTGGGCTGGGAGCTCTGGAGAGGGATTCCTCTAGAGCCTGACTGCTTGGAGGCTCCGGTTACACTGATAAGCACTGAGAACGTGGCCAGCCTGCCCAGGCTTAATGTCAGCCAGTCAGGTATGTCCTACTACCTGATTCCATCACGTCTTTGATTAACCAAGAACATGGTCCTAATTTACCTGTAGCTTGTGTTCTATCACGTCAACTAAAAGACAATTCTCATAGTGGCGATCCAACAACCCTGGAAGTTATCTACCTGGCACCTGAACACAAATGAACTTCATTGCATTTGTAAATGAGCACTTGGCCCTGGAGGCAGGGCAGGTGTTAAAACTGAACCTTGGCAAGAAGGGGGCCCCATGGGCGCATGGGCGCTCATCCCAGAAGCTAGGCTCAGGTCCATAGTGGCATTCTGGCAAGCTGTCACAACAGCCCAGAGTACCACCTACAAGCACCAGCCACAGGCAAGACAAGAATAGTTTGGCCAGAGCGGTACAGGCACGTGTGCCTTCCGATGGGATTGCACCCTCAGTTTCCCCTGAAACGTAAGAAAAGCCCTGCTGGATCCCATCAGCTCTACCTAGTCCAGCATACTGGTTCCACGGTGGCCAACTAGATGCCCCAGTGGGAGCCCCCCAGAGCAGGGTGCTTCCGCATGTTCCACAGAGGGCCCCTGGCAGGCACACGCTCTCCAACACTAAAGGAAGTGCATGGCCATCCAAACAATAGCCAGAGACAGCCCTATTCTCCGTCAATTTCTCTCCTTGCCTTCCCAAGCCATCCAAGTTGGTAGCCATTACAAGTGCCACAGAAGAGGCAATGCAGGATGGGAGAAACATTCCAGATATCACTGGGTATGGTACGTTCCCATCGCACCCAATACCTCTATTTATAGCTAATCTGAATTTGTGCATAAACCCCGCCCATAGACAGTTAATGATTCGACTAGTAATTACAAATAGGATTTTGCTGGCAAACTTCTGGACACAAGCCCAGTTACCATCTGCAGAACTTTGGAAACACAGAACCTGGAACACCATGCCACTCTATTAATTGACTTAAGTTTCAATAACTTGTGGGAAGGAAAAACTAATTTAAATGGGAGACTTCAGGGACAATACAGTCTATTTATTCATTACTGGGGCAGGACAATGCCAGATGAGCACAGCAGACAAGAACTGAGTATTGGCTTTGATCTAATTGCATTTACTGGAACAAGATAATGTCATTTGAAACTTAAGATCCTTTATGCCATACTTTCCTTTTTTCTTGCTTTAAGATCTATAATAATATTCTTTTTGAAACACTGATATGAGCATTCTGTCTGACTTGAAACAGTGGCATTTAGAAGACGTATGTGGAAGCATCACTACTGGAGTTATCTTGAAGCAGGGATGGGCATCCTGAGGCCTTCCAGATGTTTTTAACTGCAGCTCCCATAGGCCCCATCCCTCAAGAGGACTAGCTTCTCGGCACCTGCCTTTGCTCCTCATCCCGCCTCCCATCAGTGCCAGCAACATGCTTGCCTGATGGGCTGACAGTGAGGAAGCCTCACAGGGGAAGCAGGAATTTCTGCTGCTGTACGTCCCTTGTTGTACCTCCAGAGGAAGAAGCAGCTGAATAAGCGGGTTGCGATGGTGAAGAGCAGCAAGCCGAGGGGAGACTTGTCTGTGAAGCCCTGCTGGGGTAAGGCCCTTGCCTGGCCTGATCACTCCTGCCCTGCCTGCCCAGCTAAACAGCAGGGTAGCTGGTTGAGTCTCCTTTGCTAAGCTAGAAAGGCACAGGCCTACAGCCGGATGGGAGACCCCATGAGGAAGTGGAGTGGGCGGTTGGACTCAACAGTCTTATAGGCCTCTTCCAACTCTACCACTATCCAATTATATTTATTTGTGAGAGCCAGTGTGGTGTAGTGGTTAGGAGTGTGGGACTGGGACTCAGGAAATCTGCATTCTAGTTGCCACTCATCCATGGAGCTTACTGGTGAGTTTGAACCCATCACAGACTCTCAGCGCAAGCTGCTTCTCAGAGTTGTTGTTGTGAAGATAAAATTGAGAAAAGGAGGAGGGGGAGGAGTGTGTAAGTCACCCTGAGTTCCTTGAAAGGAATAAAGGTGGCATATAAATATAATAAATAAAAATAAAGAATGCCCTGATGCCAGCACAGTGACACAAAGGGGGAGCAAAAGGAGAGACAGGAGCAGAAGAAACCATTATGGGACAGCAAAACAGAAAGGGAGGAAAGGAGAACCTGCAAGCTTCAGCTGAAAGCACTTGGGGGACAGAATATCAGTTTCTGAAGATCTAATAGGAAGGAGCAGAAGTGCAGCCTGAGAGGAGCACAAGGCGTCTCTGGTCACTTCTTGGGTGCTTTTTGTTTTTTTGACGAAGGAGCTGGGGGGTTCAAAACCAAAAGCTGCTAATGCTTTCCTCTTCTTAGGAAGCCAGACTGGCCTGGCCTTCTCCTGAGCCCTTTCCACTGCCCAGAAAAGTGTGATGCACGCGAACCATCGCTCCCAAGTGAAGAAGATTCCCATGAATCAATTGCCAATAACTTGAGTGGTGCACTGTGCTATGAACCACTCTTCAGAAACCAAAAGAAGGACGTGAGCAACTCCTGTGTCATGTGATGCCATGAAGAAAGTGGCTGCCATGGCGGGCTAAAAGAATAAGCAACTGAGAAAGTTCGATTCGCCTGTGGTGCTTGTCTCCCTTTCTCCCCTTCCTACCTACACACACACACATACACTTACACTGTTCCAGCGCTACAAGGCTTTCTTGACTCTGCAATCACTTCTCCCAGCTTTGGCCACCTGCTAAGCTAGAAGCTTCGTTGCCAAATGCTACTCAGCTGCAAATAGCAGCGTACGGCAAGAATCAATGTGCAATCACTGAAAAGCAATAACGTCGCAAAATTGCTTCACATCCTTCTTAGGCTGTCCCCTGGTATAAATACCAAAACCAGGAGTGTGGGGGGGGGGGGAGAGAGAGAGAAGAAAAAGGGTGGTAAGTTATTTATGCCATCGACGAAGGGTCCTTATCCTGCTACACAATCTCAGATGAATAATTTTTATACCTGCAAATAAGATAATCCTCTAAGGTTTTGTTTCATCTGCATTTCAAACACATACACAGATAGGGAAGGATGGCAGGTAGGAACCAATAGTCTAAAAAATAATGCAAATCAATTTGTGATTTTATTGTATTGTATTTTGGGCTGCTGTCTCCTTGACAAAAAGGAGCTGGGAAGCCAGCACTTCATGTACCTCTTTGCTTCTACCTTAAAGAGCTCAGATGCAGTGTAGACGGTTCTCCATTGCATCCTTAGCGCTGAATGAGGCAGATCAGCCCCAGCAGCCGGTGTGGTGCAGCGGTTAAGAGTGTTGGACTGGAGACCTGGTCGAGCCCAGTTCTGCTTGTAGGCCCCTGCAGTCCCTCTGGGACAGCCATTCATGCTCGGCCGAACCCACCTCACAGGGTTGTTATGAGGATAAAATGGAGAGAAGGGGATGTTTATGCAAACCACCTGAAGTTCCTTGGAAGGGAAAATGGTGGAATATAAATGTACTAGCCATACAAACTTAATTAAAATAGTCTTTGGAAAATGATGTTTTTCTTCCTAGTAAGAAGCCATGTTGTAGGTTCTGGGATTCTGGTGTAAGGACCAGGCAGAAATTCATACCTTTTGCATTCCAATGTGAACGCCATAATTTCACATTTTCAAACTTCAGTGCAAACTGAAATTAGTTATGTCACAAAATTCACATATGGCCCAATTGTACACTCTATTTCTCTAACCAAGAAACGTGTAGAAAAATAAATATCTCAGGGAAACTTGTATATGAAAATGCAAGTCTTAGGAGAAGAATTTTTTTAACCATCCTGTTTGTAAAAATCACTTGCAAAAAACATGTATATTAGTCAAACAATAATATGCGTATCAGAGGAAGCACAAAAACTGGGATTCTGAAGCCAGAAGTAGAAGCCAGAAGGAAAGAAGGCAGAACCAAGAGAGTCCAAGGCTGGTCAGAACAGCCAAGCCATGGGTGGGCTACCTGGGGGGCACACGACCAGTGCCACAGCAGGGCAGTTTCATCTGTGCAGAATGATCGCTTCTTAAAACTCATTTGTAATCCATTTTAATCCAAAATGCCCAGAATGAATCTCTGAGCATGCACAGAGTGGTTTGTTGAACACAGTCTAGTATTCATCTCCAGGAACTCTCCTTATGAGCATGCCTGGGCCCCATCCCTTTGTGGGGGGGGGGCCTTCCAAAAGCGAGCACACCTCCTCACCATATGCCTGTCCTCATTTTGGGCCACCCTTCTCTGCTGACATTGCATCGTGGGGTCTGGAGCCAGGGCCACCTTGCCTCTCTCGGAGAAACTCCCCTGCTCCAAGTCCCCTCCTGCCAACGGTACAACTTGGTTGTTCCCATGGACTGCCAGCCCACCTGGGAGCCTGGCCTTGAGATAAGCACCTCCACTTCTCTCCTCTCAGCATGGCCCACATTCCCAGCCCCTCACCCCCTTCCCCTTCTGATCCTGATTCTTCCAAAGCCCAGCCAGCAGCCCTTGGCCATGTGCACCCAAAGCAACCCTCTTCCAACCCTGGAATGATCTTCCAACCAAGACCTGCCTGGTACTGCCCTTGTCATCTTTCTGGCACTAGGTTTAAAAGGCCCTTGGCATAAAGGCATAGAAGATTCTTTAAAGGCTTGAAGGGCCTCCCCATCCTAGGTGTATTACAGGTCTACTCTGCATCATTGGCAGTTTTAGCATGTTTTAATTTGGTTTCACGTTTTTGTATTTTTGGAGATGTGTTGTGCTGTTATACTGCATTGACTGTTTAATGAAGCACTGTAAACTGCCCAGAGTTCTCTAGCTATTGGGCAACACAGAAATGAAATCAATGATGATGGTGGTGAGATCAGCAAGAGGAAGAAGAATGTTGGAGGCAGAGCTGAACACGTTTCCCTGCCCTCTAAGCCATGCTTATCCTATGCACACAAGGGATGCAAGAAGAGAACCAGAGTGGCACGTGGCCAGGCCATGGAATGCTTGGCCAGAAGGTCTGCTTCCCGATTCCACGACGAGTCAAGCAAAGAATAATCTGAGTTCCGAGAAATCAGGGCAGGTGATATTCCCATGAAGACATACGTCTCTGAGTTCATCCAGAAGGAGGAAGAGGAAGAGGAGCTCAGTAATGTATTCTAAACTCTGGTGCTATATATTGCAAAATTCTAAAATGTATTAAAGATGAACAATATCTGATCCCTTGCCCATTTTGTTCTTTCAAGGTCACCCTTCAGCAGTGCACCAGCTTTTTCTAAGCTAACATTTTTGCTAAGCTAATTTTAGCCCTCTCGGTTTTGCTCCTTTAGGCTTCTCTCCTTCTCTCCTTCTCAACCTCACCTCTGGTCTTCCATGTTGTCATTGGAACCACAATGAATTTCCTTTGGGTCTTCTGGCCAAAAAGGAGTACTAACAGAGAGTACAAATATGATACAACAGAAAAATTGCTAAACAATGAGATGGATCCCTGAGAAAATTTGATATAGATTTTCTGTAGTTTTCCTGCACTATGTTCCACCCTGCTCACATGGGATACTGCAAAATAGCAATGGAAAGTGAATTTCCTGCTGTTACAGCTACTTTGGATGCCCGTGCTTCTGCTCCTGTGGAGCCGGCTTGGATCAATTTCTAGAAAATAGCCTTTATCTACACTTTTGCACAGGGGGAAAAACACATTTCTATTTAGAGGCTCTGTGTTTGAGGGGGGCAGTATGCAGTCTAATCTATAGTTTCAGTGGCTTACACATTGCAAACATACTCCTTCTATGCCTGTTAATAGACATGGTTAGATCTGTGTCTTATGGGACATTATGCATGCATGTTTATTGGATGGCTGCAGCGTGTAAGTGGAGCCAATCCAGGAACAGAATAGGCATACACTCTACACCTCACACACAAAGTTCATGGGCGAGGGCATTAGGACCGGAGCCCCAAATCTTGCCCTTGGGGCCACAAAGCTTCCTTTCACAGAGGACTCTAGAAGGCCCTCTGCCCCACCACCTGCTGGCTGTGGGCACTTGTTGAAATACAGGCCTAGGAACGCTGGAGAACTCGGTGGCACCTGATCCCGCTAGATGAGCAGGCCTCTTGCCCTCGTGTCCCTAACCTCCTGCTGCACTGTCCCCCTTGAAATCAAATGCTCTCCTCTCCCCTGTGCATGTGCCCTTTTGTACGAATAGGTATGTTCTGGCAACCACACGTGTCCACACAGAGAGACTTTGAACCATATCCCTCTGTAAGTACCTCAAAGGCTGTCACAAAGAGGAAGGTCAAGATCTCTTCTTGCTGATGCCACAGTGTAGGACATGGAATAACATTCAAACTATGACAACCCAGATTCAGTCAGGACATCCGGAAAAGCTTCTTCACTTTCTGAGCAATACGACAGTGGGACCAGCTGCCTGGAGAGGTGGTGGGCTCTCCTACACTAGAGACATTCAAAAAGAACCTGGACAGCCATCTGAGTGGATGGTGTAACATGGTGTCCCGCAACAGCAGGAGGCTGGACTCAATGGCCTTCATGGCCCCTTCCAACTCTACTATTCTATGATATGTAAATAAGCATGTGCAAATTTTGGTTTGTTTTCATTCCCCCGCTCACACACATGGAATTTAAATAGTTGATTCACATATTCAGTTCCCCACTAGGAGAAGATCCAAGGATAGGATGAGAGAAGAAATTGTGTCAGTTTGTATCATAATGCAAAATAAATGCTTCAAAAACTTTACTGCTCCAAACTTGGTTCTTGAATCAAATACAGGCAGTCCCTGAGTTACGAATGTCTGAGTTACAAACAGCCCGTGCCTACAAACAAACTGCCATAAAGCCTATTATTAAAAAAAAATGCTACAGGAAACCACCATCACCATAGAGAAGGAGGAAGTGAAAGGATCCTGCGCCCTCACACCCATGAATGTGGAGAGTTGACTATATGTGATCCAACTTACATACAAATTTGACTTAAAGACAATTTTCCCTTTTTCAGGAGCAGACTTGTTCATAACCCAGAGACAGCCCGCAATGCTTAGAAAATGTGTATGTGACGGGAAAGTCCACCTTTTTATTCAAGCGGCATTTTAATTGTTAATATTATTGGATTTTATCTGGCCAGGGCGGCTTATTTTATACTGTATTGTTGTATTTTTAATTTAATATTTATATTTTTAATTTATATTATAATTATTTTAACTTAGTGATGTAAGCCGCCCCGAGGCTTCAGCGAATGGGGCGGCATAAAAATGTTTTAATAAATAAATAAAATAAAATAAACCAAGAAGAAGGGGGAGACAAAGTTCAAATACAGAAGTTCCTGAATTCTATAGCAGAAAAGATGCTTACAAAAATTGGGATGCTTGCACACAATAATAAAATGTGTGTGGTATGTACAAAAATGTATGTATTAAGATAAATGCACAAACAGCATGCATTTCCACATGAACATTAACAAAACTAATGTTTGAGATTAATCAAACTGAAAAAGTAGGAAATGGAGAGAAAACAACATGGAGACATTCATCCATCTCTACAGCAGAATTAAGTGAGAGAGTGCACATTTTCTGTGTGGGGGAGGCCTGGTGCTCTCCCAGGCAGCCTCAGTTAAATGGATCGGGGCAGGCAATGCCTGGTGGAAGGCGAGGCTGTGACAGGGCAGACACGCAAGGGCTGCGGTACTTTGTTTTCAGCAGAGTCCATGGCATCCCTGGCAGAACTCGTACTGGGCAGGGTTGCAAGCTTCAGGGACTGGAGCACAGAACAAGAGGCACGGGCCATTCAGCACGCTCACAGGAGCAGACTCCCGCAAAGATTCCTTCATCAGGAAGGAATCAGGCTGTGAACCTGCAACATCCGAGATGTTTTCCACCTCTACTGCCACTGCAAGCACATTGCCACTGCCTCATCTCTTCTCCTGCTATAACAAGCCCTACCTCAGACAGCGGGAGGCAGAAGGATCTGTGGATCTCCCTTTTCAGCAGGGGAGGCTGGATGCGAATACACCTGCTGCAGTCAGGTGCATTCTGCCTCCTTGAGCACCTCCTGCACTCGGCGGCACTGCTTGGCTGAGCGCCACGGAGCAAGGGAAACTTTCTGACGTGCACCGTGGGTGTGCGTGGCTGGAGGCCCCTTGATGGCCTTTATCGCAGGTGTCCTCAGAAGCATCTGAGAAGGTATTTCAAAACTGCTCGACCTAAAGCGGCAACACCCTTGGCTCTGCACCCCATCACCATGCCCTCTACCTCCCCAGCCCATGTGGGCACCAGCCACCTCTGCTTTCCCGCATCCTCTGCATCAGCGGGCCCAGGAGTCCTCTCCTTGGCACCTTTGTCATGCAGGGCATCTTCTCTCACCAAGCCACAGGCTGGGATTCGGCACAGGAGCAACCTCTTGCGAGAAAGGTGCTCCAGCAGAGACCCACATACCCCTAAGGTGACGGTCTCCTGCCTACCTATCCCTTGCTGTGGGCACTTGAACCAAGGTTGTTGAATGTGGAGTATGAAGAGCATGATCTAGTCCAAACTGTACCAGATAGAAGCCATTCTTCTTTGGTGCCACCTTATATTCTAAATAACTCTGATATATGCAATCCTTTCTTGAAAGCCTCGAGAAATAGGTGTGCATGGCTCCCAGTCCATTTGTTGCACCAACAAATCACTTTCACACGATGGAGGTTCTGCAGTGGTTTCAACAAACAGCCAACTGTGCGATTCACCATGAACTCAACAATCCCTTCTTATGTTGTGCTGTGTGGGATCACCAACAAAATTAGCCCAGAGTGAACTCAAAATTTTTTTCACGCCAACACAGATAGGTTCTTGTTCTTGTTCTTGTTCTTACATAGCATTTCTATCCCACCTTTCTTCCTCTTACATCGCTCACATAATTCTCAGCCACTCCATTTAATCCCCACTACAACCACCCTGTGAGGTAGGTGAAGCTGAGAGTGAATGGCTGGCTCAAAGTTACCCAGTGAGGTTCATGGCTGTCAGGGATTAGAAGCCCCATCTGCCACTGGGCAGATGAATACAGAAGAGGATGGTTTGTACAGTTTTCTAGCTTTTCACCACATGGGCTTCCACTGCTCAGGCAGCTTGGATTTCAGGACAGAGGGTTGGGGTGGCATTCTCTGCACTCAGTATCTTTGTCTCAATATGAATGCTACTTTTTGGCACAACAACTTCCAATTGAGAATTTCTCTTGCCTTTTGTCAAGAAATGTATGAGGGCAGAAGACTATCTTAGAACACGAGTGCTGCATTAGTTTTACATTTCTATGTCCGGAGTATTCCCTATGTCACTGGATTTTGGCTAGAAGTTCCCACAGTGTTCAGTAGACTCACTCCCATAAAAGTGTTAGGGTTACAGGGTTAGAGTCGTAGTTGCAAATGGGCAATAGATGTTCCCAGAATTATATTTGGGCAAACCAGGAGCATGTTCCTTAAAAATGACTTGCTTCCCTGAATGTTAGCTGCCCACTAGGACAAATTCATGGAGGAAGAGGTTAAGGATGGCTGCAAGCCTAGCTGGCTATGTGCTACCTCCCTTTCCAGGGGCGGTATGCCTGCAAACACCAGTTGCTGAGGAGCTTGGGCAGGTGGAGGTCTTGCACCCATCCTGCTGCAGGGATCCTGTGGGCAGCTGGTTTGCCACCATGTGCAGGCAGTGCTGGACTGATGGACATCCAGTCTAATCCATCAGGGCTTTTCTTATGTTCTGATGTTACAGGACCAACCCTGTCCTTCCACTTCCATGCAGAGTCAAAGCTATGGGAGTGGGAGCTATGTTCTCAGTTCCTGTGGGGTGATGACAAAGCCCGGCTGACCCAGTCGGAACCTCTCTTAAAACAGAGCTGCCCTCCAGAATTTAATCCAGAATCTTTGGCATCACACAAAGTTTGCCTGACAGAGGCCAACATGGACAGCAGGGGCTCCAAGCACCGATACCACACATGTGGCTGCTGTTCAGTTCTCTAGGCCTTAAGTCAGGCAACTTTAGGAGGCCTGGGGGTCGTTTTTGCCCCCCTGACCTCCCCTACCGTGCTGGATTTAAATAAAAGTCAATAGTGTGCAGTGCCAAAAAGATCCCAATTAGCCTTTTTCAAGCACTGACCCTCGGGCATGTACTAGGAGTTCTGAAGCACCAAAGGACTAAAAAAAAGGGGGGGGGGTTCAAAATGGCTGTTCCAGCTGCCATTTTGTTTGTTTGTTTGTTTACATTACTATTTTTTGTGAGCCGCCCCGAGGCTTCGGTGAATGGGGTGGCAAGAAAATTTCTAAATACATAAATAACTATTTGGGGGCCGCAGGGGGCTGAATATCGCCCATGTCCTGTTCATGGCCTGCTCCTCCTTTAACTTCGACTGCACATTCGCTGCACGCTCACATCAAACAACGCCCTGGGCTTTGTGGAATGCCCAGCAGAGACCCTGGACAGAGCTGTCCTTGCAACAAAGGCAACCCTGCTTTTCAACAGCTACGGTCCCCACAAGTGGGCAAGCAACTGCAGGGGAGTGGGGCTGACCTTCATTATTCTGTTCTTTGATTAATGAATTCCTATACTGCTCAAGAGCCAAAATCAGTTCACAGTAGGGAACACTAGAGGAACTATCCAAGGTACTGAATGCTCTCCCCAAAATAGGTGCACCTCTTTGAAGCATCACGGATAGCTTTTGTTGGGTTCACAATAACAGCTGCAATGGATGGGCAGCCCCATCCATGTAACCTGGGAGTCTACATCCTCTTACACATGTGAGGATTTGCCATTACCCATTGGAACAGCACCAAAAGTGGCTAAAATAAACATCAATTGCACCCTCACCCTCAAAACTCAGCCGTTGTTTTCCTTACACAGGTTCAAGCACATCTTTTTCTTCCATCCACCAACTAAGTGCACAAGATGCAGTTTCCCTGTCTTCCTATCTCCATAAATCTTTCAACATACAATTCCAGAAACCTCCAAATAGCTATGGATATCATGATAAACACTGGAAAGTTCTGCTTGACCTTTTATTAACATTTTTTTTCTCAACCAATATGGTTTCTTCTGCTACATGCACCCTGAGGAATTATGAAAAATACTTTTTTCTGTAGTTTAGCCCATGTGCGCTTAATAGGCTCACAAATATAATACCATTATAAAAAAGAAAAACTGCCAACACTGCTAAAAAAATTGTCATAACACTAAATTATTATATAAATATAAAAAGGAGTATGTCTGTAAAATATTCACTCAATGAGGATCCCAAGGTGATGATTTTGCTATGTTGCTTTTATTCCTGGGAGATCCATAACGCATTTGGGTATGCCGCATGTCACCCCATGAATCAAACAACTAATGCATGCGCTTTTCAAAAGCAGAGATGTCTTCCCAACAGAATGTGCGCGCGCGCGCGCGCTCTCTCTCTCTCTCTCTCTCTCTCTCTCTCTCTCTCTCTCTCTCTATATATATATATATATATATATATATATAAAGGTTGAGATTCTCTTGCTTTGTCTGATAGGCATAATTTAATGTCTTGCTTATAACGCTGCATCTTAAGGAAAAATATGTACTGTCCTATGTAGTTATTTACAATATAATACTAAATCTATGCAAATCTATTTCTCTGAGCTTGGCATTATATAACAAAGGTCAACAATGCTTGAAATATTTGGAAGCATATTCCCAATACACCTTGTCTATAGCACTAATGTCCAATATGCACATAGATCTTAATATATTTCCAGAGTTGGGGTCCCTCCTCAACTGTTTTGCTGTGGCGTCTTATGCGTTGCTGATTCCAGAGCAGTCGAGTTCACAGAAAGCTGCCTCCCAGTTGTCACGCTGCCATCTGGGTGAGCTTTGAGGGACCACTGATGCTGCGGAGGATGTGAATGGCTTTGTAGGCCACTCAGCTGGGGAGAGGGGCACTGCCTGCTCCTTTGGGGGATGTGCTCAGAGGAACGCTTGGTGACATCAGGGCTGGTGCCAGGGGTCAGCATGGTGGGGCCCATGCCAGGCCCACCAACTGGGGTCCCTGGATCTGCTTTTTGTGAGTGAAGCCAACCACCACTCTTGATGGGCATCCCAGGGTCACCATGAGCAGGATTCTGAAGAAGGAGAGGAAGAGGAGGAGGGTATGGCAGAGGAAGGGGATCATGAGGAAGCAGCGATGGGAGTTTGGAGAACCCAGGGAGAGGCACAGGCCTGTGGAGCACCTCAGGTGGCTGCTGCACATTCCCAGAGCAACCAGGAATGTTTTGGAAGGGATGGGAGGGATCTAAGAAAGAGAGGAGAGAAAGCCGTTGCCTTGCCCAGTTCCTGACCCCATGACAAGGCATTGGGAGGCGTGAGTGGCCCAGTTAGGGAGCTCAGGCAGGCCTCGTCAGCACATCCTTCACCAGTGGGAGCCACCCTGAGGGTGGAGCCCAGAGCCCCCAAAAGGGATGGGACTGTGGAAGAAGCCCCTCGTCTGGGTTCAGCCTCCTTGGCCCAGGCATAGGCCAAGCTTTCACACTCACTAGAGGGCATTTAGGGTTGCTCCACCTTGCAGCCAGGAAATCCCAGAAAAGATCTGTACTGCAAAGGACTGTCTGGCGTCTGAAGCCGAAGGGCAAGCGGGGAAGGCTGAGCTCGCAACACTGCTCTGCCTCTCCACCCTGGCAACCTGCTCGCTCACCTGCCCCTTGCTCTGGCCCAGGTGGAGGCGGTAGAAAGGAGGAGGAGGAGGAGGAGCAGGTGCTCCTGCCTTTGCGAAGCCAGCAAAGGGACAGAGGGAGGAAACGGCGAATGAGGAGCAATAGCACGTGGCGCCAATGGCCATGAGAAGGGGGACTCGCTGACGGAGGGAGCCTCACTCAGAACCCGGGAGCCATCACAGCTGGAGACCATGGAGCCTCTCCCTCTGCACATCGGCTGCCCAGGGTGGAGACTAGAGGCAAGCTGCAATTTCCTGAGGTTTTAGAGGTGCGTGATGGTCTTTTATTCCCAAATGAAGTGTTTTTACAGCCACTTTTTTAATATTCTCCACTGTGTGTGTGTGTGTGCGCGCATGTGCATGCACGCACATGCGTGTGGTGGCTGGACACCATCTTTTCCCCACAATACCCCAAACCCTTGCTAGTTCCCAGCCACTGCTGAGGATGCAGGGATGCTGGCCTGACACCGATGCTGCTGCAGAGGCAAAGCAACAGTTGCAACTCTCCTGAAAAATAACAGGAAGTCCAATTGTGCCACTGCTGGTGGGAAACCGCAGCTCTGAGGCTACCCCAACGCCTTGGAGAGAGTCATTGAGAATACTCCCCACCCCAATTTTTCTGCCCTCAAATGGTGCAGAAAATTTAAGAGGAAATTGGTACAGAGCATAGACACCATTCCAAATAGCTTGGCATTATCCTGACAGCTCTTGTGTTTTACGTCTCTAAGGAAAAAAATGTGAAAACTCACTTTTCCAAATATGATCCACCTTGTTTGTGTGTGTTTTGTGTTTGTTTTTGGTGGTGGCCCCCATTTTCTCCCACAGGGCCCCCAAATCAGTAGCAGCTACAGTGACTAGGAGCATTTCTGCCAAAATCTCCCCCAGCCTTACTTGGAGCGACAAAACTCGGACATGTGTATTCGCTCTGGAAGAACTATGTGGAAGATCCACGTGCCTTTTTGCAGCTCAGTCCTGTGCAGAGTTTTGGGAGTGCCAAAATCAATTCACTTCAGCTAAGCTAGGCAAGCCCAGTTCTGCAAAGGATCGGGCTCATATACAGTGCCCAGAAATCCAGAGGTGATACTTATTCTGCAATACCCAGCATGGATGTGATAGTCAAATCCAGAAATTAAAGAATGTAAATAGCACCCCAGTCAACCATGATTTCTTGAAGTTGGCATTATTATGCCACCCAGCATAGAATGTAAAAGGTGAAGGTGAAGGTAAAGGCTTCCCCTTGACATTAAAGTCCAGTCATGCCTGACTCTTGGGGGTGGTGCTCATCTCCGTTTCCTGGCCAAGGGAGCCAGTGTTTGTCTGCAGACAGTCTCCGTGCTCATGGGGTCGGCATGACTAAACACCGAGGTGCACGGAAAGCTGTTACCTGCCCACTGAAGTGGCACCTTTTCATCTACTTGCGTTTGCACGCTTTTGAACTGCAAGGTTGGCAGGAGCTGGGACAGAGCAACGGGAACTAACCCCATTGTGCAGATTCGAACCGGCGACCTTTTGATCAACCAGCCCAGCAGCTCAGCAGTTTAAACCACTCATCTTGAGCATCTTCTTAAGTTTGCAGTGAGAAGAAGCAAGCCCCGATAAATAACAATGGGGCTAAATTGTGAGTAAGGCTGCATCCAATCACACTGAAAATCTCCCTTGTTCCAAGCATCAGGGTTAGACAGGTGCATGCCTCGGCTAAGACAGATAGCGGGACTCACAGCTAAGGCTGCAGACCAACACGCATCTCTCTGGGAGTAGGGCTCAGAGAACACAAGTCTTCCCTTTCCGCAGACATGCACAAGGTTCCAGTGCAACACATCTCTTTGGATACCAAAACTATGCCCAAGTACTAATACTCTGCCAGCGTGGCTCTGCTGGCATGAGATGATGGAAGTTAGAGCTGAAGGGAACAAGTGGGAGAAGGCAAATCCATCTTTATAAAGAGTCTTGCAAAGAAACATTGGAAGCTGCCTTACAACAAATCACCCAGTTTCTTTACCTACACCAATAAGGTCTACTTCCCCAAACCCTGTTTAGGACTACAATTCCCATTAGCTCCACTCAACAAGGCCAGAAGTGATGGGCACTGTAATCCAAAACATCAGGAGGGCGCCTCGTTTAGGAAGGTTGCCCAGAGTTTCAACCAGGAGTTCTCCAGGGCAGATCCTTTCAAATGAGTGACAAAGATAAATATTGCACATGCAAAATGCGTGTTCTTTCCCTCAGTTCTGGCCCTCACCCTTCTTAGGAATGTCAACATGGAATGCAGGGCAGTCAAGCCACCAATTCCACACATAGGACTTCTGATCATTTTCGTAGGCTCATCAAAACTCAAGCTCACTGAATTTCTCTAATTTCTCAGAGCATACTCTGACTCAAGTCCACATCATATTGTGAGTTTGTGTTTTTTTTCTTTACAGATGAAAAACTGTTTTTATTTCATGCATATTTCTCCAAATAAATATCTCAGTTCTGTTCATCTGTAAAATGTATGCATTTTTCTCCCATCAAATAAAAGGTATTTGTGTGCATTTTTCAAAAGGACAGTTTTCCATGCACGTTTTTTTCAAATGTATGCACACTGTCAGGTGAATCATATTGAAAGCTTGGAGATGGAACAACCTGGAGATGGAAAGACTCCGCAGATGGTGTCAGAGTCCGGGAGATGTGTGGAAGGTGTGAAGCGGGTAAATCCTGGTTTCAAAAAACTACTGGAAAAGTCTCTCATACTCACATATCCCCCACCCTAGTGCAGTCAGTGACTGTGAAACCTTACAGTGTGCTCATTTAAGGAGCAAGTACTACTTTTAAGATGGTTCCCAAGTAACTCACAGAGTGGGCACCATGTAGGAACTGGGCCCAAGACCAAGAGTGCATGGGAACCGAACCTGAGTCAGGCAGGGAAGGGAGCAGAAAAGTGTTGTCAACGATCCAAGGTTTTAGGAGCAAGAGATTGGCAAGAATGGAGGGAGGAAACCCAGCAGATGCTACTCTTTCAGAGCAAAAGGGATTGCAGGGTTCTAACAAAGAGAGTCCCAGGGCAGGAATCTAACTGGAGCTTTGTGTTATGCAAAGCTTGCCTGGAACCGTTGCCTCTTTGGACTGCCTGAGGATACTTTCTGCAGCCTGAGGCATCGCTCCTTGCTTGTTGTTTGTATTATAAAGGACTGGAAATACAAGTTGGCAGTTTGGCTACAAACAGAGCCAGGAGCCAGGCACACAACACACTAAGAAGGAAGTGAGTTACCTTATGTCAGATTTCCCCATTCTGGAATCCAGAAGTGTTGGCTAAAGGATGCTGGGAATTGTAGTCCAACACAGCTGGAGAGCACCAAGTTGGGGAAGGCTGCCTTATGGTGCAGCACCAGTTCCTTATCTTGTTTTTCCCATCCAAAAGTAATTAGGATTTTGCGCATTACCTTCCGAAAGGTATAAGGATGCAAGAATTAAGAAAAAGTATTGTTTTAGTCCAACATCATTTTAACACTTTTTATTATGCTTCTTAGATAAGGGAACTAACTTGGAAGCATTTGCAATTATTTTTACAGGCCATTCTTCATTATATGTTTGTAACTGTTCTCAACTTTAAAAAAAAGTTTGTATTGAATTGAACTGTTGTTATGAACTGTTATGAGCTGCCCAGAGAGCTCTGGCTATTGGGTGCTTAGGATAACAGGAACTGTCTTTTCTGCAACCTACCCTACTCTTTCACCTTCCCCACAGAAATGTAATGCATGGAGGAGAAGACAAGGATAGCAACCGGAAAGAAGGCCTGCTTCCCTCCTCAGAAAGACTCCCCTGCTGCCTTTCTTGGGAACCAGGCAAAACCTGACTGCAGGCTTTGAAGTTTTCTGTGCTGGCCTTTTCATCTGCCACTTTTCAGGTCTGTGGTTTTCCTATATGAGTTTCTTGCCTTGTCTCATCCCACCTTGCCTTGTGGTCTGGGAACAACTCTCGGTTGAGGGAAAGAAAGGGCTGTTTCCTTTCTCCCCAACATGCTATATTTCTACAAGCAGTGAGTTATTTCATGCCATGAGATATGCTGTGGATACCATGGAACAGCACCGGGTTGTGAGGCAATGTGAAATGGAGGTTCTGCTGGACAAAGGTGGCCATTTCATAACAATAATACTAACACAAAAAAGGAAAGGCATCACCAAAAATGAGAACAAAATGGGGTGCCTATTTGCATAAAATTGGCATTTGCTGCTTTAAACCTATAGGTGCCGATACAGAAATAATTGATGCTTTTTAAATAGCAATACTGTAGATCTCACTAGAGCATGAAACCGTGTAGCTTGATGAAGTTTGCCTTCTGAGGTCAGCTGTCCGTATGGAGCTGATGGGCACCTACAAGACCCAGCTCTGCCTTCCTATGGGTCTTTATCTTTCGACTGAGCTTGGACTAGACAACCTTTAAACAGAGAACTTCTTGAAAAATGAGAACAGCGCTCTAGCAGCCTTTTAAACTGAGAATGGTCCTCTTTTTTAAAATACATGTGGCAACCCTATATTCTACTGGTGGCGACCCATTCAGACGTGTACATCAACTCATGTTTCGGTCAAACAACCAAAATGCATATGTGAGCAACGGAAAGGCTGGATGTATGATTATATGCAGGATTAATGTCCCCCGTAAATGAGGGACCAGAATTCAAAGCATGGTTAGTGGGTGGGATTATTCGTGGACAAAAGACCTAGAGGAGAGTCATCTCCTGAGCCATAAAATGAGGTGGGGTCCTTCAACGTAGTAGATTGAGCACCATTCATTTAAAGAGAGCAGTTCATCCTTTATGTTCGTTAACAGTCTACATACACTTCAAAATAATTCAATTAAAGACCAGAAATATTTCAACAAAATTGTGGCAAGCAGGTTCTCATGAAAACACCACAGCCCTTTTTAATATATTGTTCCCTTCTTGTGACTGAACCGGCACAGCATAGAAATGCTGTTTAATTACCTAAATATTATTAAGTCCAAGCTGCTTACATCCCCTATTACACTGGCTAAACGTAACAAAGACTGTACGATCCAAAGGTTATTGCATTCCCCCCAAAAGTGCTTAAATAATAGCCTAAAATCTGAAGAATTACTTTAATACTTCAATAAAAATAACCCAATTCAAAACATTTTCGTGGAAACACCAGCTCCTAGCTCTAGGCTACCGAATAATGGCTGAAAGAAAGTATATAGCTTGTCACTTCTGATTAGAGAACTGTGCCTCTGTGCTTTGAATGAGAGGCATGTCTGGTAATAGGAAGTGCAGATATTAAAGTTAATAAAATAATGTGGAATACGATATATATGAAACTTGACCAAGTATAGCACAGAAGAGAACACACATTAACCCCGCTCAGTCGGCGACTGTGGCCCAGCATCTAATGACGGCCTTAATTTCTATTTTCCAAGGAAAGCACTACCCCCAAATAATAATAAATAAATAATACAATCACAAGATTATCCAAATATTTTATTACGCTGCATCATAAAGGCAACGCAGAGCTGCCTGCCATAACTAGACAAACTCACAGCGACAAAGGCAGAAACGAAAATTGCTTAGTGCTATACAGTGGGTTCCCCCAAAACTATAATCTTTGAGGTTATTATAAATAATTAGCTACAAAGCCGCTGATGACAAAACATTGTATTGTCATGTTACCCAGGGCAGAACTTGTTTTTCGCACATGTACACCCTTTGGTTTCCAGTGCTTATTCAGGTTTTTTTCCACTGTGGAAAGGACCCATACTGTGTTTTATAGATGAGGAGCTTCCTCATCTCTGATTGCTTCTTTAATCTAACATTCTAAACAGGCAATAGTGTTTTTCCCCCATACATTATGCACACACACAAAGAGAGAGAGAGCTTTTAACAATGGGCTGCATTACATCCAAACCTCGTCCCATACACACACACCAATATGGAAGCATATTGTACCCACAGTATGGCACTCTTAAGGGATTTTTAAAAATAATAATAATTCAATGAGCTAATCCTAGTAAACCCAGAATTAAAGTTCATGTTTCCATATTTCACTCTCAAAAATATTTAGAACTTTGACATATATGACATTATGTTTTCATTAAAACAGCTGATTTCAAAACGCTGCACTGTGCAAAAACACCATAAACAGTTTATGATGAACTGCCACGCTCTTAATTAAAACAATAAATCCAGCCCGCAATATTTGTGCAGCCTCTGGTTTGACCTTTGCCTCCTGCTATCCACTACCAAAGCCGCTGCCTCGTTCTCCCTGCCAGATGTAGACGGTTTTAAAACATGATCTGAAAGGCACTAAAGATAAAATAAGAGAAAATGCGCCATTACTCTTTTGCAGTTATGATTAATTCAGTTCATATTTTACAATCTGGTTATGGAGTAAAAACTACAGACTTTACATCAAGTCTTTGCCATCCCATGTACCTCCTAAGGGGTAAAAAAAAATGCCAGGGATTTCAGAAGATGGGCACAAAGGTAATTCACGGCCGACACATGAAAAGGGGAGAAAGAGCTGTAGAAATAATTAGAGGAAATTAATCAACTTTGCGGTGCAATTTGGCCATCTTTGAGCCACAGAGATGCTTATGACAACTCAGATGGCAATGCTGTGGGTGGCCGGTGTCAGACTCCGGAGCAACGCAGTTGGGGTGCCGGTGGATCCAGCCTCGCCTCTGCTGGGTTATCCCCGGGGGCTCCTGGCACGTGGCGAGCGAGTGGTGGAATGGTGGCTTCGGAGCGCCTTTCACCGAGTAGCCCCACAAACCATCGCTCTGGAAAGACCCAGGCTGGCTTGCTGGGAGTGGAGCTGCTGAATGTATCCTGCTGGTCTTTGAGCAGCACATTGGCTGTTGGTCCATGGTCATATTAGCCCACCATCTTCCCACCTGCAGTGACTTCCAGTTGGTTTCCAGGCCTGATTCAAGGTGGTGCTTTAGATGTATAAAGCCCTAGATCACTGAGGACCTCAGAAAGAAAGTCATGCCATGCCTCCTCCTCCTCCATGTGCCTACCTGTTCCTTAGGGTCAACTATTGACGCCCTTCTCTGAGTGCCTCTTCAAGCCACAACACAGAGGGGGCTATAGAAGGGCTTGCTTAATGGAGCATGCCGCATACCCATGCTCTCCCAGCACCCACACTGGTATCTTAAGCTCACCGTATTTCCATTTCCTCAAGCATTTTAAATATTTTAAGTATTTCATATCCGCAACTGAAGTCCCAGGGAGCAAGCTCCTGGTAAACGAAACAGGAGCTGTGCTGGATCAAACCAACGGCCTCTCTAGCCCAGCATCCTGTCCACGTAACAGTGGCCCAGCAGCAGAACATGAATGCAAGAGCAATCCCCTACCCCACGTCCCTGACTGAAATTGAGAGGAAGATTGACTCTGACTCCTGGAGGTAATTTGTAGCCATCTGGACTAGGTGGCCGATGTTAGCTTACCCTCCATGAATTTTCCAGCCTCCTTTGAAATCCCTCCAAGATGGCGACCGTTAGCAAGTGGCATCGCTTTACAACACAATGTACAAAGAAGTCATTCCTTCCATCAGTCCTCAGTCTCCCTCTTTTCAGCTTCATGGAATTGCCCCAGGTTCTGGGGGCATCGCCTTCCTCCACACGTGCATAACTTTGTACATCTCTGCTATGTCTCCCCTCATTCACTCTTTCCTCAGCTAAAATGCTCCAAACAGGCAACCTTTTCTCAAAGAGAGGTTGCTCCAGCCCCTTGATTATTCTGCTTGCCTTTTTCTGCCTTTCCAATACTAAATATCCTTTGAGAGATGCAGTGACCAGCACTGTGCGCAGCATTCCCAGTGTAGGCACACCGTCAGTTCGTTTCAGAACAGCACGATGTTGATGTCTAACAGGGAATTTACTTTTTCACAGCAGCCACGCCGTGGGTTGACCATTCCACTGCACTCACCACCATTACCCCAAAGTCTCTTTCTTGGTCAGCCATCTCAGCTCAGATCTGACCAGCATATCATGCACGTCGGATCTCCTGGGTTCCCTCTTGCTTACATTGAACGACATTTGCCATTCCAGCACTCATCCTCCCAGTCTGGAGAGAACCATGTACAGTTCTTCACAATCCCTTTTCCTTTTATAGTACCATCCCATATAATCTGGTGTCATCGTTAGCAAACGTGGACACCTCACACCTAATTCCGGATTCTTTAAGTATGTTAAAAAGGACAGATGCCAACACAGACCTTTGTGGAACCCCGTTATTTGCATCCTTCCCTTGCGAAAACCAACCATTTCTTCCTACCGCCTGCCTTCCACTCCTTAACCAGTCGCCATCTATCAGAGGACCACTCCTCTTGTCTGCTAAGTTTGCCCAGGAGTCTTTGGTGAGGACTTTCATCAAAGACCGTTTGGAAGTTCAAGTAAGCAATATGGGGGCGGGGGTGTTCCACAGGTCACAAAAAGCAACAGTGGAGAGTTACTGGCTGGGTTAAGACAACACAAGACATCATGGAATTTCACCACGGCAATGTTGGTCTTTAGAAACCATGAAAAGAAACCGTGGTTTGTTTCATGGTTTCTCTGTACCACCATGGTTTGTCATGTTTTCCACACCAAGGATCATGATTTTCATGGTCCTGGCATGGATCTACCACAGAGTCCTCCAGAAAGAGTGGAAACTGCAGGAGCTGCTCCAGCAATGTATGGACAAATGAGGAAGAGGAGAACAACCTAGGCAGGGAGTGATATACCTTGGGATTGAGTTTCATGCACACTCGGAGATGCAGTACATGCCAACAGTAGGAGGACTGAGTGGGGAGGAGGGAAACCATGATAAAGGAGAAACCACTTGATTGCCTGGTAGATCATGGTAAAAAACTAAGAACCATGGTAACCATGCAGGGTAGCTTGTTGTGCTGTGTGAACACAGCCACTATGATCGCTGGCTGCTGCTGCTGATGGCTGTGTCAGAAAATTATTGTTACCATTGTTTTTGGTTGCTATCATGATTTTGTCCCCTACCCAGACATGTAGGCAGCCTGCTTGCAATGGGTATACTAAGTGCTCCCTTTCCCTCCTCCTGCAGAAATATTTAGCCCTTACTCTCCCTCTCCATAGCCAATTAATATCCCTTTTGTTTCCTGTTCCCATTAGAAAGGACTCCGAGGGATGGTGGAGGACAGGAGAGCCTGGAGGAATGTTGTCCATGGGGTCGTGATGGGTCGGGCATGACGTTGCGACTATCTTCATTGATTTCACTGTTCCAAATATATGTTTACTACCCAACCATCCCCTTACCTATTTCCCTGCACAGCAAACTTGCAAAATTCTTCAATGGTAATCCACTCTTCTGTAAAAGCATATTTAATTTTGAAAGGGGAAAAAGGATAGTTTTTGCCATCCCGATGTAAAAGTAAAAAACACCCCGCAATTAAAAGATTTCTTTGTTGACTAATTCAGATACGACTGCTATGATTGCTTTACTCCCTGTGAGTGGTGCTCTTTTCTGAACCATGGCAAAGAGGAATGTTCCTACAATGAAATAAGAGAATGGTCATGTTTTTCCCATTCAATAATTATTCCTATTCCTCTGATAGGAATAATCCTTAGGGCCTGTTATGTATTTTTGTTAGAAAATTAGTTGTTTCACATTTCAGTTCTTCAGGAACTCTAGAATACAAACAATCTGGACCTTAGGGCTTGTTAACTTTTAATTGGTCAGCAAGGTCTAGACTCTAGAGCAGGAGTGGGCAACTTGTGGCCTGCCAAGTATTTTGGCCTACAACTCCCATGTTCCCTCAGCGTAAGCTATGCTCACAAGGGCTGATGGGAATTTTAGTCCAAAATATTTGGAGGGCCATGAATTGCCCTCTCCTGCTCTAGAAAGTCACCTCGCAGTTCCTCACACACTTTCTGAAAATACCATTTCAGGCACTGGCATCTGCCCAACTTCCTCCATGGTGAATCTCAACAAAGAGAATTAATGCAGGTTCTCGGCATTTTACAAATCTTCTTTTAGAAGTCTTTAACTACATTGCATCTAACAGTCCAACTTCCTCCATACCCAGTTTCTTCCTTCTGTGTATTTAAAGGATCCTTGATTGTTGGGTCCGATATCATTAACAGAGATGCTCCTCACAATGCTTTTTTGCATCTCTTATTGACTGTTCACATTTTGTTTGTGCAACTTTGTGTTTCCCCAGGTTGTTTCAGCTTTGTACTTTGCTTATATTTATTGTGCTTTATTGTGGAATATTCTCGCTGAGCCTTTTTGCTGTAATGGATGTCGGTCATTAATTGTGGTTTCTGTTGTTTTGTTATGAGATTTTTAACTGTTGTACAACACTTAGAGAACTAGTTTTATGCAGTGTTCAGCACATATAATAAAAACATTAAAGCATCTTAATCTGTAAAGCCCAAAACAGCTTTTGTACCAACAGGACATCCTTCTACATCAAGAGCTTGCCTGACCATAGCATTGTCCTCTTTTGAGTTCCTCCAAAATGTGAAATCAGGTGGGGGGCAACCAGAGAAAAGCTTAAGTGGTAGAGAAGAAATGGCCTCAGAGGGAGGAAGGGAGGGAGGGAGGGAGGACGGACAGCAGGAATCATGAATCAGTGGTAAATAACATGCATTGCATGAACACTTTCTCTTGCTCAGTCCTTGCCATCTCCTGGCAAGGCTAGAAATGAATCTTCCCTGGAACCCTGCAAAGCCAGTCAGAGTAGCGAGCACAGAGCTAGATGGACTATTTTCCAAAAGACGTGCCTGCAGTTCTGTGACCCAACATTGCGGCAGTTCTGTGGCCAACACTCCCGATCCAGTGGTGATTGCTACCACGTTGCTTTCCAGAAATGTGAAATCCATCCATCAATGCAACACTACCCTGAAATATTTTGGTGGTTGTGGCAGAATTTGCTGATGACATAGCCCATGCTTCCACTGTTGTTTTATTCATTTGATTTAAAGCATCAACAATCTTTATACAAAATACAGAGCATTTCCATAACAAACTGTCTCCACTAACAAACTCTGGGCATGATCCAACGTGACTGCCTGTGGGCTTCCTAGAGAAAGATGGCCAGATGTTCTGGTGATGTTCCAGCAGGGCTCTTCTTACGCTCTTCATTTCCTGTTGTGTTGTATCCAGTCACTTAAATCTCCTTGCCTCCCATAATGGCACCTTTAATGATGCACAGAATCCACCAGTAAAACAGCCAGCTTACTTTGCCTCATGCTCAGGGTTCCTGCAAGCCACATGCAGCTACAACACTATTATTATTATTATTATTATTATTATTATTATTATTATTATTATTA